>NC_071998.2:26339958-26652934 GCF_028885655.2 Pongo abelii | reverse complement strand
CTTACAGGGTCATTTAAAAAAGTAAATTATTATAATATTTTCCTAGAGTCTGCATTTGAATTTTTTATACCAGGTTATATGGGATTGCATATGCGTTCTGTTATAAATGCCTTTCTGAAGGAAGAACTGCCCTGAAACAATACTTTTTCTTCAGGATTAAGAAAAACAAAATCAGAAATTGGTTGGGGGTGCAATTTGGGGTAGCAACTTCATGCATTTGCTGTCTATTTCACTTCAAACATCAACCATAACAAAACAAACTAATGGTAAACATGCAGTGAACAAAGTTAGACTCTGATGGAAATGCTGCCCATTTAACTCTGAGTGTATGTAATGAATTTATCTTGTTCATAAGGCACAATATGAACTTACATTTTACGTGATAGTAAATATCATCTCATTTTTCATTTGTCCCCTCATCTCTAAAATAAACATTTGTACATTGTACCGCTCTTTCTTCTTTTCTTTTTCCCAGAAAAAGAGAAAATAATTTAGAAAAGTAACAGAGGAAAGGAGGGAGGGATGGTAAAAGGAAAGAAAAGAAAAGGAAGGAAAGAACGAAGGAAGGAAGGAAGGAACCATCTATTAGTACTAAAACCAACATGACAGTAATTTTAAGTAGTGAGTACTTCATTTTTTTATATCTCATTTTATATTTTACAAAGATTTTCCTTTGTCTAAGCCTTTATGCTTTCTTCACACAGGTACTGAATCTAGTAAGATAAATTAATTCATATTAGAAACTTTAATTTGATATGACTATTCTATATATTATAACTAACTGAAGCAGAATTATATGCAATAAATTAAAATAATGTAATACTCCTATATTAACTTTTCATACTTCTCACTAAGGAACTATTGAACACACTTTATCAGGTAGGATTCAAGCACATTCTAAAATTTAGTTTCCTTAATTACTGAATTATTTTGCCATCTTCTTTTGAAATAATATTTTACAAATAATCGAATGAAAATCATCTAAGAAATATAAAAACATTTTATGAGCAGTTATCTTTTCTATAATATTTTATCGACTCCATCCATTTTTCATATTATAGTCTCTGAAATTGAAAGGCAATTTATCATCAATGGTTTCATACCACTTTGCCATATGTAGTATGACTGGCATTTTATTTTCTTTGGTGTTCACAACATAGCAGTGTATCTTATAAATAATGTGTCTTTGTTTTGATGAAATATAATATTTGATAGCTCAAAAATACATCACATATTGATTGGCAACTGTTGGTTATTACTGAGGAGGGGTATGTTTGTAAAATATATTTTGACCTTAGAATTAGTATTTTTGCTCATTTTCTAAAAATTGGAGTTACCATTTTGTTATTAATTTGGAATAATATTTGTATAATAAAGATAAAATCCATTACGTTGCTAGTTTTCTGTTTATTTTTTCATGATTTTTGAATGTTTTTCATATTTTGACAAACAATATGCATTGTTCAATCATTCTGCCGTGCTCCAACTGTGTATTACTGAATGTATGTTTTGTTTGATGTCTTTTTTCTCATATTTCTGTCTCTTTTGAATATATGTATTTTTATCTTGGTCTGTTTGTTAGTTAAACCTCAGGTATAGTGTATACTTTTGCCTTGACCTGTTGTGGAGGAAGCAGGCATGCTGCTGGTCTCAATCTGAGGTACTAGAGAAATCATTCCTATTCCTTAATGTCTTCAGAGCCTTGGAGCCTCAGTGGCAAAATCTTTTAATTTCTTAAATCAGTCATTCAGCCATTTCGTTGCTTCTCTAAAAATGAAAGAGCTATTGAGCCGATGTTGACCATCCTTCTTAGAGGTCACAGAGATCTCGGGTCAGGCTTTTCCCTAAACCCAACACTTAATCTTAATTCTAGACATATCAGTGTTGCTCTCTTGATGGCCAGTCCGGATCACAAGGGAAAAATGTCTGTTTCCTTCTGTAGCTTAAGTAGCAAACACGATTTCACTTGCAACCTACTCTTTGCAACTCAGCATCTATTTTACCCTGGAGAAAGATAATCTAGAGTTAGTGGTGCAGGAAATGAGTCGATTTTATGTCCTATTTTTTTCTCCCATAATTCTCTGCATCAGGTATATTTGCATTTTTTATGATTCATTCTCATGTATACAAACAGAGCCTACTAAACTCAGGGGTATAATAAATACTAACCACATATTCCCTTATATTTCTAATATTTAAATATTTTCATTTTGTTCATTTGTCTTTCCAGTCCATTGGCTAATTTTTAAAATGTTGGGTGTAGAAGTAACTTTTTCATGTAGGTTTGTTGTTGTTGTTGTTATTGAGTTTTCCCCAAACATAACCATAACCATAAAACCATATTTTAAATGTACTTATAATCCCCATACATTTATATTTCTTTAATGTGCAGAATGATTTGAAAATTTTTATATATCTATAATTAATCTACTTATTTGATTTTTAGTATATTCTAGATTGTCTTTGTTACATTATTTTTGTGATTATATGTGGAATTATTTTAAATCAAAAAAATTCCCCAAATTAATATATGATAGTAATCACATGAGTTATAAATTAATTTGGTAGAAATTTTTGAAATCTTTACTTTCAGTCTAGTGACTGATACTTAGATTATGTTTATATTCAACAAATTTTTATATTTCTCTTATTAAGCTACTGTTAGGTTAGTTTTTCTTTCATTGTTGAGTTTTATTTTTAAGAACTAAGTTGTGAAAATTTACCTATATATTTTCTATGGATAGTGTGTGTGTGTATATATATATATACTGTATATATATATTTATTAAATACATATATATAGATATAAAACACTTAGCTTAACTTGGCCAAAAGAATGCCCCCCAACCCACTCCCCCTAAAATTTGTCATATATTTAATAAAGGGAATATATTATTCCCTTTATTATATTATATAATATAATATATATTATATAATATATATGATATATATACTATATATACCATATATATAATATAATATATATAATATATTATAATTTTATATATAATATATTATATTCTATATTATATTATATGATATATAATATATAATATTATATATTATAGAATTATATCATCTAATATATATTATATAATATATAATATATATTAGATGATATAATTCTATAATATATATTAGATTATATAATATTATAGATAATTATCTAATATATAATATATAATAGATAATTATCTATAATATCTATAATCATATTATATATAATATATAATATATAATATATAATAAAGGGAATATATTAAAAAACTAATGATATAATCATTTTAATGTTTAAAATTAGCCAAAATACAGAACAATTTGTTTATTGTTAGTAAATAATTTGTTTACTTATTCATCTCATTTACGCATGATTTTCGTGTCTCTCTTAGGTTAAAATTTATTCTTATTGCAAATGAAGTTAATTTGATTCATCCTTTCTTAAAGTCAGATATAATTTTTATAGCTTTATTGCAGTTCAGAAAAATGAAGGCAATGAAGAAAAAGTTAATTTATGGGAGGTGTGATTATTCATGAATTTTACATATTTAATGTAAATTATATGGTATTCTTAATATGCATATATAGCTTATATTAATAGATATACATCAAGGGAGAATCATGAGTATTGCATAAGGAATATAGCTAATATTATTTTAATGGTTATGAATTATATAAATACACATTTTCTATAATCAAATTAAGATTAATAAGTTCTAATATACAAACTTATTTTTTCATCTTTGCGACCAGTTCTGGATTTTGCATTCTTGGTCATGTATCTACACAAAATTCTATACTTGCTCATTAGAATACATTTCTAGAATTGTGATGTATGGATCAAATGGTAGATGGATTTTAAATTACTTAAAGTATATTGTTAGTATAGTCTTAGGATTTGGCCACTGCACACAGCCAGGGATGCCACCTGTGGAGGGGCAGTCAGCTTCAGGTGCCGGCATGAGTGCCAGCTCCCTGTGAGGCTTTGGCTGGACCAGGCATACCATAAGCAGCTTCCACGGCTTAGTTTTTATCAAGAAAGGTAACGGCAATGAAACTATTTAAGTGATTAATAGCATTAACTAGACAAAGAATTCAAAAGTAGGATAAATTGTATAGGAAGTGAATAAAGTGTTAAATGTATCTAGTAGATGCCTGTTGTGTGAAGTTAGTGAAACCATGGAAACATGGATAGGTCACTAAGACTTTTCAAGGAATAAATAAATTAGTCTGGAGAAAATTAGAGCCTGATTACATTCCATACCCTATGAAAGTTATATAAGTTCTTATTGTCAAGGGATTTTTGGGGCGATGCTTTATCAGCTGGAAACCTCTGTGGCTAGTGGCACCTATGCTTGAGTTACGCTCGGGCCCGCTGGGCTTGTTCCACCCACTTGGGCTGGCAGGCTGCATTTGGCTCACACTACCAGACTGGATCCCATGCCTGCCAGGCATAGAACAGCCACGGGTGTGTGTGGGAGCATAGGGTCTGGCCACTGCATACAGCCAGGGATGCTAGCTGTGGAAGGGTGGGCAGTTCCAGGTGCCGGCATGGGTGCCAGCTCCCTGCAAGGCTGTGGCTGGACCAGGCATACCGTAAGCAGCTTCCATGGCTGGCACCTGGGAATGCAGTGGTGCTTGGAAGCTTGGAGACACTGGGAACTGCAGAGCCCCATAGAGGGTGTGACAGCCCTGGCTCAGAGAGCTCCCAGGTCTGGGATCCTCGAAGGGCCGCAGCTTCTTCTCTCCTTCTTGCTGCCTGCAATGTGGCGAGCAAGGGACAGTTTCAGCTTTATTTGTGTTACAGCTCTTTTAGCCCTGCCATTCGGTGGGTTCTAAGTTCTTGTCCTGCCATTCAGGAAGAATGAGGTATGTGGACAAGTGGAGAGTGAGGAAGGTGAAGAAGAGCTCTGTTGAGGGACAGAACAGCTCAGAGGAGACCCACACTGGGTAGTTTCTCTCCACAGGCAGGGTGTCCTGACAAATGTTTAGCTTTCAGAAGAGAGGAGACCCTAAAATGGGTAGCTCCTCTCTACAACTGGTCATCCTGTTGTCTCAACTCTGACTGATTCCAGGGCTTTTATGGGCCTTGGAGGGGAAGAAGTGCATGTCGATTGGTTCATGGGTGGCCATGGGTGGGCCTGGAAAAAGCACGCCCAAGTTTCAACTCGGGTCTGCAGGACCAGCAGCCCAGCCCCCAGGCTTTAGTCTCTCCCAAGCTTGAAGATGGGGCTTCACCAGGGACCCACCTCCTTCCGCCCAGGAGCCTGTCTGCCTCCCGCCGCCTGTTTGTGCCTAGGGGTGTCTGCAAGTCAGCTCCCAGCTGTCCTCAGCCCCCTCTCAGCCTCACTCCCATGCTCATCGGTGCCCAAAGTCCAGAAGAGGCCAAGATGGCAGAAGGCTGGCATGCCAGCACTGCTCTGAGTGTGTGAACACCCGCCCAGGCTGCAACAGCATCCAGGTTTGGCCCCAACCTCACACCAAGAGTGGAGCAGGAGCTGGGAGTGGGGAGAGGCCAGGAAGCAGGAACAGATACCTCTGAGCCTATGGGAATGGGGGCGCCTTCTCAGGACTCTGAGAGTGCTGAGTTGCTCAGGTCTGCAGTCACAGTTTGGGCAGCTGCAGTTGAGCCTGGGAGGGCAGGGCTCCCACCTGCTCCCAGCCTCCAAGAGCACAGGGAGGCCCAGGTCTGCAGCTGTGCCTGGGTGGCTGCAGCTGTGCCTGGGAGGGCAGGGCTCCTGCCTGCTCAGGGCTCCCACTGGCTCCACGGAGCATGCAGCCCAGCCACACCTCCCCTGCTGCAGCCACCCTCCTGGCAGTGGCTGCTCCAGGTGGGCTGCTGCTGCCATCATTATAGTTTTGAAATTTGACCAAATAGATATATGGTCCCTCTGAAACCAAACCACTTAAGTAGCACAAATCAGGATATGGCATACCTTCCCTGCATTAATCAGAGTATAGCAAAAATAAATGTATATATCAAAAGGAAATGTTAGAAAATAGTGTTAGAGAAATGTGGTTTTATTGGCTAAAATATAGAAGGAATCCTGGGGAAGTTTGAGTGAACACAGTGCAATAGGAAAAGAATGGTGTAACGAAGGAAGGACTTGCAGTCATGCAGAGCAGAATTTCTTTGATCCTCCTGTAAACAACAAAGCTTCTCAGCATTTGCTATCTCTCCCAATGCATTAGGTGAAAGTCCACTTATAATCATGAATCAGAAAGTCTCTCACCTACATTGTCCCAGCCATTCTATTTTATAAAATTGTTGCCTGGAAGAAACTCTGGATGGAGAACGAGTGAAATTGATTCCCTCTGGTGTTTCACAGGACAGTTTGGAATCAGTAATATTTTATCAGTTTCAAGCACTAGGTTGTTCTCATGACTCATTTCATGTTACCCGGTAGTGTCAGGTTCCACGAAGGAAGATAATGGAAATAAAAGAGTTTGTAACACTTACAGTGTTCTGTGAGAACTCATCTATAGCTGCGACACAGTGTTGTTGCCATTGGTTTTATCATTGCCATTGCAAGAACTTAATGTCATTATTAATATTATTTGATAATTTTTTTAGAGCACTTGGGCATTCCTTCACTTTTCTCTGCACAATATTCACTGCGTCTGTAACTGGCTGATTTCCAGAACATATTTCATCTCTGAAGTCACATATAAAACTTGCATTGCCCAAGTCCCCTGTCTCATTGTCTCACTGCAGTCCTTCTCATCTCTACTCAGTTTCTCACCTTTGAATGATTTGCAATATTCTGCCTCAGATCTTGCCCCATCACTCACATGCTTTTGTCACGTGGAGTGATAACACGTCCTTGATC
The DNA here is from genome assembly GCF_028885655.2 of Pongo abelii. NCBI lineage: Eukaryota > Metazoa > Chordata > Mammalia > Primates > Hominidae > Pongo > Pongo abelii. Next base: position 26,646,107 of record NC_071998.2, on the reverse strand, counting down.
AAATCTTCCCTCTATCTGATTTCCTCTGCCTTATTAATAGAAATTTTCAAGTTTCAGAACTGTACAAGGCACCCTTCCCAGTTTTCTAAAAATGATAAGTATATCTATATTTCTTTAGTCATTTTAGGAGAAAGTGAAGAGAAGCACTTGCCTTAAATTATTATCTGGAACTAGAATCTTTGCTACAGTATTTTTGCCCTTCTGCAAGAAAGAAAAATGTTATTTGAGTGAAACAAATTCTTCTATTATGGTATAATTAAAATTGTGTAACTTCTACACAGTGCCTGTAATGAAAAGTATACCAATCTTAATAATATGTGGGTAATCACTTCAACTGGACAGAGGAAATTGCCTGGAGGTCATGTAGTGCTGTCTGTAGTAGTGCTGACATGTAGTGACATGTCCCACTTGTCAGACTCTTCTTTTTAACCCAAATTGCTCTTATTTTGCTGTGTGGCATTTTGGGTTATTTTTTGCAGACAAATTTACTTTTTTAACCTGGAAGGGATACGAGTTGCATCTAGGTGTTCATTTATGTGTTTGGAGCATTTATAGAAGAATAAAATTATATGTACAATAAAAGTTACAGAAGAATATGAAGAATCTCTGAAATATTTACCTAAAGAGCAGAGCATCTTTTTGTCAAGCAACTGCTATCATTTCCCTGCCATCTAGAGTGAATCTTTTATTCTCAGATTATTATTCCTCTCCTTACTCTTCCAACTTCCTTTATTATCTATATATCCCTTAAATAACACATTTTAAACCAAACTAAATGACAGCAGCTTTTATGTCACTATCACTTCCGCACATCTAGCCTTTTAAGGAGGAATACTTAACCTGTCAGTCTGCTGCGAAGGCAACCATACAAGTTTTATCCTAATCACAAAGCTGTAAAGCCCTTAGGAAACCACAATCTCCTGAAGACACCAGTACAGGAAGTGCTAGAGATCTCTTAGGCCTGTTTAGATTCAGGATTCTTTAACACTTCCTACCCTATGTTCCTATATTTGTTCACGGCACTTCAAAGGAAAGCCTAGCACTTCCCACCTGGAGGGTTTTTAATTTTTTTTTCACATGTAACGGGGCTTTTATGTTATCCTGATTTGTGCAGATGTGGCATCTTACTGGTTCTGTTTTTCTTCCCCATTACACTGATCTCTCTTTCCACTGTCTTTTACATACTTATTTTTTCATAACCACACTTTTATTTTGCTGAAAGAGTGTCATTTTATCTAGAAGAAAGTTTCCTTTTGTCAGTACAGAAACTCCACTGCGGGGCTTACAGCACTTGGTGTAGCAGAATGGTGAGGAGCTCACAGGGCAGGGAGCTACCTCCTGGGGATGAAATGAAATCCCAACCTGTTTTGAATGCTGTTGTACAGTCATGTATTGCATAAGAACTTTTTGTTCAATAATGGACCACATATAATACAGTGGTCCCATAATATTATCATTGAGCTGAAGATTCCTATCAGTTAATAACATTGTGGGTTTCTAAATGTCATAATACTTATTTATATATAGAGTGAAACCTCAAGAAGAGCCTCAGGCAGTCTTTTAGGAGTTACTGCTGGAGAAGGCATTGTTATCACAGGAGATGACAGCTCCATGAATGTTGCTGCCACTGAAGACCTTCCATTGGGACAAAGTGTAGAGATAGAAGACAGCGATATTGATCCTGACCCTGTGTAGGCCTATGCTAATATGTGTGTTTGAGTCTTAGTTTTTAACAAAATTTAAAAAAAAATTAATAACAATTTTTTAAATAGAAAAAATCATAAAGATATAAAGAAAATATTTTTATGCAACTGTACAACGTATTGATGTTTTAAAATGAGTGCTACTATAAAAGACTCATAAACTTCTTTTTAGTAAGCTAAAGTCAATTCATTATTGAAGTATTTAATATAAATTTGGATAGTCTCAGTGTACAGTATTGTAAACCCTCCAGAACTGTAGACTAATGTTTTAGACCCTCACATTCACTCACCACTCACTGACTGACTCACCCAGAATAACTTTTAGTCCTGCAAGCTTTCTCTATGGTAAGTGTCCTGTACAAATGTACAATTTTAAAATATTTAGTACAATATATTTTACTGTATCTTTATAAACATATCTATATTTATATATGTTCAGATACACAAATACCATTGTGTTACAATTGCTTACAGTATTCAGTACAGTAACATTGCTATACATGTTTGTAGTCTAGGACAACAGTCCTCAACCTTTTTGGCACCAGGGACAGGTTTTGTGGAAGATAATTTTTCCATGCATGGGGGGTTGTGGAATGGGTTGGGGAATGGTTTTGAAATGAAACTGTTCCACTTCAGCTCATCAGGTATTAGTTAGATCCTCATAAGAAGCATGAAACCTAGATCCCTTGCTTGTCGACTTTGCAATAGGATTCACGCCCCTAGGAGAATCTAATGCCACTGCTGATCAAACAGGAGGTAGAGCTCAGGCAGTAATGCTTTCTCGCCGGCCACTCACCTCCTGCTGTGTGGCCTGGTTCCTAACAGGCCACAAATCTGCACTGGTCCATGGCCCAGGGGTTGGGGACCCCTGGCCTAGGAGCAATAGGGTGTATCATATAGCCTCGGTTTGCAGTAGGCTATATCATCTAGGTATGTGTAAGCACATGTGAAGATGTTCACACAATGACAAAATTGCCTAATAACACATTTCTCAGAGCATACCCCAGTTAAATTCTTACAGAATCTTTGGGATGTCACTTTTCTGGCCTGAAACCTACTGCTAATGGTGCCTTTTCCTGAGTTTTTCTTGGGTCCACTGGGATCATTCTGCCCACTCAGCTTGGCAGGCTGCACTTGGCTTGTGCTACTGGCCTGAATCCCGTGCCTACCAAGGGAGACTGCATGGAGGAGCGAGAAGTGTGTGAGTGAGTGTGGGATCTGGCCACTGCACAGTCAGAGATACTGGCTGCTGCAGTAGGGTGGGCAGCTCCAGGTGCTAGCATGGGCACTGGCTCTCTGCCAGGCTATGACTGGACCAAGCACACTGCAAGGAGCTTCCATGGCTGGCACCAGGGGACATGGTAGCACCCAGAAGCTTGGAGGCAGGAGGAAACCTAGGGCCCCAAAGAGGGAGTCACAGTTCTCTGGCTTGGGGACCTCCTAGGTCTGGGTTCCCCAGAGAATCACAACTCTTCTTTTTTTCTCTTTGCCCACTTTGTGGTGAGCAAGGGGCATGTCTCAGCCCTGTTTAGATTACAGCTCTTTTAGCCTCACTCAGCAGGTCCCGAGTGTCAGGCCTCTGAGCCCAAGCCAAGCCATCACATCCCCTGTGACTTGCACATATATGCCCAGATGGCCTGAAGTAACTGAAGAATCACAGAAGAAGTGAAAATGCCCTGCCCCACCTTAATTGATGACATTCCACCACAAAAGAAGTGAAAATGGCCAGTCCTTGTCTTAAGTGATGACATTAACTTGTGAAAGTCCTTTTCCTGGCTCATCCTGGCTCATCCTGGCTCAAAAAGCTCCCCCACTGAGCACCTTGTGACCCCCCACTCCTGCCCGCCAGAGAACAAATCCCCTTTGACTGTAATTTTCCTTTATCTACCCAAATCCTATAAAACGGCCCCACCCTTATCTCCCTTCGCTGACTCTCTTTTCGGACTCAGCCCGCCTGCACCCAGGTGATTAAAAGCTTTATTGCTCACACAAAGCCTGTTTGGTGGTCTCTTCACACGGAGGCGCATGAAATTTGGTGCCATGACTTGGATCGGGGGACCTCCCTTGGGAGATCAATCCCCTGTCCTCCTGCTCTTTGCTCTGTGAAAAAGATCCACCTACGACCTCGGGTCCTCAGACCCATCAGCCCAAGGAACATCTCACCAATTTTAAATGGGGTAAGTGGTGGCCTCTTCTTACTCTCTTCTCCAACCTCTCTCACTATCCCTCAACCACTTTCTCCTTTCAATCTTGGCGCCACCCTTCAATCTCTCCCTTCTCTTAATTTCAGTTCCTTTCCTTTTCTGGTAGAGACAGGAGATGCGTTTTATCCGTGGACCCAAAACTCCTGCGGCAGTCATGGACTTGGGAAGACAGTCTTCCCTTGGTGTTTAATCACACGGGGATGCTTGCCTGATTATTCACCCATGTTTCAGAGGTGTCTGACCACGTGGGGACGCCTGCCTTGGTCCTTCACCCTTAGCAGCAAGTACCGCTTTTCTGGGGGGCAAGAACCCCCCCAACTCCTTCTCTCCATGTCTCTACCCCTTCTCCACTTTTCTGGGGGGCAAGAACCCCCCAACCCTTTCTCCTTCACCCTTAGTGGCAAGTACCGCTTTTCTAGGGGGCAAGAACCCCCCCAACCCCTTCTCTCCATGTCTCTACCCCTTCTCTGCTTTTCTGGGGGCAAGAACCCCCCGATCTCTTATTTCCATGTCCTGACCTCTTATCTCTGCACCCCGATCCCTTATTTCCACGCCCTGACCTCTTATCTCTGTGCCCCAACCCCTTATTTCCATACCCTGACCTCTTATCTCTGTGCCCTAACCCCTTATTTCCATGCCCCGACCCCTTTCCTGCTTTTCTGGAAGGTAAGAACCCCCAAACCCCTTCCCTCCGTGTCTCTACTCTCTCTTTTCTCTGGGCTTGCCTCCTTCACTATGGACAACCTTCCACCCTCCATTCCTCCTCCTTCTCCCTTAGCCTGGGTTCTCAAGAACTTAAAACCTCTTCAACTCACACCTGACCTAAAACCTAAATGCCTTATCTTCTTCTGCAACACCGCTTGGCCCCAATACAAACTTGACAATGGCTCTAAATGGCCAGAAAATGGCACTTTTGATTTTTCCATCCTTCAAGATCTAGATAATTCTTGTCATAAAATGGGCAAACGGTCTGAGGTGCCTGACATCCAGGCATTCTTTTACACATTTTTCCCTCCCTACTCTCTGTTCCCAATGCAACTTGTCCCAAATCCTCCTTCTTTCCCTCCCACCTGTTCTCTCAGTCCCAATCCCAAGCATCAATGAGTCTTTCTAATCTTCCTTTTCTACAGACCCATCTGACCTCTCCCCTCCTCCCCAGGCTACACCTTGCCAGGCTGAGCCAGGTCCCAGTTCTTCCTCAGCCTCTACTCCCCAACCCTGTAATCCTTTTATCACCTCCCCTCCTCACACCGGGTCTGGCTTACAGTTTCTTTCCGTGACTAGCCCTCCCCCACCTGCCCAGCAATTTCCTCTTAAAAAGGTGGCTGAAGCTAAAGGCATAGTCAAGGTTAATGCTCCTTTTTCTTTATCCGACCTCTCCCAAATCAGTTAGCATTTAGGCTGTTTCATCAAATATGAAAAACCCAGCCCAGTTCATGGCTCACTCAGCAGCAACACTGAGACACTTTACAGCCCTAGACCCTAAAAGGTCAAAAGGCCATCTTATTCTCAATATACATTTTATTAGCCAATCTGCTCCTGACATTAAATAAAACTCCAAAAATTAAATTCCGGCCCTCAAACCCCACAATAGGACTTAATTAACCTCACCTTCAAGGTGTACAATAATAGAGTAGAGGCAGCCAAGTAGCAATGTATTTCTGAGTTGCAATTCCTTGCCTCCACTGTGAGACAAACCCCAGCCACATCTCCAGCACACAAGAACTACAAATGCCTGAACCGCAGCTGCCAGGGGTTCCTCCAGAACCTCCTCCCGCAGGAGCTTGCTACAAGTGCCAGAAATCTGGCCACTGGGCCAAGGAATGCCCACAGCCCGGGATTCCTCCTAAGCCCCATCCCATCTGTGCAGGACCCCAATGAAAATCAGACTGTTCAACTTACCTGGCAGCCACTCCCAGAGCCCCTGGAACTCTGGCCCAAGACTCTCTGACTGACTCCTTCCCAGATCTTCTCGGTTTAGCAGCTGAAGACTGACACTGCCCGATTGCCTCGGAAGCCTACAGGACCATCACAGATGCTCTGGGTAACTCTCACAGTGGAGGGTAAGTCCGTCCCCTTCTTAGTCAACATGGAGGCTACCCACTCCACATTACCTTCTTTTCAAGGGCCTGTTTCCCTTGCCTCCATAACTGTTGTAGGTATTGATGGTCAGGCTTCTAAACCTCTTAAAACTCCCCACCTCTGGTGCCAACTTAGAAAACATTCTTTTATGCACTCTTTTTAAATTATCCCCACCTGCTCAGTTCCCTTATTAGGCCAAGACATTTTAACTAAATTATCTGCTTCCCTGACTATTCCTGGACTACAGCTGCATCTCATTGCCGCCCTTCTCCCCAGCCCAAAGCCTCCTTTGCGTCTTCCTCTTGTATCCCCCCATCTTAACCCACAAGTATGGGACATCTCTACTCCTTCCCTGGCAACCGATCATATGCCCATTACCATCCCATTAAAACATAATCACCCTTACCCCGATCAACGCCAATATCCCATCCCACAGCACACTTTAAAAGGATTAAAGCCTGTTATCACTCGCCTGCTACAGCATGGGCTTCTAAAACCTATAAACTCCCCTTACAATTCCCCCATTTCACCTGTTCTAAAACCAGACTTACAGGTTAGTTCAAGATCTGCGCCTTATCAACCAAATTGTTTTGCCTATCCACCCCGTGGTGCCAAACCCATATACTCTCCTATCCTCAATACCTCCCTCTACAACCCATTATTCTGTTCTGGATCTCAAACATGCTTTCTTTACTATTCCTTTGCACCCGTCATCCCAGCCTCTCTTTGCTTTCACTTGGACTGACCCTGACACCCATCAGGCTCAGCAAATTACCTGGGCTGTACTGCCACAAGTCTTCACAGACAGCCCCCATTACTTCAGTCAAGCCCAAATTTCATCCTGATCTGTTACCTATCTCGGCATAATTCTCATAAAAACACATGTGCTCTCCCTGCTGATCGTGTCTGGCTAATCTCCCAAACCCCAATCCCTTCTACAAAACAACAACTCCTTTCCTTCCTAGGCATGGTTAGTGCGGTCAGAATTCTTACACAAGAGCCGAGACTGCACCCTGTAGCCTTTCTGCCCAAACAACTTGACTTTACTGTTTTAGCCTAGCCCTCATGTCTGCGTGCAGTGGCTGCCACTGCTTTAATACTTTTAGAGGCCCTACAAATCACAAACTATACTCAACTCACTCTCTACAGTTCTCATAACTTCCAAAAACTATTTTGTTCCTCCCACCTGATGCATATACTTTCTGCTCCCCGGCTCCTTCAGCTATACTCACTCTTTGTTAAGTCTCCCACAATTACCATCGTTCCTGGCCTGGACTTCAATCTGGCCTCCCACATTATTCCGGATACCACACCTGACCCTCATGGCTGCATCTCTCTGATCCACCTGACGTTCACCCCATTTCCCCACATTTCCTTCTTCTCTGTTTCTCACCCTGATCACACTTGGTTTATTGATGGCAGTTCCACCAGGCCTGATCGCCACTCACCAGCAGAGGCAGGCTATGCAATAGTATCTTCCACATCTGTTATTGAGGCTACCGCTCTGCCCCCCTCCACTACCTCTCAGCAAGCCGAACTAGTTGCCTTAACTCAGGCCCTCACTCTTGCAAAAGGTACTACACATCAATATTTATACTGACCTTAAATATGCCTTCCATATCCTGCACCGCCATGCAAGAGGTTTCCTCACTACACGAGGGTCCTCTATCATTAATCCCTCTTTACTAAAAAAAAAAACGCTTCTCAAAGCCGCTTTACTTCCAAAGGAAGCTGGAGTCATTCACTGCAAGGGGTATCAAAAGGCATCAGATCCCATACTCTAGCAATGCTTATGCTGATAAGGTGGCTAGACAAGCAGCTAGCATTCCAACTTCTGTCCCTCATGGCCAGTTTTTGTCCTTCACATCAGTCACTCCCACCTCTTCCCCCACTGAAACTTCCACCTATCAATCTCTTCCCACAAAAGGCAAATGGTTCTTAGACCAAGGAAAATATCTCCTTCCAGCCTCACAGGCCCATTCTATTCTGTTGTCATTTCATAACCTCTTCCATGTAGTTTACAAGCCACTAGCCCATCTCTTAAAACCTCTCATTTCCTTTCCATCATGGAAATCTATCCTCAAGGAGATCACTTCTCAGTGTTCCATCTGCTGTTCTACTCCTCCTCAGGGATTGTTCAGGCCCCCTCCCTTTCCTACACATCAAGCTTGGGGATTTGCCCCTGCCCAGGACTGGCAAATTGACTTTACTCACATGCCCCGAGTCAGAAAACTAAAATATCTCTTAGTCTGGGTAGACACTTTCACTGGATGGGTAGAGGCCTTTCCCACAGGGTCTGAGAAGGCCACCGTGGTCATTTCTTCCCTTCTGTCAGACATAATTCCTTGGTTTGGCCTTCCCACCTCTATACAGTCTGATAACGGACCAGCCTTTACTAGTCAAATCACCCAAGCAGTTTCTCAGGCTCTTGGTATTCAGTGGAACCTTCATATCCCTTACCATCCTCAATCTTCAGGAAAGGTAGAACGGACTAATGGTCTTTCAAAGACACACCTCACCAAGCTCAGCCTCCAACTTAAAAGGGATTGGACAGTACTTTTACCTCTTGCCCTTCTCAGAGTTAGAACCTGTCCTTGAGATGCTACAGGGTACCGTCCATTTGAACTTTTATATGGACGCACTTTCTTGCTTGGCCCCAACCTCATCCCAGACACCAGCCCTCTAGGCGACTATCATCCAGTCCTCCAACAGGCTAGATAGGAAATTCGCCAGGCTGCTAATCTTCTCTTGCCTACTCCAGATCCCCAGCCATATGAAGACACCCTAGCTGGACGATCAGTTCTTGTTAAGAATCTGACCCCTCAAACTCTACAACCTCGATGGACCGGACCCTACTTAGTCATCTATAGTACCCTGACTGCCGTCCACCTGCAGGATCCTCCCCACTGGGTTCACCATTCCAGAATAAAGCTGCATCCATCAGACAGACAGCCTAATCCCTCCTCTTCCTCCTGGAAGTTGCAAGTACTCTCCCCTACTTCCCTTAAACTCACTCGTGTTTCTGAAGAACAGTAATAACCCTTATGAGCCTAATACATCCCTTCATTCTATTAGGTCTGTTCGTCCTTACCCTACATTTTGCAACAGGGCTTTACGAAGTCACCCCCACCACTTAGGCTGAGCCCCAAAAACTAGTCATCCCTACTATCTTCTGTCTAGTCATACTCCTGTTCTCCCTTCTCAACTACTTATAAATGCCCTACTCTTGTTTACACTGCCGGTTTGCACTGTTTCTTCAAGCCATCACAGCTGATATCTCTTAGTGCTATCCCAAAACCACCACTCTTAACTCCCTCTTAGAGTGGATAGATGATCTTTGCTGGCAGGGCACCCTCCGATACTTCCACCCTGATGAAGTTCTATTCTTTACTTTTATACTCACTCTTATTCTCATTCCCATTCTTATGCCACCCTCTACCTCTCCCCAGCTATCTCCACCACACTATCAACCTTACCCATTCTCTCCTAGCCGCTTCTAATCCCTCCTCAGTGAACAACTGCTGGCTTTGCATTTCCCTTTCTTCCAATGCCTACACAGCTGTCCCCGCCTTACAGACAGACTGGGCAACATCTCCTGTCTCCTTACACCTCCGAACTTCCTTTAACAGCCCTCACCTTTACCCTCCTGAAGAACTCATTGACTTTCCAGACAGGTCTAGCAAGACCTCCCCAGACATTTCACATCAGCAAGCTGCTGCCCTCCTCCACACTTATTTAAAAAACCTTTCTCCTTATATTAACTCTACTGCCCCCATATTTGGACCTCTCACAACACAAACTACTATTCCTGTGGCAGCTCCTTTGTGTATCTCTCAGCAAAAACCCACTGGAATTCCCCTAGGTAATCTTTCACCTTCTCGATGTTCCTTTACTCTTCATCTCCAAGCCCAACTACACACATCACTGAAACAACTGGAGCCTTCCAGCTCCATATTACAGACAAGCCCTCTATCAATACTGACAAACTTAAAAACGTTAGCAGTAATTATTGCTGAGGAAGACACTTACCTTGTATTTCACTCCATCCTTGGATACCTTCCCCTTGCTCGTCAGACTCTCCTCCCAGGCCTTCTTCTTGTTTACTTATACCCAGCCCCGAAAATAACAGTGAAAGGTTGCTCATAGATACTCAACGTTTTCTCACATACCATGAAAATCGAACCTCCCCCTCTACACAGTTACCCCAATAGTCCCCATTACAACCTCTGACGGCTGCTGCCCTAGCTGGATCCCTAGGAGTCTGGGTACAAGACACCCCTTTCAGCACTCCTTCTCATCTTTTTACTTTGCATCTCCAGTTTTGCCTTGCACAAGGTCTCTTCTTCCTCTGTGGATCCTCTACCTACATGTGTCTACCTGCTAATTGGACAGGCACATGCACACTAGTTTTCCTTACCCCCAAAATTCAATTTGCAAATGGGACCAAAGAGCTCCCTGTTCCCCTCATGACACTGACATGACAAAAAAGAGTTATTCCACTAATTCCCTTGCTGGTCAGTTTAGGACTTTCTGCCTCCACTATTGCTCTCAGTACTGGAATAGCAGGCATTTCAACTTCTGTCACGACCTTCTGTATCCTGTCTAATGACTTTTCTGCTAGCATCACAGACATATCACAAACTTTATCAGTCCTCCAGGCCCAAGTTGACTCTTTAGCTACAGTTGTCCTCCAAAACCGCCAAGGCCTTGACTTAGTAACTGCTAAAAAAGGCAGACTCTGTATATTCTTAAATGAAGAGTGTTGTTTTTACCTAAATCAATCTGGCCTGGTGTATGACAACATTAAAAAACTCAATGATAGAGCCCAAAAACTTGCCAACCAAGCAAGTAATTATGCTGAACCCCCTTGGGCCCTCTCTAATTGGATGTCCTGGGTCCTCCCAATTCTTAGTCCTTTAATACTCATTTTTCTCCTTCTTTTATTCAGACCTTGTATCTTCTGTTTAGTTTCTCAATTCATCCAAAATCATATCCAGGCCGTCACCAATCATTCTATATGACAAATGTTTCTTCTAACATCCCCACAACATAACCCCTTACTACAAGATCTCCCTTCAGCTTAATCTCTCCCACTCTAGGTTCCCATGCAGCCCCTAATCCCGCTTGAAGCAGCCCTGAGAAACATCACCCATTCTCTCTCCATACCACCCCCAAAAAATTTTTGCTGCCCCAACACTTCAACACTATTTTATTTTTCTTATTAATATAAGAAGGCAGAAATGTCAGGCCTCTGAGCCCAGTCTAAGCCATCACATCCCCTGTGACTTGCACATATATGCCCAGATGGCCTGAAGTAACTGAAGACTCACAAAAGAAGTGAAAATGCCCTGCCCCGCCTTAACTGATGACATTCCACCACAAGAGAAGTGAAAATGGCTGGTCCTTGCATTAAGTGATGACATTAACTTGTGAAAGTCCTTTTCCTGGCTCATCCTGGCTCAAAAAGCTCCCCCACTGAGCACCTTGTGACCTCCACTCCTGCCCCCCACAGAACAAATCCCCTTTGACCGTAATTTTCCTTTATCTACCCAAATCTATAAAATGGCCCCACCCTTATCTCCCTTTGCTGACTCTCTTTTCTGACTCAGCCCACCTGCAGCCAGGTGATTGAAAGCTTTATTGCTCACACAAAGCCTGTTTGGTGGTCTCTTCACATGGACGCACATGAATCTGAGTTCTTCTCCTGTGTCCAGGAAGACTGAGGTATGCAGACAAGTCAAGGGTGAGCAAAAGGCAGAGGAGATTTATTGAGTGACAGTAGCTCAGAGGAGGCCCTGGAGTGGGTAGCTTCTCTCTGCAGCAGGTTGTCCTGTCGTCTCTGCTGCTCTCAGCAGAAAGAAGGCCCTGGAATTGGTAGTTCCTTTCTGCAGCCAGTCATCCTAACATCTGCCACTGTTAGCAGAGAGGAGATCCTCAAGTGCATAGCTCCTCTCTACAGCCAGTAGTCCTGATGTCTGCTCAGCTCTGGCTGAGCCCAGGGCTCTTATGGGCCTCAGAAAGGAGGAAGTGCGCACCAATTGATCCATGGGTAGCCTCAGGAGGGCCCAGAAAAGGCACCACAAGTATTCACTCTGGTCTGTGAGACTGGCAGCCTGAGCCCCAGCCTTTAGGCTCTCCCTGGCCTGAAGGTGGGGCCTCACTGGGGACCCACACCCTTCCACCCAGGAAGCTATTTGCCTCCCGCTGCCATTCATGGAACCCATGCAGTAGTTGCCAAGGGGCAAACTGAAGGCCAGCAGTGAGCTGTCCTCAGCTCCTCCTCAGCTTCCCTTCTCGTAGATGCCCAAAATCGGGAGGGGGCTGAGGCAGAAGGGAGTTGGTATGTCAGCACTGCTCTTGAGTGTGTGCACACCTGACTGGGCTGTGACAGCACCTGGCCTTGGCCCTGACTCTGCTCCAAGATTGGAGTGGTTGCCAAGAGCAGGGAGAAGCCAGGCATTGGGAGCAGGCATTTCTGAGCCTGTAAGGGCAAGGGGGCTTTCCTGGGTCCCCAAGAATGCAGACACCCAGATCTTCAGCTTCAGTTGCACCTGGGAGGGAGAGGCTCCTGTCTGCTCCAGGGAGCAGGAGGCCCAGGTCTGCAGCCATGATTTAGGCAGCTGTTGCAGCATACAGGGAGCTCCTGCCCCAGATCAGATGGGGCAGGGCTCTTGCTTGTCCCCAGCTCCTGCTAGCTCCATGGAGAATGCAGCCCCAGCCACACCTCCCTGCTGTGGCTGGCACGATGGCAACAGTCACTCCGGATGGCTGCCACTGCACATCCAAAAATATGTGACTGTTTTTGACAAATTGTCTGTGCCTCAACTTCCTCATATTTAAAGGAGAGGTAGTGATAATTGTATCTATAGCATTGTGAGCATTAAATTAATTGTACATATAAGTGTTTGGGATAATCCTTGGCATGTGCCAGTGTCAGCTGTTATCATTACCACTGAGAAGAAATGGCTATCTAGAAACACACCATCCTGTTCTAGGACATCCTGTGCCTGTGAAAACAAAAACAACCAGTAAAATCAGGAAATTATCAGATTCACAAGACCCCTGAACATAGCCCCATGCCTGAAATCAAACAGGAAAACAGCAAAGTGACCACAATTTGCAACAACGTTACAGGGTTGCTTCAGTAACAAACCAAAAAATAAATATTCTAAGATATTCAACTCATTACAAATGAGTAACTGTATTTAAACACCAGTTTTGTGGCTCAAGGACTGCTTTTCCTAAATATCCAGGTAGTTGATCAGTACTTTCTGGATTATGATATAAGTTTTACCATGCCCAAACCATTTGTGCAAATATTATTGTCTGTTTCCTTAGAGAAAGACAAGCCTTGAAAACTATTTGCTTCATGCATGCTATAATAATAGCTCTGACATATGTGAACAAGTTACTTTTATTTTGTTATTTTGTTAGTAGTTATGTTTTATTCTCACAAGTTTAGATTCTAACTTGGTAATGTGTTATAGGCAAATAAAAAATGAATGCTTCTTGCAGTGTAAAACTGGAAAATAACAACATTTTTTTTTTTCCTGAATCTGGCTGGGTTTATTGGCAAAGGAGAGTTAAAACAAAATGCTTTGGCAAGATTTTATCAGTCCATGCTGCTAGAATATGCCACACTGGAGAACGAATGCAGCATGCAGGAAAGAAATCATGAATTAAATACTTATTTTTTCCCAAATAGGTTTGAGTCTAAGATATTTTGCCAAATATTTTACTTGTGCCCTAAAATTAAAACACAAATTCAAATTTCGATTTCTATATACACTTTTCCACACTGGTATGAACTGTGCTGCATTGTTATGAAGTTTCATATTATTTGGGATATTTAACCTCATGCTCTTTGCCATGACTACACATCTGGGCCTGAAGCAGAGCAGCATCAAACTGATGACATTTTGAAATGGAGTAAATCCTTTTAATTAATGAGAATTACAGTGCATGGGACAGATGCTAAGACCCTTTTGCTCTGCAGATATATTTCTATAGTTGTGCATGACTAGTCAAGCACGCATGTTTGGATACTCATCTGCGATACATGAGAACAATTTGTGCACCTGCATCTTGCAATCCATCCAGCATGTGCTAATCCACTGTTTTAATGAAAAAAATTCCCACATTTGAGGTTCTAGAAGAAAACATAAGAATTGACATTATTAAGGACAAAATTCCCATGATCCAAACATGGTTTATAGTATATGAATATATTTATAGATTTCATATGTAATAATATTACATAAGAATAGTTTTATGGATTTTCTTGATCAAGTTATATTGGAATAGATACATGATAGATAATCTGACATAGAATAACTTCAATGAAATATTTAATGAAAAGCAGAGTATTGTTAGACATATTCATTAGTACATGTTTTTCAGCAGGTGTACTACATTTTCTTTTTGGTAGTTTGTAAATGAAGAATGATTTTAGAAATCAAAGATGATGTAAGGACTAGCTAATACCATGTAACTATGTTTAACAAACTAATGAATTACATTTGGAAAATGTTTGCCTAAAAATCATCTATAAATTTCCTTTAAGTCAGTGGAAATTGGGATTGAATGGGAGTCATTTCAATAAATTTTTCTTTTGAATACAATACATTTGCTAGCTTATGGCTCTTAAATTGTAATAATTAAAACATATTTCTGACTAGAAATAATAATTAGGTTTTGTCTAGTAAAGTTATACAGAAAATAATTGTAGTTAATAACTTCCATTTATTTGGACCACTGGATGGCTTGTGCACAACGGAAATTTAATTCTCACAGTTATGGAGGCTGGGAAGCCCAAGACCAGGGCAGATTTGGTGTCTAGTGAGGGCTAACTTTCTGGTTTATAAATGACAACTTCTTGCTGTATCCTCACACTATGGAAGGGACTAGCTAGCTCTCGGCAGTCTCTTTTTTAAATAAGTGCACTAATCCCAATCATGAGAGCACCATCCTCATGATGTAATCACCTCCAAAAAGTCTTACCTCTTAATGCCATCATTTTATGGGTTAGGATTCCAACATATAAATTTGGGAACAACACAAGGATTCAGACCATAGCAATAATGATAATGATGAAAATGATGATGATGATGATGATGATGATGATGATAGAATTTAATGCTTAATAATTGCTAGTCATTATTCTGTTTTTTTCTTTTTGTCTTTAACAATAAATTGATTTATTTCTTCCTTTGACCACTTATGAAAATCAGAGATTAAGAATAGCTCATAAACAGAATCATAGAACCAAATAATATTTGAGTTTTTCTATGGTTTGAGTGTGTCCCTTTAATAGTTACTAATATTGTATTATGTACTGGTAATTTGCCAAGAGAGTTGTTTTTAGGTACTTTTACCACAGACACACACACATACACACACACACACACACAGAGCAATTAAATTTTATTAAATGTATTAACATTTATAATTTTCCCAACCTTGCAAATAGATATAATTGTATCTTTTATTTGACAGTTGAAGAAACTGAGTAACAGAGAGGTTAAGTAACTTGGATAAAGCTCAAATGCTACTAATTAGTAGAATATAGACTTGGATGCAATCAGTTTGGCTATCAGCTCTTAATAACTTTGCCATGCTGCCCTTGTATTGTAGAGCAATAATGAAAGGATTTATAAAAAATGTCCATTTATTATCAACAGTTTAGAAATACTTTTTCTAAAGTTTATTTTCCATAAGTTGTAAAATGGGTACAATGTTTTTAATATCAGCAAGAGAGTGAGACAGAGTATGCAATGAAGCAATATATATGAAAAGTAAAATATTACTGATCTTATTATAATTATTTTAATAGAAAAAGGGGTACCTCAAACCCATTCAAATATAAAGCACACACACCTACACACACACACACACACACAATATCTCTATAAGAATCTTGTTTATTTAAACAACTAGCCCTATTCTATTATTTGAATTTTCCTTGAGCCTTTCCTCATGCTATTCAATGTTATTTAAAAACATCACTTGGATACATAATCTTTTTGTATAACTATTATTTATTTAACCACCTTTTTTTATAAAATAATGTTTTTTAATGCAATTAACAAAATTGTAAGTAAATTTTAGTCCATATTCATTAAGGAGTCCTTAAAATACATTTCTAAATAGAAATTACTACACAAAAGTCATACAAATCTTCATGACTCTTGATATATATCACAAAATTGCCTTCACAAAGAATACTTGGATTTGTAACATAGGAGACGGGTGTGGAAACACTTATCAGTATTAATTTATTTCCTTTTTTTCTTTGCTAATTTAGAAAAAATTTAATTAGTGTTTTAATTCACCTTTCTTTGAGTCCTACTGAGGTTGGACATATTCTTCCTTGCTTTTAGCTACTTGTATTTTTTATTTTCTGTGAGGGTGTATTTGTGCCCTTTTATTTGTAGTGTCAAATTGATTTCAAACCTTTTTTGTTAAAGCTAGCAATTTTTAGCTATACGTGTTATATGTTTTCTCTGTGGATTGCCTTTTACATTTTCTTTGTGATTAAACATGCTTTATCTTTTATCATAATAGCAATGCATTTACTTACCTTATATACTAGATATTGAACAACTGAAAGTTAAAAATGAAAGTACCTCATTTTCAAATCTACTATTACATTTTTTAAAAATCCATGTATAGGCTCTTTTTTTCTATACTTCTTTCACCTTTCTTCCACCCTATTTTACTCAACTTTTCCTCTGTCTTTCTCCTTCACATGTATCTCTTCATCTTTTCCCTTTATAACGTATCTCTCTCCAACTTTTCCCTCTCTCTCTGTCTTCCGGAAAACATCTATATGCTTACAAGCATATTTTTATAACATGGGATCATGGGTGATTATATTAGTTAACTTTTCAGCAATTCATTTTTTTCCTACTTAATCTTAATTATGGACATTGTTTTGAATCAATATATATGGCATCCCCTCATTAATTTTAGAAGCTTCATAGTATCTCATAGAATAGATGTATCATAAATTTTTAATATACTCTTATAATTATAAAAAGCTAGATTATTTCTAGTATTTAAGTTTTTATAATCAATGCTACTTTTGAAAATTAATCATACATCTTTATGTGTTTCAGTTAACATTTTGTGATTCTTATGCATATACAGAGAAACTTAAAGCTTTATATAGCAAATTCGATTTTACAAATTTTTCTCTTACAATGTTTCATGGAAATCCTTACAGATAAACTGCTACATATTTGCTGAAGGATTTTCTAAATTTTGAGGTGAAAAAGTCTCAGCAATTATATAGTCAAATTTATTATTTGCTTGTATTTTTTTGTTAAACACTTTATAGCTTGATTTTTTAGAACATTTATATTAATTGAACTACAAAACTTACATGAAAACAAGCCTTGAAAAAGAGGAAAAACTCAATGCCACTTTTTCTCAATGATATTTTGGAGAAATATAAAATTGACTCAAAATCACAATTTAAATCCAGGATCTAAAATGTGAAAAGTTTCCTAAATGTTTTTATTCTTTTATTTTTTAAAAGCAGGCCATTAAGTTTATTTTTATTATCGAAGTTATACATATGCAAGAACATAAATTTAGAAAAATAAAAGAACACACAAAAGAAAATAAATTTTACCCATAACCATGACACCTAGATGTAATCCTGCTTGCATCCGGATATCTCCTCCCAGATGTCTTCTTTATACATACACTTATATACAGCCATGTGCCAAGTAATATTTCAATCAGTAATGAACTGTATATATGTGTCACCCCATAAGAGTATAATACCATATTTTATTGTATCTTTTTAATTTTTATATTTAGATATGTATAGATACACAAATACTATTGTGTTCCAATTGCTTGCAACATTTAGTACAATAACATCGCGTACAGGTTTGCAGACTAGGAGCAATAGGCTATATACCATATAGCCTAGGTGAGTAGTAGGGTATGCCATCTAAGTTTATGTAAGCACATTCTATGATGTTCATACAATGATAAAATTGCCTAATAATGCATTTCACAGAACACATCCTCATTGTTAAGGGATGCATGACTTTATATGCAAACAACCTACTCACACACACTATATATGCACATATACACCAAATTATACTGTGCTGTACTTATATTACATCTTGAGAGTCTTATTCTTATTAAAGTCCAGTTTTGTTCTTCAAAAATATTTTTACATTATTAAAATATTTAGGGGAAAGTTAAGATTGTATTTGGCTCACCAATTAAAACCGTTTAGGTATGTTCTCAAATACAGCATTTTTGAGACATCCCTGCTGCTATGTATATGTGTTAACTAACTGCATTCAATTCCCTGAAAATGATGCTCACTTCAATCCTCAAACCTAAATATGGGACTATAGTCGTGAAATGACTTATGTTAATTGGAGCCTTCAGCATACTGATAATGGAGCTATGTTCTATCAGAAAACTGGTACCATTATATTTTCAAATAATATTAAATCAAAAGTTATATTTAAAATTAAATGAGAATATAGTGCACAGGAGTGAAAAGATATGTTAAGACAAACAAAAATAACCGAGAGAACTAATCATCAAGTTGTGATGATACATTTTATTTATATGAGCAAAAAAGCACTTGTGAATTTATATGTATAACAATTTTGTCTGTTTCTTCGAAGACTAAAGCTAGCAAAAGTATAGGCAATATTAATATAATATCTTTTTCCAAACTTTAAAAATTCAAAATAATTTTGGAAAATAGTAAACTTAAAAGCCTCATTATAAAATAAATTATAAACAAAATGGTGATTGTAGTTAGGGTCAATGTGATAAGACTGCAGGTAAAACTAGAAAAGTTGAAGGAGCAAGAACTTCAGTGTCAGTAAAGGAAGAGTGAGCTTGAACACAGCTACAAAGATCACAGTGCAGTTATAAAGTATTATAATATACAAAACATCAGACTAAATTCATTAACTCTCCAGTTCCTAGAAAAACAACATTTGAAGCATTCAAACAAAGGAATTGATGGTCAAATATTTATTTGAATATTCAAACAAAGGGATTAATGGTGAAATATTCAGGAAGATAACCATATAATTTTTTATAAATTTTTTAATTTATAAAATTATAAATTTTTTAATTTATAAAATTATAAATTTTTTAATTTATAAAATTATAAATTTTTTAATTTATAAAATTATAAATTTTTATAATAGTCGAGATGTGCATCTGTCAATCCTGAGTGACATAGTGTGATATTTTGTGATAGGTTGAAAGAAATCATATGCAAAATATTTATCTTTTATAATCTGAGAGGCAGAATCCAAATAATCTAGTAGACACATTTGAGTCTACCAATTAATGGGAAAGATAAAATGCATGTAGAGACTATGGAAGTAAACATTAGGGAATCAGGAGGTACTGACATTAATAAAACTAATTCAATTTTATCTCATGATTACCAGAGAAATTCAAGTACAAAACTATAGTATGAAGCCAATGGTGAAGATAAAAACAGCAACTAGGACAGTAACAGGAAAACAATTCTGATAATTTGAACTCTAGGTGATATTAAAATCTGGGGTAACTATCTTTCAGGTATGCTTACTTATCTACACAACTTTTAAGGAAAAAGAAAAACAAGGACATAGTGATTCTACACAGGTAGCTCCGCAAAATCAGACAGAAGTAAAACTTCTCTTTAGTTGAAAATATTCTAAAGCATTAGAACAATATGTAATATGAGACTACGGTATCACTCAAGGAAGACAATTATATCAAGCACTTACAAATTAACTGAAGCTAAAATAAGTTGTCACAATATGAGGGCACTTGAAAATGTTTGGGGAAAAATAAAATTCAAAGATTAAAATAAAAATATATACTTTATTTCTCAACATAAGCTCCACAAAATTCAAAACACTTTTGTAAGCTGATAGAAGCCATTTAGTTTGTCTCTAAAGAACTGAGATTCCTGGAAATTCGACCATGTCGATGCAATCTTTTTTACATTATTAACTGAAGAAAATAAGTGCCCTTTAATGATATTTTAAGATTAGGAAACAAAAAGAGGTCAGAAAGAGTCAAATCAGGACTGTAAAATACCAATGTTTTCCCACTGAAACTGTTGCAAAATTGCCCTGTGACGAGAGGAATGAACAGAAACACTGTGGTAGTGAAGGACTCTCTGATGACATTTTTCTGCATATTTTGCTCCTTAAGCTTTGGCTACTTTCTCAAAACACATTAATGATAAGCAGATGTAATCATTCTTTGGCCTTCTGGATGATTTGAGGGGATGTGTTGAGCATCCCCTGAAAAACTGTTGCACGACCTTTGCTTTTGTCTGGTCCACTTTTGTTTTGACTGGACCTCTTGCTAGCCCTTGCTTGACTGTGCTTTGTCTTCAGGATCCTACTGGTAAAGCCATGTTTCACCTCCTGTTACAATTCTTTTAACAAATGCTTCAGAATCATGATCTCACTTGTTTCAAATTACCATTGAACGCTCTGCTTTTGTCTGAAGCTGATCTGGGTGCAACAGTTTTGGCATCCATGGAGTGGAAAGTGCTCAACTTGAACTTTTCAGTCAGAATTGTGTAAGCTGAACATGTGAAGATGTCTATGGTGCTGGCTATTGTTTCTGCTGATAGTCAGAACTCTTCATTCAGGGCATAAAGAAGGTGAATTTTTTTTCCTCACAAATTGATGTGGATAGTTACGACTGCATGCTTTCTCTTCAACCTCATCTCCTGCCTTCTTAAAATGAGTTATTCATTTGTGAACTGCTATTTCTTTGGGGAACTGTCTACACAAACTTTTTGTAAAGCATCAGTGATTTCACCATTCATCTACCCAAGCTTCACAAAAAATTTGATGTTTTTCCTTGCTTCAATTTTAGCAGGATTCATGTTGCTCTGATAAAAGGCTCTTTTCAAATTCATGTCTTATCCTTCTTAGTGTCTCAATCTAGATCCTGTTCGGGCATACTATAACAAGTTGTTTTGAGTTGATTTTGGTGCAAAATATTTGAAATCCATGCAAGTTTTTAAAATAATACTGATTTTCATGAACATTTAATAAAACACCCTCATAGAAGTAATAACATTTTAAAAATTGAGAAACAAATTTTCTAGGAAGATGAAAGGCTATTTTAAACTGGTACATAGGTGAGTTATAATATGGAGATACACTTGGAATAAAAGGTAATTTAAAGGAACATGAGAAAATTATTACCAGAATGCTAGTAAAGGTGACCACAGAGAAGGATACAGGTAATATGCTGGGCTCATATGTTCATGAAAACATGTGATAAATGACAAATTAGGGTATACAATTTTTTATAACTGTTACAAAAAGAATGCTAGAATTTTTATTAGGATTACATTAAATCTGGAGAGAATAATTCACATTTTAACAATATTGAGGCTTCTAATAAACTAACTAGTTAGAAATCTCTAGTATTTAGATTCTGTTTAATATCTCACTGATATTTTGAAATTTTCAATGTAAAGGTTTACATAAACTAATAACTAAGCAATTATGTTTTAATGCTATTGTAAATAGTGTTGCTATATTTTTTATTTTAATTTTCTAATTTTTTTCCTACTATATGGAAACAGAATTCATCTTTGTATATTGAAATTTTATCTGGAGACTTTGCCCAGTTCACTTATTTTGTATAATGACTTATAGATTCGTTTGTGTCTTCTGTTTACATCAGCATCTCATCTCAAATAAACCCAGATTTCAATATTGATTTTAAATGTTCATGCATTTTATGTGTTCACTCATTGACCTGAATAAAACCTGCAGTTAAAGTTGAAAAGGAGTTGGGAGTATTATTCTTCAACTAGAATAAAAATATTTCTCCTATTATGTTAAAAATTTAATATACATTATTTACTTTATATTGATTTACTGATTTTTTTTTTTTTTTTTTGAGATGGAGTTTTGCTCTTGTCACCCAGGCTGCAGTGCAATGGCATGATCAGCCTCCCAAGTAGCTAGGATTACAGGAGTGCGCCGCCATGCCTGACTAATTTTTGTATTATTGGTAGAGATGGGGTTTCACCATGTTGGCCAGGCTGGTCTCGAACTCCCGACCTCAGGTGATCCACCTGCCTCAGCCTCCCAAAGTGCTGGGATTACAGGCAGGAGCCACTGCACCTGGGCTGATTTACTGATTTTTAAAGTCTAAAACAACCATTCATTCCCAGAGAGTAAAACACTTAGTTATTACATATCAGCATTTTTATACATTACTACATGAAAACAGGCAATTCTTTAAATTTATTTCTTTTTAAGTTCATGAGAGATATTGATTAGGGAGTTTATTCTCAAGTAATATTTTCCAGGTTTTATTATCAGGGTTCTATCTTGGGTAGCAAGTAGAGAAACATTATCTATACCTTGAATATCTGAAAATTTTTTCATAGATTCACTATTATATATTTTATAAATATTTAATAGAATTTAACAGAAAAGTTATCTATGTCTAAAGATTTTTTTTAATGAGAAAGTTTGAAATGACAGATCCAATTTCTTTAACTGATATGGAATTGTGCAGGTTTTCCATTTCTTCCTGTGTCAGTTTTTTAAAGTTATTTTTCTCAAAGAATTTGCCTATTTAAGTTATATTATAGACATAAAGTTTCTCATAATATTCTCTTCTTGTTTAAAATAGTTTATAATTCATAATAATCCCCTGTTCTCAATCGTCTTGTTAGAAATTTTTTTCTCTCTTTTTTTGATCCTTCTTGCTTTAATCTATTTAGAGAAACAAAATTTGGCTTGTTTCAATGTCCTTTGTGTTAATCCATTTTCTATTTTACTGATTACTGTTATTTTAGTTATTATATTCATCCTTCTACTTTATTTGCATGTAGTTTGCTCAACTTTTTCTGGAAATCTATGCTTATATTAAGTGGTTCACTTGTAAACTGCCTATATTTAAGCCTCTTTTTATAAAATCTGACAATTTTTCTTATGTAATTGGAGTGGTTAGACCATTTATATTTAATGTAGTTACCAATGAGGTTGTTTTAAAATACACAAGCTATTGCTATTTCCTTCTGTTTTTTCTTTTTACATTTTTGTCTCTTTTGAGGAAATCAAGTAATTTTTTATTTTGTCAGCACTATTGCATTTCACTTTTCCTATTTTAATGTTTACTTAGCACTTTAAAATACATATTGCTAACTTGAGCTCAGTTTGAATTAATATTTTAATAATCTGTTAACAAGAATAACAGTCTTTTGTTATTATTGATATATAGATAAATACCATATTTTATTCTACTTAAGCCATACATCCAAAATTACACAGATCTTTTAATGTTTTATTATAGACTTTTATCTTTATCTATATTAATCTATCATTCTCATACTTTCCTGCAGATTTGTGCTTCTTTCTGAAAACATTTTTCCTTTACCTGAAGAGTAAATTTTGTTTTTTCTATTGTGGGTATGCTGGAGAAAAATTTTTTTCAGCTTTCATTTTTCCAGTTATCCATTTATTTTACTTTCATTTATGAAGGATATTTCACTAGATTAAAAATTATTGATTAGATTTTCTTTTCTTTTTTGCTCTTTTAAAAATGACATTTTATTGCCTTCTGGTCATCTTGATTTCATTATCTGTGATGATAATATTTAAGTTTTTAAAAGCATTTTTATGAAGCCTTTATGTATGCTTTGGGTGGGTGCATATGTGTATTTGTGTTGTATTAATCCTGCTTGGGGTTTAATGAGCTTACTGAAATTCATATTAAAGGTTTTACAAATTTAGGAGATTCTTTCATATTGTATCTTCAAAATTTTCTGTGTCTTAATTATCTTTCTGTGTTATTCTCAGTCTCCTAACATGGAAAAATATTTGACATTACCTCAGAAGACTGATACTCTGTTTTAATTTTTTCTTTTATTTATAAATTAATCTATGCTCACTCTATACTTTGTATAGTTTTATTAATGTATCTTAAATTCTCTAAGCCATTTTTTCTTCTGTGACAAGTCTGATGTTACCCTATCCGAGCAACACTATTTAAGATTTTAAAAAATTCTTAGTTGAAGAAAATACATTTGGTTCTTTTATAAAATTTTAAAATTTCTGTGAAAATAATAATCTCCTATTCTCAGCCATCTGTTAAAATGACCAATACTTTCATTGATTTTGTCCACTTTTCTCTCTGATTTTTCTATCTTATTTGTAATTATTTTTATAAAGCGTTTTTTCTAACACTTAGGTCATTTGCTGTTCTGTTCCCATTTTCTTATTTAACTGTTGAATATGAATATAAATTTTATGGTTTTTTGCCCCTTATGTAAATGTTTTTTATATACCAAATATTGTGTTCAAAACACATTGTAATACGACCAAATACTATTATATTTTTCTCCTTTGATATACATTTACACGCAGGGGACAATAGTTTAATCCTTTCAGGGCTGAGCTGAGTTGTTTGGCCTGTTTGTTTTTGATGCTGAGTTAGTTTCAGTTTCCTTTTAGCTTCATGTTCTTAAGAATAACATGTGGTTCCGTACATCTAGCAGGATGTTGTGATATAAGTACAGCAGGACTTCAAAGACTTATTTCTGCTTTTCGATCCATCCTCCAGCCTTCAATTCTATTATGCTTTCAGAAAATGTCCTGTAAAAAAGAACTGGCAGGCAGGAAAAACTTAGCTGTGTATTTGGGATCCCACATACTTGAATCTATCACATCAGCTCAAATGGTTGCTATCCATTCCGCTGGTTTCTCCTTATCCCATAACAGTCCCTTTAAGTTTGGCAGGCTTGATCCTCTACCCACCCATGGCCAAGGATTAACATATGCCTGAGAGAAGGAAGAGGTCACTGGTTTCTGTTTTTCTAGAAACTTCTGGTACTTCTCTGGAACATAATCGTTAAGAGTCTTTTGAATCACCAACACTTTTTGCCTTTAAAAACATAGGACTTTTAATTTATCTAGGAAACAATTTCCAAAAAATGGAAACAATTTTTTCTTATGAATTCTACATTCTAGCTACAGCAGGATATCTGGAGACAAAGAGCTTTAGTTCAGTATAATAGTGATGACTGTTAATGTTTATTGAATACTGCTGGTTGTAAAGTTCGACACTAATCACTTTAAATACAGTATCTCACTTAATACTTGAATGTATTTAGTTATCTCATTTTAAATCAAGGAAAAAAAGAATCATAGATGTTAATATTTTTCTGAATATCAAATGTTGAAAAAGGTGTGCCACAATGAACTTTGAATTTGGATGTAATTCCCTCAAGAGATGACATATTATGTTGGCTTTGCTTGATGTAGACAACATATAGCATAGTGACTTCAACCTGGAACCTATTAAAAAAAACTTATGGGGAGAGTATAGTACTACATAGGCTTGGAGAGGGACAGCTGTTGGTTAGTATTCATGTAAACACACATACACTGCCTCCTGGCACACCTGAGATGGGAAAGCCAACTGTCTTAAAGTTTCAGTGATGCTGAAAGCATTCTCAGTGTTCTGATGAGAATAATATTCACTGAATCAGAAGTCAAAGAAATCAACTTCACATGCTATAAGCTTTTACCCCCTGCAGCTAGACAGATAAGAGACAGACAGTGATGGTCAAAAGATGCTGAAAATTAACGATTGATTCTAGCATTCTACAGATGATTACTAATTTGTGAGTGTTAAAGAAGTATACTGATTTACCTTTTAGAGGTCAGTATTAAAAGTGTGGAAAAAACCTTCCACAGGATCTAAAGATTACAGCAACAATTGAGAGGCACTTTGAAATTTGTCAAAATGGGAAAGGATATAAGCATTTAGTTTGGTAAAATAGATTCAATCCAAACAACCGTGCTATCATTATAAACATGAAACAATGTAATAATCTGAATAAGAAGACTCTGTTTTAAAAAACAGTTGCTAAAGTGTTATGATAACCTCAGAAATATCCCAAGAGGAATGAAACTCTAAAAAGAAAACAGGAATTCAAATATTTTTCTCTGAATCGATATTTTATAGTGGGAGAATGATACTTCTCCAAATTGACATTCAGATTTTCAAACTAAAATGTTAATCTTTACCTTTCTGTCATTCATTATCTCTTCTCTGAGCCAAACTCATAAAGACAAAGGTAACATATGTTAGAAATGGAAATGATCATTCGGGCAATGCTTACAATATCCTGCAGCTCAAGTAAAATTATTTCAGTTTTAGTTGTTTTACTCACATTGGTGTAAATCCTCCCAGGGTGGGGAGAGTGGAAAGCATATTACTTCAAATCTTCAAGAAGATTTTCTTTAAACTAAGACAATTTGCACACACATTGTTTCCTAAGTGGGAGCTGAACATTTTTACACATGGACAAGAAGATGGGAACAATACACACTGGGGGCTACTGGGGTTGGGGGAAGAAAGGGGAGGGTTGAGGGTTGAAAAACTACCTATTGGATATATACTCACTACCTGAGTGATGGAATCATTCATATCCCAAGTCTCAGTGTCACACAACATACTCATGTAACAAACCTGCACACGCAACCCCTGAATCTAAAATAAAAGTTGAAATAAATTGGACTATAAATTTCTCATTTTAATTATAAACCAATTCCAATTTATTTATTTCTCAATTTGCTGTTAGTATTTAATTAGTAACTGTGATGAACCAAAATATAAACATTTTACACTAAAAATTATACAGCAAATATTAGTTGACTTAACCACTATGTCCTTAAGTTCCCCTTTATCCACTCTTCTATTCCACTATCTCTGTTTCAATAATGTCAAGATCCTCCAGATGTGCTTCTTCATTCCTGCCAGTATGAGACGTGTAACTTATGTTTAAGTAACAATTTAAATGAGTGAACTACTTCTTACAATAGCAAGGAATGTACTACTCCTGGCTTTCAAATTATGATGTAAAGCAATTGTAGTCATTGATCCGCAGGGACAAGGATAGAGATGGTGCCTTATCTTGTGAACCCTGTTTGTGAGCTCCGTAACTTAGGGGAGGTTCTTACAGACTCTGTGGGCCAGGGGAGGCTGATTTCACCCTGACAAAAGGGAGGAAACTGCACTTTCTATCCTGTAAAGTCAGAAAGAATCCAGTGTTTAGAGATTTTTCAGGTTTTTCTGCCAAAATGGCTATACTCTAGGTCATAAAATCCCATTCTTTCTCTACCAGGGTGCTGAAATTGGCCAAGAACACCTGTGGAGACCATGCCTTCAGTCTCCTCTGAAACTGTGCCCTGCAGTTACAGAAGAAAAGGTGCTCTTTGTACACTGCCATGGAGCGCCTTGAGTTAATAGTTGATTAACGTAAACTTATTTTTTCTTTTTCAAGGCTTCAAAGACTGCTAACTAAATCCAGCTAACTCCACAGTCCTTAAAAATACCATTGCCTGCTTTAAAATGTATTAGGAGAATAGGCTGGGCACAGTGGCTCATGCCTGTAATCCCAGCACTTTAGGAGGCAGAGGCGAGCGGGTCACTGGAGGTCAGGAGTTCAAGACCAGCCTGGCCAACATGGTGAAACCCCATCTCTACTAAAAATACAAAAATTAGCTGGGTGTTGTGGTGGGTGCCTATAATCCCGGCCACTCAGGAGGCTGAGGCAGGAGAATTGCTTGAACCCAGGAGGGTTGCAGTGAGTGGAGATCTTGCCACTGCACTCCAGCCTAGGCAACAGAGCAAGATTGCATCTTAAAAAAAAATAAAATAGATAAAATATATTAGGAGGATAGGTTAAATGAAAACTGATCTTACCTCGGGTGAGGAATAGGAGGCATAAAAGAGGAAAGGATAGTTTTAGTGATGATAGATATGTTTAGTATATTGATTGTGGTGGTTGTATAATGAGTGTATACATAAATCCATATACATTAAATGTAGACATTAAATATGCACATTTTTGTATATAAACTATGCCACAATAAAGCTACAAAAATACCATTGCTCAATATTTCAGTGCCACCACTATTACAGAAGCCAGAGTTTCAGATTTCACCTATGCAGGATTCCAATCTACCACAAATGATTCTCAATAATATTACAACTTTATAGAGACTTTTTAATGCTGCCTTAGGTCAGGGGTTGTCACCTTCCCACTTTCCAGATACAGAGTTGTTATCAATGTGACCAAGGAAAGGTTCAGATCCTGAATCCCATCCTGATGGTTTGCTTTCTATGGCCTTTACCCACATTCTCTTAACCTGGACTTTCCTAAAAAGGTGAGATTTAGACAAGTACTTGCAGGCAGATTGCTTATCTTGGGAACTGATCCCTAAGAATAAAAATCAATGGACACTAAAAGAGTGAGTTAAAGGGAGGAAAGCAAAATCAAGCTGTGTTATTGAATGTATTATGATTGCAGGAAAATCGGGCATGATTCCACTCAAGACACTCTTAAGAGCACTGGAAAATTAACCTGAAGTCTTAATCTGAGACAAAAAGAGGAGAATATTTTACCCACCAACATTCATATACCACTAATTAAGTCTTACCTTAAAAAATATCAGGTTTGTGCATGTATCAAAATCACTTGGTAGAGTCCCACAATTATTACAAAAGCAGAAACAGAATATTTCCAGTGCAAAAGAGAGATGAAAGTCCCACTGGAATGAGATGCTATCAGGTTACAGCTGCATATGGCTGATTCCTGCATCAATGGCTGGAGCTTAATAATAATGGGAAGGTGACTCGAGTCTTGAGGCAGTTTATTGAAGGTATATATTTTATACTCCATAAATCCAATATGAGTGTCAGGGGCTGAATTAAGTGGTTTAAACTACACTGACTATCTATCTTCATTTTTGGATTAATAATAGTTAGCTTGTTATTTCTGCTTCTTAAGCTCAATTAAAACAACAAACAAAAGCAAAAAATATTTTCTATTCAGGTACTTCTTGCCAGTTACTTCTTTTTCCAGGTACTATGTCAGGTGCCAGAAGTCTGAGATATATTACTGCAAGCCTCTTCTATGGAGGATATTACAACTGAACTAGAAGAAAGGCATGTACTCAAATTGAAATCATAATGCAGAAAGAGTACAGAGTTTGACACCATTTAAGCTTAAAGAGTGTCAACATCTATATTTAGATTGTTTCATAGTGATTAAAAATTATATGAGCATTTTAAAAATGAAAAATACTATTTTATAATGAACAAAATTAGTTGTAAAATATTTTAACAGAGCAGAAGAAAGAAAACCTGTTTTCTTATACCAAGTGTCAAGTATTTCTCTGGATGGTTGTCATACATTATAATATTTCATTCTTACATGAGAATATCAAACTATCAAAATAAGTATAATGGTATGCATGCTGTCTTCTAAGTGAGGAAACAGATCAATATCATTTGGTCAGGTTGTTAGAAGCCACACAATTATTATGTGGTATTTTTTTTTTCAGTGTATCATGTTTCCAACATACTAAACAATCTATTACTTTTCTATTTTTTGACTTTCTACTGTCAACTACTGGAGAGTACATTTATATACTATTATGGCTATTACTTTTGCTACTCCTACTATTACTTTCTATTTGTTTCTATTGCTCTCCTACTGCTTCCATTTGTCTTGTTATTGCTGCCATTACTACTACTATGAAAACTAGCACCGTCACAAAACAAGCAACTGCAATTTTTCACTGAGCACGTAATGAATTTGTCATATCTAAATGTTTACATCTACCTCCTGTAATCCATATGACACTGTTGTTCAAAATATATATTAATAAACATAAGTGAGACAGGTCAGGCTTAAATCCTGGTTGTGTTGCATATTTATTTATTTTTGCCTTTGAAAGGTATTACCTTATAATAATCCACAAAATTACGTGAAGAAAATCTGCTCATAAAATACATACAATTTCATCATTTAGAGATATATGTGTTAATATCCTTATGTATTTATTCATTTTCTTCCTGGTATGTGTGTTAAGAAAATGGTATCTTGCTGTAAAGATGTAAAGGTAATTCTTGTATTTGTGCTCCTTCCTTCCTCCCTCCCTCCCTCCTAACTTTCCTTCCTTCCTTCCTTCCTTCCTTCCCTCCTTCCTTCCTTCTTCTTGACAGAGTTTCGCGCTTATCACCCAGGCTGGAATGCAGCGGTGCGATCTTGGCTCACTGCAACATCCCTTTCCTGAGTCCAGGCGATTCTCCTGCCTCAGCCTCCCAAGTAGCTGGGACTATAGATGTGTGCCACCACACCCGGCTAATTTTTTGTATTTTTAGTGGAGACAGGTTTTCATCATGTTGGCCAGGGTGGTCTTAAACTCCTGACTTCAGGTAATCCGCCTACCTCAACTTCCCAAAGTGTTGGAATTACAGGCGTGACCACGGTGCCTGGCCAGCATATTTATTTATATATTTGCCTAGAGTATCATTGTTTCCTACGTTGTAAAATTGATTAAAAGTAACATACCTTATATTTATTTAACATGTCTTCAAATATTACAAAGTTCAAATATGTTTCAGTTAAATTTCTTTGACAATTTGTTTATATGTTTGTTTGTCATTAATATATTATTTTCTAATTTTCACATTTTATTCTTAATATTGTAAAAATGCTTTTATTGTTATGATATTGACCCTTATTTTTCTAATACCCTGGAGACGTTTATTTTCATTTGTCTTCTCTTTCATTTGATTTCGATGTTTGCTGTTTTCTTTGTTCACATCAGTTTTATTGTTTTTATGATTTCTTACATAACTTTTATGGTTATAAATCCTTTGCCTTTTTATTTTTAATTAATATTTATTTATATGTTGCTCTAGTTGTTAGAAGATTTTATTAGTAAAACATAATATTTGGAATCCTTGAGTTTATTATCTGGTGCATATTGTGAGAACAGAAAATAATATTTTATTACTGTTTTTCTAAATCACCACTTGGCCTAAAAATATTATTCTTTTTCAGATGAGTTCATGTTCTTTAAAGGGACATGGATGAAGCTGGAAACCATCATTCTCAGCAAACTATCACAAGGTCAGAAAACCAAACACCACATGTTGTCACTCATAAGTGGGAGTTGAACAATGAGAACACATGGACACAGGGAGGGGAACATCACATGCCGGGGCCTGTCAGGGGATGCGGGGGTAGTGGAAGGATAACATTAGGAGAAATACCTAATGTAGGTGACTGGTTGATTGGTGCAGCAAACCACCATGGCACGTGTATACTTATGTAACAAAGATGCACGTTCTGCACATGTAACCCAGAACTTAAAGTATAATAAAACAAAACAAAACAAAACAAAACAAGCTAAAAACAGGAAAAAAAAAGAATATTCTTCCTTTTCTACATGAAAAATCCCACCTTAATTATATGGTAATTATTCTTACATTAGTATATTCAGATTTACTTCCAAGATTTCAATTAGCCTGTCTATACAGGATAACAGATATTGAAATAATTACTTAATATATTTTATTTAGTTTTAATATAATTATGTTATTCTCACTCACTCCTCTTTTTCTCCCAAAATGTTCATAGATATCAATATTTTAAATTAATGGATGGAGTCATCATCAATTTACTAGACTTCCTCTTCCAATTCATTGAGAATAGGGTTCTTATGAGGACAGACCATTAACTTTGTGACCCTAGGCAATTGATACAGCTTTTCTAATTCTTTTTTCATCTGCAAAAATAGGTAATACTTAGTATTTCTTTAATGGTGTTGATGTCAATACTTCATTAGATAAAACATGGAGGTACTTTAAATAGTGCTTGAGATGACCTTGGAGCCAACTATTACATTTTCTATGATTATCATAATGATGATGAATATCCAGCTTTCACATGCTAGCAAAGCCCATTACCTTTAAAACAACTTTCATTTCTGTCTCTTTTGCCAGCAAACATGCAACGACCAATTAAAGTGCTCTTGAATTCTATACTCTTTTCTCTGAGTCTCAAAACTGGCACTTCCCAACAAATTAAACGCAAACTTATTATTTTTTCCTACTAATCAGACATTCATTCTGCTGTTTACGATTACCCCCACTTATTTCCTTTTCTATGTGGAAAGGCTGAAGCCTTTTTTCAGCATTCCTCAAATCCTATCCAGGTTTAATGAATTCCCACAACCAGAATTCCATTTTTACATTAGCCTTTTGTTCAGATTTACTACATTCTTAGGATCATTGCAGACAACATAGTGATTCCATACATATTGTTTACAATTAGTCACTGAAATATGTCCATTCTTCTTATAAACTCATTACCTATTTGAGAGGAAGTAAAACAATGTTCATCTTTTCTCAATATTGCTTATCATGGTAGACAGAAACAAATTCCTATCTATGAAAGACAGAGAAATTACTCTAGCTCTGACAGATGAGTTGCACAACTTCTAAGATGAGATAACTACTCTTAATATGTTCTCTTGCTATCTCATAATTTCTAGTGACTACTATAGGAGAGTAAATATTTTAATTGAATAAAAACAATTTCTTCAAAGATTGTCATTTCCATTGGAAAGCAAAGATAGAGAGAGCAAATAGTAAAATTAAAGGATTTCATAATAGCTGGTGTTCTTTAATTTAAATGAGAATTCTCCAAATTGATTCGTGTTGGGTAGACTACATTCTACACAATCTACCTAAACATTATCTGTAGTTTTAAAAAGGTTTTTGGCACATAAAAGCATTCCACCGAGGCAGTGAAGCAATTAAAGGAATAATTCAAAGGCAGATCCAAGAGAATACAGAGAATAAGAGCACCACGTTAAATATCTTTTTTTACATTAATGGTTTGATACTAGTATTTTAAGTAAAAGAAAAGTAGCTATTCAATCAACATAAACAACATCTACATTCCTTTTTTATGCTCTCCATTAATAATGTCATGTTTCATCATTACTTTCCTTGACCACAGGTGTGAAATTAGTGGAATGTTATTGTGTTTACAAATTATAAAGAGAGTTATATCTGCAAATACTATTTTATTAGACAAAGAATTTCAGAAATGTATCCAGTGAAGGTCACTATTTACACAGATGTATTCATTTGCAAGAACACACATAACAAATCTGTTCCATTGTGTATTAACAAAGTAATTTCATGGTTGAATGAATTTATGTAATTAGGTATCATGTTTTAGCATAATAGTGCCATTATACTTAGTGGTGAGTCATATTTAAATGGATAATTCTGATATGCAGCCTACAAATAACACAGTAGCAAGTGTTTCTTATTAATAGTAAGATGTCTGTATACCACATTGTGGTTTACAAGGCACTTTCACATGTATTATCTAACTTCAAAATGTTCAGAAAATCATGTATTTAGGGTGGGAGTTCTATTGCTAATAAACAGATGAAGAAAATGAATAGGAATATGAACGACATATTTCCTCAAAGTCACTATTTGCAGGATTAGAACTACAACACACTTATCCTGATTCCTAATTCCTAAAAGTATGTTACTTTTCTTACCAAGTATTTTTTTTCTTTTTTATGCCCTAGGTTTTATTAACTACAATACATAATAAATCCAATAGCACTCTGACTTATTTTCTGTCTTGTGAATAAAGTGAAACCCCCTCCTCACCATTGTACATCCTTATTTAGAATTCTAAACTGTCCACTGTTTTAAATCCTATCCAAAAGTTTTGGATTACATTGACTCCATTCAACAACAGTGTCTAGTTTCAATAAATATTATTGATATTGTTGGTTGTTTAAATTATGTTGGGATTTAATTCTTACATATCCAAATGTGGCTCCCTGCTTTGCCTCTAAAAATCTAGTAAATATGACAAGAGTGAGCAATACCTTTTGCCATATTTGCTGTTGTAGTGTTAATTTGTCTGCTGTGTTTATAAAAGCTCTTCTTTCTGCAGTGATAATGATATATTATACAATAAGAATTTTTCTACTTGTCACGTAAACCTGAAATAATACTTTCAGTCTCAAATTGAAAGTATTAACTCATTTAGAAGATTTTATTGTAAAAATGGCAACATCATTACCATTTTAGGCATTATCTCATCTCCTGTCAATAAAAATAATGTTTAGGTATAAAAGTTAAATTACATTCATTACTATCATAATAATGGTACAACTTTGTACTAAAAACTTTAGCAGGTTTATGTTTGTTACTAAGCAACAACAAGTAGGTAAGCCTAATACTTTTCAATGAATATGTGGTCAAATACAAGGTATAAGGCATGTTAAGGGACAGATTACTTGTCCAGAAGAGGGTTGTGTTCAGAGGGCCAGGTGATTTTTGTTGCTTTGATTTATTTGGTCATTGATGTTATGCCTATTAATCTATTTGATTAATTTAATTTTAAGCAATGTATCTTTGAAGTTACATATGGTAAATGTACTGACTATGAGAAGTCTGATAATTTTTAATATTTAAGAATTATTTACCTATGTATGCTTACATAGAGAACATACCATACATATGGTAAATATACTGACCATGAAAAGTCTAATAATTTTTAATACTTAAGAGTTATTTACTTATGTATGCTTACATAGAGAACATGCTAACCAATTTTTAAATATTATGTGCAATTGCATTATACCTATCATTTAAATTATCTGTAAAAACAAGTTAGAATCCATCTTGAAAGACATTAGACTAGACATGATCATATGATCATTATATGGTGGGCGTGAACAATATGAAGCATTAACTCTTTTTCTACTAAATAGAGTAGATTCATAAAAAATTGATGTTTTAATATATTACCTTTGAAAATGTTTCAGATAAACAAAAATTGGCTTTATTTATTTTATGTTCGTATATTGCCTGCTACAATCATCACTAATGTGTAAAAGAGAATCGATCCATATATGTGAAAACATCTACACATAATGCAAGGAGTAATTCTAGTATTAATAATGATAAAAATAATGGTAATCAAGATTCGAATTCAACTATCCTGATGTGTTTTACACTAATTAGCCTTTCCCTCTTATAAATCTTCCTTATTAAAATACTTAAAACACACAATATTAATTGCTTTTTGAAATGGGCTTTTGATGTATAGAGAGAAATAATATGGAAGAAGTATAAAATTTTATAGTGTCTCACCTGAAAAATGTATATCTTTTATACCACTACCCCTGTATTAGTCTGTTTTCATGCTGCTGATAAAGACATACCCGAGACTGGGCAGTTTAAAAAAGAAAGAGGTTTAATTGGACTTACAGTTCCAAGTGGCTGGGGAAGCCTCACAATCATGGTGAAGGCAAGGAAGAGCAAATCACGTATTACATGAATGGCAGCAGGCAAAGAGAGCTTGTGCAGGAAAACTCCCCCTTATAATAACCATCAGATGTCGTGAGACTTACTCACTATCACGAGAACAGCCAGAAAAGATCTGCCCCCGTGATTCAATTATGTCCCACCATGTCCCTCCCACAACACGTGGGAATTCAAGATGAGATTTGGGTGGGGATACAGCCAAACCATATCAACCCCTTTCAATCCTTTATTCTTCAACTCTCCTTGGAGAAGTTTGGCATTTTGTTTTCTATTTCAAAGCAAATGCTAAAGCAGCCTCCCTCTACTAGCCTTCTTCCTTTGAACTTGTTAAAA
Source organism: Pongo abelii (assembly GCF_028885655.2). Classification (NCBI taxonomy): domain Eukaryota; kingdom Metazoa; phylum Chordata; class Mammalia; order Primates; family Hominidae; genus Pongo; species Pongo abelii. The sequence goes on along the minus strand of NC_071998.2, from coordinate 26,610,574 downwards.
ATCCAGGATTATGATCTCTTTCTTTACTACATATCATTTTTCACACTATCCAGCAATCTCCAAGCCACTCTAACATTGACCCACAAAGATTTTAGCACATGACTCAAAGTTCTTTTTTCTCTGGACAATACACTTGTATCTTCTGAGTAGATTTTCTCATTCACATAGTCTCTGTTTTAGTGACCTAGTCCACTTTTAATGGCTTTGTGACCCTTATGTCCTCAGAAGATCAGCAAATAACTCCCATAGTACCCTCTTTAAAGTTACCAGTTTCAAGAGGCAACGTGATTTTTGGAAGATGGATTTTGAAGGTACAAGGTCTCGTTCTGATCACTAGTCTTACATTAGTTAGTTTACATTAATTGGTTATTGACAATGTATGTAAGGATAAATAGGGCTTTCACATTTTCCTATAAAATGGAAATACAGCTAACATCCAGAGATGATGGAAGAAGTGAGTCAATGCACACACAAAGTATCAGATGAAATAGATCATGATCAATCCTTGACTCAAAAAAGGTTTGCAAAATATGGAGACAAAATTCAATAATATTTTTTTCTGATGCTATTTTCTAATTCTGGGAAGTAATTCTTCCTATTGTCTTTCTTTTGGAACTGAAATCCTACTCATGGGTATCTTTCCTATGAGAATTATTTCCTGTTCCTCTGAGCCATAAACAATGGTTTCTACTTCAGTACTTTAGGCCTGTTTCATTACTTAAAACTGCATTATATTTACTTTACTTTATGCTACTGTATTAAGAATCTTAAAATCAGTGGTTATGTTTCATTTACTTATAAATCTCCCATACAGATTTTTCATTTCTCACTTAAATGATAGGTGCCCAAAGAGTGAGCCTTTCTTAAATAAATACATGAATGATGGATTTAGCAAAGCTTTCCTAGTTGTTTGGAAAGAGGAGGGTTGGAAAATAGCATCAGTTAAAAAATATATACCTAATTGAAAATATACTTAGTGTCCCTGGTGAGACCAAATGGCATGAATGCTATTTTTATTATCTTGCCTGCCTACTGTTTACCCAGATTATATTTAGAGTTCAATGCTCCCTGAATCACAGAATATGGAGAACCAGCTTGTGTAGGAAAACAAAACAATACAAAAGGAAAGAACTTCCTCTACCTTATGTTTAGATAGACACATAATCTAGTATCTCCAAAGGCAAGAAAGAATTATTTTATTTACTGAACCCAAAGTGCATAGTTGGGAATGTAAAATTCACACCTTTGATGTTAGATTTCCATTCTTTCATTTTCATGTTAAAAGTTGGAGTATGAGAGGGGATTTTCATCAAGCTTCAAGCCAGTAACACTTGTTAAATGAGTCTTGGATGCAGATATTAAGGATAGGCTTCGACATATAAATAGAGAAAAAAAATCAGAAGTAATTCCATTCAGTTATACAGTCACTAGGTACATCTCTTTTCCTATTATACAGAGATATTTAAATTTATTTTTTCTCTCATATAGTGCTGGATCTCTTCCACATCAAGTTATTATAAGAAATAAATAACTACAATTTGTATAAATTTATTGCTTTGTACATTAAATGTGAATGTGCAATTTAATGAAGCTTTCAGATTGTCTGGATCTTGTCTTATATTTTAATTTTATTTAACAATGATTTGTCAGACTACTAGGCTGAACAAGGACAATGGAGAGCTGTAGTAGTAAAAGTATGGCTTTGAATTAAACTACAGTAAATAGATAAATAAATAAATAAGTAAAAAGCTTTTACCATGTTAATGGATGTTTTCCTTGGTACAAATTGATATATTATTTAAAGAAAATTTATTTTCACAGTTGTTATCTGTCTTCTAAAAACCTCACAAAATATTTTACCAGTATAATTTCTCTCTTAGGGTATTGGTAACTCTAATTATTGTCCGTTTTGTATTCAAAATTTTGAAATGGTGAAAAACATGATACATGACGAGAAGCATTTCTGACAAGAGAAGGTGTGCTGGCTGGCTTCAAAGACACTTCATCTTAGTGAGTACGATTATCTTAATTTTCTAAAAGCTGTATCGTGTCACAACACCAAAGGACAATGAGAATTTAGGGATAAATTTATTACAATTAAATTAACTGATTGCAATTAATTGTCATTCATAAAAAAAGAACCCTGAATCTTTTCAGTTATAGGGATGCTTACATTCCCGTGAAGTGAGTTCCTTTTTTGGTGTGAATGAATTTGGAAAAACAATTAATGATGATGACATTGCGTGGTATATTGTAATAAGAGAATAATAGGTAGACAGATATCAAGTGACACTTAATTCAGAACATGAGGAAGTTGACATGATATCTGGATTCATTATAAAGGATTTGTGGAGATCTTTGTCTTTTTTTCCACCCAACACAATTTCTATGCTCATTAATTATGCATTCTTTTTCAGTTAATAACTACCTATTATAAAAGCAAGGTTTTTCTACATAATAATTCCTGATATGTCTATAGTTGATCAAATTCACTTATAAAGGATAGGCTTTATTTACATATTTTCAAGTTATTACAGAATATTTCACATTGTTTCTAACTTGTGCATATCCATATAACTGGTTTTGAATGTTGGTCTAACACTTACTAAATACATAATCATAAATATTTATTTTTAAATCACTGTAATAGCTTTGATATTGTCATCATTGTGTTGAAATGACGTGAAATAAAGCAGTATTTAAAGTAACTAAACTGAACACATTTCAGGGTTTTTTTTTCTAATTTAGGATATATATTATATATATATATACTAAATTACATATATATTCTACACAGAATAAATAATGACTCATTGTTAATATTCATTAGAACAAAGACTGGATCTGAAATTACAACCCATGATATTAACTATTTTATTTGCAACAAAACTTTATTTTCCATACCAGGAAATTTTCCTTACACTAGATTTTTTACTTGCTGTGTCTGTCTGCCATCCCTTACTGTTTGTGTTGTGCACAAGCCATCCAGTGGTCCAAATAAATGGAAGTTATTAACTACAATTATTTTCTGTATAACTTTACTAGACAAAACCTAATTATTATTTCTAGTCAAAAATACATGTTTTAATTGTTACAATTTAAGACCCATGAGCTAGCAAAAGTATTGTATTCAAAAAAAAAATGTATTGAAATGACTCCCATTCAATCCCAATTTCCACTGACTTAAATGAAATTTATAGATGGTTTTTAGGCAAACATTTTCCAAATGTAATTCATTAGCTTGTTAAACATAGTTACATGGTATTAGCTAGTCCTTACATCATCTTTGATTTCTAAAATCATTCTTCATTTACAAACTACCAAGAAGAAAATGTAGAAAGATGTGTGCATATAATTATTCATTGCATCCTTGTTTATAACATTAAAAATTGAGAAACCGCCACTATTTTCCATAGGAGCTTGTTAAATAAGTTATGGTATAATCATCTTTTAATGTTGTAGTTATTAAAAGTGCTTGAGAAAAAAATGACGTCTGTGAATAAAAATATCTGGATACACACAACAGCATATTTACATATGACATGTTGGCCTACATAGTTACTAAGAGGATCAGAATTGACATATAACCATAATTCCTTTTAGTAATTAATTGATATTATATAATCTAATGTTTAAGAGTTTCTTAAGAACTAAAGATATTTTGAGCTAAATGATTTAAATGCAGATCTTTTACTTGGTTATAATGTTTACATTTTATCTTGATTGCATTTAGTTCTTTCTATTAACTACTTGCAAGCATTTTATTATCAGAACACACATGAAATATGAAGTAAATATCTAAACACTGGATTGAATTCCCTTGCTTTTCTCCTTGATCAAAACCAGGTCCAAAGATTTTTTTCTAAACTGAAACAAAATAAAATAAAACAACAACAACATAAAACTACTTTCTTAATAGAATGGTATATAATAATGTTTCTAAGATATCCATGTATAAGATAATAGAATGACAAAGTCACAAATCACAATAATTAAGTGAGAGGACAGAATAGGGCAGGCTAAGTGCTTGGTATCTAGTCTTATTTGATATTTCGAATATATAATGTCAAATATAAAATAACCACTTCAGAAAACATCTCCACTGTGCTTCTACAGTTATCAGTAATAACATTCAGATGTCCATTTCTTAGTTATAACTTTGTTAATCTTACATTTAAGCAAGGAAGACAGATAACTAAACCAGTAATAAAAACAGAGTGATGGGTGTGCAGTGTGCCACGGGAGAATACACAGGAATACAGTCTAATCCTTAATAAAACATTAGCGAAACAAAATAGGCCGGGCACAGTGGCTCATGCCTGTAATCCCAGCACTTTGGGAGGCCCGAGGCGGACGGATCACGAGGTCAGGAGATCGAGACCATCCTGGCTAACACGGTGAAACCCCGTCTCTACTAAATATACAAAAAATTAGCCAGGCGTGGTGGCGGGCGCCTGTAGTCCCAGCTACTCGGGAGGCTGAGGCAGGAGAATGGCGTGAACCTGGAAGGCGGAGCTTGCAGTGAGCCGAGATCGCGCCACTGCACTCCAGCCTGGGAGACAGAGCAAGATTCCGTCTCAAAAAATAAATTAATTAATTAATAAATAAAAATAAATAAATTGCTGACTAATGGGAGCAATTTTTAACTACAAGGAAGATAGATCCAAGAATGTTAAAATGATACAATAAAACATTTTAATGCAAACCATCAATAAAACCAGTAAAAAGTAAAACTTAACAGATGCATTAAAAGCTTCCAATGTCATTTTACATGCATATTTTGTAAAAGCATTAGAAAGCCAGAAACATAGACATATTTTCTCAACATATGAGGAAGAAAAGATGTCAGGGCAAGTACCATTTCAGTTTACAAAGAAACTACTTAGGGAAAAAGCATACCATATATATGTAATTTCTAATATATATAATTTAGCTCAGATTCCCTAAAAAAGGTAAGATATAGCAGTGGGGATGAAAAGGAGGGAATGTTCATTGAGAGAAAATGGTGTATATTCAAGTACTTCATTAATTGATATTGTAATAATATAAAATAGAAAATAATACTTTAAAGGTGGAAAACACCTAATTAAGTAATATTTTGCTAATAGACGATAGTGCAGATTCATTTCTGGACTTCGATGGAGAGGAAGATTTGGAGATCAGATGGAAACATTCTGTCAGAGGTCATAAATGTCAAAGTCAAATCAGATAGATACACATAGGGTTTGGTTAGAGAAGAAGATTAATTTACCTATGTCAGCGAATATATGTTAGGCTGCAGTAAAAATGGGATTGGAAATATAAGGTGTGTGAATTTTAGTAGAAATTTGAAAGTCAGAGTTTAAGCTTAATTGTGTAGACAATAATATCATAGCACCACAGTATGTAATGCTGAATGGGATTTCAGATATTCACTCCAGTTTTGTGAATTTTTTAAAAATTATGCTTTAAGTTCTGGGGTACATGTGCAGAATGTGCAGGTTTGTTACATAGGTATAAGTGTGGCATGGTGGTTTGCTGCACCCATCAACCCATCATCTACATTAAGTATTTCTCCTAATGTTATTGAGAAAACTGATGCTCTTAAAACTTTAAATGACTCGATTGTAATGATAGTATCAAGCCCTGAATTCAAATCATATTCTCCTTAACAAAGAAACAGTGTTGAGGAGAGTGAGTCAAACAGTGGGTTCTTGCAATAATAATTCATTTTAGAAACAGTAATCTCTGAATTATATTGAGAAAATATTTGCATAATTGATGGAAGTAAGATTATTAAATAAAAACATCAAAGAGCACTTCTGAAGAAATGTGTAAACATAGAAAATGAAAATATCATTTGGAAATGAGAGTGAGGTGTGAGTACTAACGAATTTTCAAAGGAAGATGTGACAGAATTTAGTGAACATAAAATTGAAAAGTGAAGAATAAGCCATCAATTCTGGATTTCTGAGCTAGAAGACTTTGGGGCAATTAGGCATTATTCAAAGCTAAACTGTTGAGAAAATATGCCATATTTAGTGAAAACAAACCTACAGACTAGTTATTATGAGGGAATAATAAATTTAATAACTGTAAATTTAAGTTAACCCTTCAGAGATGTACGTGGAATCAAAATAATTTTTTTGCACTATTTCTGTAAACATTAACTTTCGTCTAAATAGGAGTTTATTTTCCCCAAAATTTTGAGTTATGCATATATAAGAAAGAGAATCCTGAGCTTCTAAGGATACATTTTGGAGCATTCAGTTTGTTTATTTGTTCCCTGGAATTAGAAACCTTCCAAGGAAAAAAGATGAAATGGCAATTACTATTAATGCCTTTGGGTCTTCACTCCAAAATCCGGACCAAATATCAAACAAATTATGATTTTTTTTCAGAAGATATAAAATTCTCTCTCTCTCATCTTGCTTCCTCCCCCACCTCTCTCCTCTCTCCTTTCCCTCCTTCATTTTATCCTCTTTCGTACATACACACTGGTAGCAGGAGTTTGGTACACAAAGTAAATATATTAGCCTGGAAGTAAATATTTGGTTGACATGCTGCAGTTAAGTAATTTACAAAATATAACTTACTAAATTCAAATTTGCAATGTACTCAGGTTTTTCACCTTTATTTTCCTCTTCATCAACTCGTAATTAATTCTTGTTCTTCTAAGTGCCCAAGACATAAAATTATCTATTTTCTTTCATCTACCTTGATCTCTGTGGAAATCTAGTGCTCTTATTCTGGTTTCTTGAGGTCTTGCCTTTATGTTCAGGATGAACTTCATGCAAAATAGCCTCTGACATTGCATGATGTCACTCTCATTTGTCTTTTGTCATGGGTTTCTCCTTTTTCTAGCTATGTTATATGTGTTACCATTTCCCCTACAACTTTTCTAACTGATTTTTTTTCTATTTCTTCTTTCTCAGGTAAAGACTGATTTAATTAAGAGTAACTGTGGTACCTTCTTTGATAGCAGAGTAATGTTGTATGTATGTGTGCATCTATAGAAAGTACGGGCACTCACATCACGATGTATAATTTAAAAGTTATACAATAAAAATCAGATGGAGAAAGGAAGCAAAAACCACAATGAATATTTACCTATTATTTCACCAATCTTTAAGTAAAATACCTCAAGGAAATTTTCAAGTCATTTAAAAATGTGTGGAATATGTGAATATATTCTGAAAAATGACCAAAGCCTATCCATATTTGTTTAAATTTGCATTTGCTTTTCTATTTTACTTACTTTGAAATCCTCTATTGATTATTTATTTTTACTCTGAAAAATGGTTAATCATATAAAGTCGTCATTCAAAAAATACAGTGCAAAATAGAATCTATATTAGCTTTTACAGGAACAATAAAAGTGTCCATAAATGAATTATAAATTGCATCACAAAAAACATCAGAATAATTTTTAAGGTAAGTGGAATGTGACTCACTTCTCTATCAGAAAACTAGAGCAAAACAATATTTTGACATATAAAATAATTACTTTCTGTTTGGGAGGTAAAATATAGTTGTTATCAAGTATAAATTGATCCTTAAAACACTAATATTTCTTCTAGAATAGCCATAAATTTTCAATTTTTATTATTTTATTTGAGGGAATAAGTGTTTTTAATAAGTAATGTTCAAAATAAACATTAACGCTTACTGAAAATCATATACAAAAATTACCTCAAAATGGATCATAGACCCAGATTTAAAACCCAAAATTATAACATGTGTAGAAGAAAATATAGGAGAAAAATCTTTGTTACCTTTGAGTAGGCAAGGATTTCTTAGACAGAACACAAAAAGCATAAACTCTATTTTAAAAAACTAATAAACTGAACTTCAGTTTTTAAACACATACTTTTTTATCAGTATATGGCAGTGTATATCTTATCTAAACTATTAGTAAACTTGAACAACATGAGCCAAATGGAAAAAAACTCCTCTTTTATTTGACAATATTGCTCATTTATCCAATTGTTTTTGGATTTTAGAGTTCAAACAATACTTTTAAAACATGCACAATTCTATATTAATTACAACATTGTTTTTAACCTCCCACCCAAAGATAAAATAAGACATTGATGGAGGGACTTTGCTAACAATAGAAGTCTTAACTTTTTGTATATTAATCCTACTAGAAATAATAAAATCTTACATGTTATAGCAAAGATTGTGGAGGCACATTAAGGTTTTTTTTACAGCTCCTTCTGATTCCAAGATAGGGCTGATGACCCATTCTGTCTAATAGGCTAATAATAGGGATGTCGTATGTCTATTGTGTATCAAAACATTGAAGAGTTAGCATGATCCCTTCAGAGTGTCTTCCCTTGATATAGCAACTAGGAGGCTGAATGATCCAGCTGGTGCAGTTATTAGACATTGGAGTTTCCATCAGCCTGGATCCCTGAGTGACAGTGCAGACAAAGAACACCGAGAAAATGTAGCATGAATGAGAGATAAACTTTTGTTTTGTTAAGCCACTCATATTTGGGAATGTTTGTTATCACTGCATATCCTAACCTAACAAATATGTACTTTTTAATTAACACTTTCAATATACCAATGTCAAGAACTCTTATTTATCAACTCATGTTAAAATTTGTATAATATGTGAATTTTACTTACTCATAATCTATTTGCCTTTATTATATTCAGTCATTTAAATTTGTAACATCAACATATTTCTGTTTTTATTTTCTGTCTTGCCATAGCTTAGAAAATGCATTTTAGTCATAAGAACATGTGCACCCAAAGAGCTTTTGAACCCAGAAGAGGCATAAAGTTATATGAGCCAGAGCTGTCATTTTACTGAAACCCTTGGGGTTACGCTGGGCCAACTTCTATGTAATAATTCTGGCAGAGCAAATGAGTGACTTGCAGTGGTAAAGAGTAAGAAAGATATGAATTTTTACATGTGTATCATAGAAAGTTTTCTAATGTATAATGGTATAAAGATCATTTACATTTAGTACACTTGAATGTAATATGGATGTTTCATTTTCATAATTATTAATTTCCAGTATTTTAAATAAAATGGTGAACAAAATATCTAAAAAAAAGATCAGGGAGACAAGCAGCATTTGACAGATGAAGGTATGTGAATAGTCTCAAACCTATGGACAAATGTTCAACTTATCAGAAACAAAATACATATATTAATAAAATAGAGTAGTAATAAAACACAGATTGGCCTATCTTATTGGTAAACACTAAAAAGAACTACAGAAAATAAAGTTGACATGATATGAGGAAATTCACTAAAATGGTGTTTTGGAATGAAGAGTGCTGCAAATTTTGTAGGGAAATATTGATAATTTATATTAAGATAAAGCAAATATTTTCAAGAAAATTCTAAGTATGATGGAAACAAAGCAGCTACAAAGTTCAAAATAGAAGATCAACAGAATTTGATATACAATATAAATAAGTCAACTAATTGAATTTTAATGCATTTAAATACAAGGAAATGTGTTCATTTTTAACAAATATGTGTTTGTCTTCTAAATTATCCTATAATTGTGTCACAATGTTTCTAGTCTCCAAGGACGCAGTGGAGAACGGAGAGACACATCCCTGTTCAAAGTACGACATAAAAGTTGGGTGCAGTGACTTACCTCTATAATCTCAGCACTTTGGGAGGATGAGGTGGAAGCATCGTTTGAGAACAAGAGTTCAAGACCAGCCTGAGCAAAATAATGAGAACCCTTTCTGCAAAATAACAAAAACAAAAATAGCAAGGTGTGGTGATGAGCACCTGTAGTACCAACTACCTGGGAGAGTGAGGCAGGAGGATCCCTTGAGCCCAGGAGTTTGAAGCTGCAGTGAGCCTGGGCAACAGAGGAGACCCTCTCTCAAAAAACAAACAAACAAAAACAAAACACAGCATAAAATCAAACAGTGATAAACGAGACTAACGAAGAATGGAAATCTGGATGATGTAACAGGCTGTGTTGGGATAGGGTGGAAGAGCAGGGGGGCATTTATAGTGGGCAGTGAGATGAGGCCTTACTGCCAAAGTGCCATTTAACCTGAAAGCTCAAAGACAAGAAACAGCTGAAGGAAAGGCAAGCTAGATGAACAAACACAGAGGCTGTAGGATAAAGATGAGCTTGGTGTTTGAAGAAAAGAAATATACCACGGGTTTGAGCCTGGTAGGTCAGAGGAAGAGTGCTGTGGAATAAATTTAAAATTAGATAGTAAAGTCTTTTGCTACTTGGAGGCCAAGGTAAGGGAAATTGATTTTATTTCAGGTGCTGTGGTTAAGAGGCAGAGGACTTTCACCAAGAAGAGTAATCTGCATTTGTTTACATTTTACAGATCATTCTTGTTTCTGTATGGAAAACAGACAGTTCAGGGAGCTGGAGATAAAACAGTGCAACTTCTAAAGTGAGAGTTGTAGTATTAAGGAAAGAAATAAAGAAGTCTGGGCCAGGACAGTAGCTGTGAGGCTCGAAAGAAGTGAAGTAATTCAATAACTGTGTGATTATTGAAGTCCTAGATTTTGGGGGTTTTGAATAGAGCTACTAGATGGTTTTATTTGTTGAAATAGGGAAGACTAGAAGGAGAATACATTAGTGGTCAGTAGAAAGGGAGAAATCATGAGCTCATCTTTGTCATTGTGACTCTAAGATGGAATTTTAAGCAAGCCTACTTACTGCGTATATAAATTTGGATCTCAGTGGATAAGGCAGAGCCCTTTTCATGGAAGTGGTTTTATAAGTCAAACTAGTAGATGACAGCACTAAGGGAGACATTGCAGATAGAGGTAAGAGCAAAGAAATCTTTTGGAAGTCCCTTTATCTGGTTTCCCTTTAAATCTATGCCGCCTAACACTCACCATAATAGGAAGCACATTTTTCTCTCTCTTCAGAAAAATATGAAACTAGAACCATGTTATTTAATAAGTTACAGGAAGTTCTGCAGTGCCACATTTCATATAAAAACTATTCACCCACATTTCAGATTTAAATATTTTTATTATAAATTAACAAATTACAGTTGCATATATTTATGCAGTACAAAGTGATGTTATGATTTATAAATACAATGTGTAATAATTAAAACAAGCTCACATATCCATCACTTCAAATATTTATGCTTTTGTGGTGCGAATGTTTGAAATTTAGTCTTAGTAATTTAAAAATGTATAATTATTAACTATATTCACCACACTGTGCGATAAATCTAAAAAAAAAATCTTATTCCTCCTGTATAACTGAGGCTATGTGCTCTTTGACCATCATCTCCCCATTCTCTCATCCCCCGCCCCATTCTGCTCTCTGCTTCTATGAGTTTGGATGTTTCAGATTCCACATATGAGTGGGAACATGTGGTATTTCTGTTTCTTTGTCCAGTATATATCACATAGCATAATTTTCTTCAATTCCATTCATTTTGTTAAAAATGACAGAACATATTTCTTTTGTAAGGTGGTGTGGTATTGCATTGTGAATATATACCATTTTCTGTTTGTCCATTCATCTGTTGATGGACACTTAGGTTGGTTCCATAATTTTGCTATTGTGATTATTGCTGCAATGAATGCTGGAGTGTAGGCATCTCTTCAACATATTGATTGTAAATCTTTTGGGTAAATACCCAGAAGTGAGATTGCCGAATCATATAGTAATTCTATTTTTGTTTTTTTGAGGGACCACCATACAGTTTTTCATAAATGACTATACAAACTTATCTATCCACCAACAATGTACAAGGGTTGCCTTTTCTCCACATCTTCACCAACCCTTGTTATGTTTTATTTTTTTACAATAGTATTTCTGAAAGATATGATGTGTTATATCATTGTGATTTTAATTTGCATTTCACTAATTATTAGTGATGTTGAGCATTTTTCCTACATCTGCTGTCCATTTGTATGTCTTCTTTTGAGAAATGTATATTCAGAACCTTTAACCAGTTTTAAATTGGATTATTTGTTTCTTTTCTATAGAATTGTTTGAATTCCTTATATAATTTGGATATTAATCTCTAACAGATCTACAGTTTGCAAACATTGTCTCCCATAATGTTGGTTGTATATTCACTGTGTTGTTTCCTTTGTTATGAAGAAGTTTTTATTTAGATATAATCCAGTTTGTCTATTTTTGCTTTTGTTGCCTGTGCTCTTGGTGTCAAATCTAAAACAAATCATTTCCCAGATGAATGTTGTGTAGTTTTTCCCCTGTGTTTTCATCTAGTATTGCTCTTTCTGCTTTCTACTAGGATAGTAGAAGTCTAATAGAATTCTTTCCAGGTTTTGTTTCAAGGACTATGCTGCATAAAGCTAATTTGAATTTGCCAATATTAAAGTTACTAAACCATCACTCCCTTTGTGAGCAAAAGTTACTCCTTTTTTAACTTTATTTGAAAAATTGAATGGTAACACTCATTTGGGTGCAAAGAACAGCTGCATTTTTATTGTCTAAAGTAATTCAATTAGTGGTCATTCTTTAATACTTTCATGATTTCTCTTGACTATTTTCCTTATCAGAATGCAGACATGAAAAGCACATGTATCTTTTTGAGAAAACAAATCTTGCTTTTATGAAGAAAACATAAAACGAATAGTGGAAGAAGAATGTGGATGGGTTGAGGTGCCTCAGGCCTGGACTCATCTGTCTCACTAAGTGTGTCTCCCCACAACTTACCTCCAGTTTCTGCCTTTCCTGAACACACACATTTTTATGTTTTCTGCATTAAAGTTGAATCATTAGATTCTACTAAAATCCTCTGGGAAAGACATTATATCTTTCAAACACTCATATAAATCAGAACACCACCTAGGCAAAATAAGCATTAGCTGACACCCAAAGTTAGAAATGGCTTTGGTAATTAAGGTAGTACTGTGTTCCTGCTGTCACTTCCTATATTTTTTTAATCAACACATTTCTTAGTTCCAATGTTTTTTATGCCTGAGAGTTCTAGAAAAAGAGAAAACAAGATAGCATCATTGTAGAGACTGACCTGGGAGCATGCGTGTGACTTTATCTTTTTCTTTGCTATTACTATATTTAAACATGGTTTATTACTTAATATGGAGAAAAATAAAATGAAAGTAAAGAAAGGGTAATAGAAACACAAACACTGAATTAAAATTATGCCTTTCAATGCAATATGACCAGAAAATTTAGTCATATTTCTGTATTTTTACCAAATATATCAACATAGAAATAAGCAAAGCTTTATTATCAGAAAGACATGGTATCCTTATATGTGAAACTCTGAGAACATAAACTGCTCATGATCCTTTTCCTTATCATATTGCCAGTACTCCTGTGTTTAACTCCATTTAGGCATCCCAGGAAACTGTAAACAGTATCACAGTTACCACTAAAACAAACATTAAAAATAACCGTATTAGGGATATCATTGATTATTTGGTCCAGACAGTAAATTCTAAAGCCATTTGTGTACACACACATATTGTATCCTGGCATTTATAATTTCACATTCTTGTAAGTGATTTCAAAACCCATCTGATCCGTGCTATTCTAGAATATCAACATGAATATTTATTATTTTGTAATGGACACTAAAACTTTCCTTCGTAAGTCTAAAGTCTAGTCTTTCTCCTTTAAGGCAGATACTGCTGAATGAAGCCAGACATCTTGATCTTTTTCAGGTTTACGTAAAATGAAGGATGAAGAACATAAGTAGTCATGGGAATCTCAAGGGCGCTAAGTCTCTGTTATGAAATATGCCCTCTGCCTAGTCAGAAATGACTCAGTACTCCTTTTCTGCTCCATTGCCTGGGAATATTCAGAGCAAGGTGAATTGTTGGCAAACTGTCATGCTATAAACCTCACAATCAATGCACTCGTCAGAATGGACACCTTTCATTCAGTGGTAGAAAGAAGCAATAATAACATTTTAGAGGCTGCTTATTGAAATAATATTCTGGATGCAAGCACTTAAAAGGACTTGAAGTATTATCTGGTGACCTCTGGAAGAAAACTGCCTGCTTAGGGAACTGAAGGTCTTTCTCATTGTGCCTTTCCAATACATTGAGAAGTAACTTGAGATTGAGATGTACTTGAATGACTATGAGATTGTCTAGCAAATATTAATTTTTTCTAGATATTAATTCTTTCTGGAATCTCCCTAATTATAAGTGAACGGGCCACCTCAAAAAGACCTATCAGAGTATTTCAGTCATTGACACTCATGCCCAGAAGAATGACTAATAAGCTATGGTTTTGTTGCTCTCCTGGTCTGTCAAAATCTAAAAGTTTTTCTTTTTAATTTTTTTTATTATACTTTAAGTTCTAGGCTACATGTGCACAACGTGCAGGTTTGTTACATATATATATAACATGTGCCATGTTGGTGTGCTGCACACCCATTAACTCGTCATTAACATTAGGTATATCTCCTAATGATATCCCTCCCCCTACACCACCCTACCCCATGACAGGTCCTGGTGTGTGATGTACCCCTTCCTGTGTCCAAGTGTTCTCATTGTTCAATTCCTACCTATAAGTAAGAACATGCAGTGTTTGGTTTTTTGTCCTTGTGATAGTTTGCTGAGAATGATGGTTTCCAGCTTCATCCATGATCCTACAAAGGACATGAACTCATCATTTTTTATGGCTGCATAGTATTCCATGGTGTATATGTGCCACATTTGCTTAATCCAGTCTATCACTGATGGACATTTGGGTTGGTTCCAAGTCTTTGCTATTGTGAATAGTGCCACAATAAACATATGTGTGCATGTGTCTTTATAGAAGCATGACTTAAAATCCTCTGGGTATATACCCAGTAATGGGATGGCTGGGTCAAATGGTATTTCTAGTTCTAGATCCTTGAGGAATTGCCACACTGTTTTCCACAATGGTTGAACTAGTTTACAGTCCCACCAACAGTGTAAAAGTGTTCCTATTTCTCCACATCCTCTCCAGCACCTGTTGTTTCCTGACTTTTTAATGATCACCATTCTAACTGGTGTGAGATGGTATCTCATTGTGGTTTTGATTTGCATTTCCCTGATGGCCAGTGATGATGAGCATTTTTTCGTGTGTCTTTTGGCTGCATAAATGTCTTCTTGTGAGAAGTGTCTGTTCATATCCTTCGCCCACTTTTTGATGGGGTTGATTTTTTCTTGTAAATTTGTTTGAGTTCTTTGTAGATTCTGGATATTAGCCCTTTGTCAGATGAGTAGATTGCAAAAATTTTCTCCCATTCTGTAGGTTGCCTATTCACTCTGATAGTAGTTTCTTTTGCTGTGCAGAAGCTCTTTAGTTTAATTAGATCCCATTTGTCAATTTTGGCTTTTGTTGCCATTGCTTTTGGTGTTTTAGTCATGAAGTCCTTGCCCATGCCTATGTCCTGAATGGTATTGCCTAGGTTTTCTTCTAGGTTTTTTATGGTTTTAAGTCTAACATTTAAGTCTTTAATCTACCTTGAATTAATTTTTGTATAAGGTGTGAGGAAGGGATCCAGTTTCAGCTTTCTACGTATGGCTAGCCGGTTTTCCCAGCACCATTTATTAAATAGGGAATCATTTCCCCGTTTCTTGTTTTTGTCAGGTTTGTCAAAGATCAGATGGTTGCAGATGTGTGGTATTATTTCTGAGGGCTCTGTTCTGTTCCACTGGTCTATATCTCTGTTTTGGTACCAGTACCATACTGTTTTGGTTACTGTGGCCTTGTAGTATAGTTTGAAGTCAGGTAGCGTGATGCCTCCAGCTTTGTTCTTTTGGCTTAGGATTGACTTGGTGATGCAGGCTCTTTTTTGGTTCCATATGAACTTTAAAGTAGTTTTTTCCAATTCCGTGAAGAAAGTCATTGGTAGCTTGATGGGGATGGCATTGAGTCTATGAATTACCTTGGGCAGTATGGCCATTATCATGATATTGATTCTTCCTGTCCATGAGCATGGAATGTTCTTCCATTTGTTTGTGTCCTCTAGAGAAGCAAGAGCAAACACATTCAAAAGCTAGCAGAAGGCAAGAAATAACTAAGATCAGAGCAGAACTGAAGGAGATAGGGACTCAAAACATCAGTGAATCCAGGAGCTGGTTTTTTGAAAAGATCAACAAAATTGATATACCACTAGAAAGACTCATAAAGAATAAAAGAGAGAAGAATAAAATAGACGCAATAAAAAATGATAAAGGGGATATCACCACCGATCCCACAGATCGGTGAATACTATACAGTATCAGAGAATACTATAAACACCTCCATACAAATAAACTAGAAAATCTAGAAGAAATGGATAAATTCCTTGACACATACACTCTCCCAAGACTAAACCAGGAAGAAGTTGAATCTCTGAATAGACCAGTAACAGGCTCTGAAATTCAGGCAATAATTAATAGCTTACCAACCAAAAAGAGTCCAGGACAAGACGGATTCACAGCCAAATTCTACCAGAGGTACAAGGAGGAGCTGGTACCATTCCTTCTGAAACTATTCCAATCAATAGAAAAAGAGGGAGTCCTCCCTAACTCATTTTATGAGGCCAGCATCATCCTGATACCAAAGCCTGGCAGAGACACAACAAAAAAAGAGAATTTTAGACCAATATCCCTGATATTCAACATGGATGCAAAAATCCTCAATAAAATACTGGCAAACCAAATCCAGCAGCACATCAAAAAGCTTATCCACCATGATCAAGTGGGCTTCATTCCTGGGATGCAAGGCTGGTTCAACATATGCAAATCAATAAACGTAATCCAGCATATAAACAGAACCAAAGACAAAAACCACATGATTATCTCAATAGATGCAGAAAAAGCCTTTGACAAAATTCAACAGCCCTTCATGCTAAAAACGCTCAATAAATTAGGTATTGATGGGACGTATCTCAAAATAACCAGAGCTATTTATGACAAACCCACGCCAGTATCACACTGAATGGGCAAAAACTGGAAGCATTCCCTTTGAAAACTGGCACAAGACAGGGATGCCCTCTCTCACCACTCCTATTCAACATAGTGTTGGAAGTTCTGGCCAGGGCAATCGGGCAGGAGAAAGAAATAAAGTGTATTCAATTAGGAAAAAGGAAGTCAAATTGTCCCTGTTTGCAGATGACATGATTGCATATTTAGAAAACCCCACCGTCTCAGCCCAAAATCTCCTTAAGCTGATAAGCAACTTCAGCAAAGTCTCAGTATACAAAATCAATGTGCAAAAATCACAAGCATTCTTATACACCAATAACAGACAGACAGAGAGCCAAATCATGAGTGAACTCCCATTCACAACTGCTTCAAAGAGAATCAAATACCTAGGAATCCAACTTACAAGGGATGTGAAGGACCTCTTCAAGGAGAACTACAAACCACTGCTCAACGAAATAAAAGAGGACACAAACAAGATTTGAAAGTTTAAAATTTCTGTTACCAGAAAACAAACTTGTATCCCCTCTAAAGAATCTATTAGCAAGTTGGAGGCTTCAGGTGATAAAACTTTACTATTAAAAAATATAGGCTGGGCGCGATGGCTCATGCCTGTAATCCCAGCATCTTGGGAGGCCGAGGCGGGTGGATCACTTGAGGTCAGGAGTTTGAGACCAGCCTGACTAACATGGTGAAACCCCGTCTCTACTAAAAATACAAAAATTAGCCAGTTGTTGTGGTGTGCACCTGTAATCTCAGCTACTCCAGAGGCTGAGGCAGGAGAATCGCTTGAACCTGGGAGGCAGAAGTTGCGGTGAGATGAGACTGGGCCATTGCACTACAGCCTGGGCAACAAGACGGAAATTCCATTTCAAAAAAATAAAAATAAAATAAATAAATAAATAAATAAATATTATGTTACCAGTGCAAGCTAACTCGAACTGGTTTTTGATAACTCCTTTTTTGCAAGGTACAGGGCAGATTATAATCGTCCTGTTATCTTTTATTACTACATGGGTTTTAATGGACTTTCTGTGTATTGATTTCTCCTCCTAAATAATCATCCTTGAAGGGATGCATAGTGCTGCTTGTGCTAAATAATTGATAGCATGTAGAGTTACTGGGAAAGCTGTGACAAGCTAGAGGATGTCGCAGAAAGAGGCCTAGTAGCACAGCGATAAATATAATAAGAGGCCAGTGCTGTCAGGAGAGGAATAACATATGATTAATTGCTCTATTACTTTTTCTTGGTCTTCAGAAAACCAAGAGGATATTGAAAAGGAAGTAGAAAATAAAGCACTTTGTTGAGTGTCGCTTCTTCTTATTCATTCATTGGGGTAGAGGGTGAAAGAAAATGCTTTAGTTTCTGTTACATCTTTATTTATGGAAAGCTAATGCAACAATAGATTCTGTTCAAATTGTATGGAAAAACATTCTTCCATAATGATGGGTTAATTATTTTAATTTTACAGGAGTATTCAGAAAGAATGTCTATTTCCAATGAATTAGCTATTATTTTGAATGTGGATTATTGAAGGAAACTGGAAATGCCATAACTGTTAGTACAGTAAACATGAACTGCATCAGAAACAGTCCTGGTGCCCAAAGGAAACGGGGATTTGTACGTTTGTTTTTAATTATTGACAAATATTATATCAAAAATTTCCTTACTTAGGAGTGTGTGGTTATAAACTTATACTGTAACATTTTACACACACACACATACACACACATATAGACATGTCTTGATGGCTTCAATAGAAATAAAAATCGGTTTCACATTGTATTAAAGCACATAACTTCAAAACTATCATGAATTTTGCAAACTTATCTTTATGTAATTATACAATAATTTGTTAAAAGTATGCGTCTTGCAAATAAAAATACAATTTTTTAAAATTCTACTGTAATTTTATTTCTCAAAATGTACATCCTAAATTTTAATTTGATATTATCAAGTTTCCAAAAATCACCAGAGTGCTAGGCTGGATATATATGTGTATCATGGAGCCCAGACAGATGGATATATATTGAAGCCATATGTAAGAGAATACATTTTAGAACTTTTATTGCCAAAAAGTGAACTTGGTACCTTGGTTCTGATAGGATGAGTAGGGCAGGGGTGGAGGTTAATACACATATCTTCTGTAGTCAACTTTGGTATTTTGGTTTCTCTCTATCTACTACCTTCTAATGTGTGCAAATTTTTTACCACCAAAACTACCCCTAATTATGTAACTGCTTACAGGCTGATTTTTTTGTGCGTTTTTTGTTTGTTTGTTTGTTGTTTTTTGTTTTGAGATGGAGTCTTGCACTGTCACCCAGGCTGGAGTGGAGTGGCACGATCTTGGCTCACTGCAAACTCCACCTCCCAGGTTCAAGCGATTCTCCTGCTTCAGTCTCTCGAGTAGCTGGGATTACAGGAGCCTGCCACCATGCCCAGCTACTTTTTTGTATTTTTAGTAGAGACGGGGTTTCACCACGTTGGCGAGGCTGGTCTCGAACTCCTGACCTTGTGATTCGCCCAACTCAGCTTCCCAAAGTGCTAGGATTACGGGCTTGAGCCACCGTGCCTGGCCTACAGGCTGATCCTTTGAGCAGAATATATTACAACAGAAATCTCCACAGTTTATCTGTTTAGCACAGTGTATGCCATAAACACGGATCATTCTCTCCCATTCATCAAAATAGTGTATATGTTGATAAGATATTGTTTCTTTCATCCAGCTCCTGCCATTTCTATGAATTTTAATCTATAGATACCAAAATAAACCTTGTAAAATTGTTACCATATCCCTATAAATTTAAACAATAGCTCTAGCTTTGAAACAATAGCATAGTGTATGATTTATTTTCTTCTTTAGCTTTAAAAACATGATGACATATCCCATATACTAGGATTTGTTAAAAATATATTTACACACATTGTTCATATTCGTATTTGAACCTTTGAGTAAATGCCAAATGTCAGAATTATCTCTACTGAAGGAAGAATGTAGTTCTTATTTAAAACAAATAATTAAGTTCATCCAATTTTTCTTAGCTTTTCAGTATCAGTTCCAAAATCTCATACTGGATTATTTTCAAAACTTAAATATATTAATTTACAAAGAGTATTTTGCTAAGTAACATAGGACTTTTAATTAAATTACTAATTTAGGACTTAACAGCCAACGTCATGATAGGTGCTATGGAGAACAGAAAGCTACAGTTTATTATCCACAAAGCAGCCAGATGTTACTTTTAAACATAAATCAGATTATTTCCTTTCTCTACTTAGCTTTCCTTGGCAATTTGCACAAAGTTCAGAACCTACAACAGGGTAAATCAGACAATAAATAAGCCAACAAATCTGGAGTCTTACTAACTCTCCAACCTCATGAAATGCTACTTTCCCCTTAGCTCTCTAGGACCTAGCCCATTTGCCTTCTTTCTATTCTCCCACCTTGGACTTTTACATTAGCTTTGCCTTTACTGGGAATTATCTGCCTACATCACTTTGCAAGGTGATCTCTATTTGTCAGAAGCCTCAGTTTAAACGTCCCTTCCTTAGTGAGGCCTTCTCTTACACACAAGTTGCAAATCATTCACTATTGTATCACTCTTTTACAGACTTTTATAGTATATATCAGTGTCCGAAAGTGTCTATTTTGCTTAATTATTTAATTAATTAATTTGCTTCTTCCCAGCATTTACCTATTGTGATAGGCAGAAAAATGGCCTTCCAAAGATGTCAACATTCTCAAATGTGAAATTTGAAATACGTTACCTAACATGAAAAAAGGGATGTGGTTCTAGATGTGGTTAAATTTAAGGACCTTGAGATGGAGCGATTATCCTAGATTGGACAGGTATGCCTAATCTAATCACAGGAACCCTTACAAGTAGAGAAACTTTCCTGACTGTAGTCATTCAGATAGACATGTGATTACGGAAGAAAATCACAGATGGGTGCAACACTGTTGGTTTTCAAAATGGAAGAAAGGAATCACAAGTCAAGGAATGTGGGTGATCTCTAGAGCATAGAAAATGCAAGGAAGCTGATTCTCCCCTAGACCTTTCAGAAAGACATGCAGGCCTGCCAACACCTGGATTTAAGCCCAATGAGTCCCATATTGAATTTCTGACTTAAGAATTACAAGATATTATTTTTGTACTGGTTAAGCCATCAATATTATGGAACTTTGTTAAGGCAGTGGTAGAAGACTAATACAACCATGAAAACCTCAAGATCAGAAACCCCATTCATCTGTTTCATTCTCTATGGCCAGAGCCTAGAAATGGGTGTGGTGCACAGATGGCACTCAATAAATCACTGTTAATACACAAACTTATGTTGAAATTAACCAGAAATAAACATATCCTTAAAGGTATGTATTGGATAAGACACATATTCTTTTTAAATACAATTAAATAATATTTTATCAGCTAATATATATTCTCCAAATTTCTCTAGACATTACATATTATAATAACATAATTATAAGTAAAAGAGTACATTATTGCTAAAAATATCCCCTATATGCTTAATGAAATAAATGACTGAAAAAGCCTCCCCTGAAATGTGTGCAAAAGTCAAGAGAACAGTAGAACGAACACCGTGTACTCATCTCCCAGCCATACAATTTATCAACTCATTATCAGTCTTGCTTCATCTCAACCCATCCATTTCCTTTTCTTTATAATATTTTGAAGCAAATTCAAGACCTCATGTAATTTCAACAGCAAATATCTCAATATGTATCTTTAAAAGGTAAGGATGGAATATATCCTAATTAACAATTTCCAAAGTTACAACAAGTCATTTTTGCCCCCTTGATTCTGTTACACCATCTATATGATTTGATTTGGTCAATGAGGCATTAGTTGATGGGATACGGAGATGCTTGAACAAGTTAGTGTGCATTTCCTCTACTTACCCTTTCTCTGTGCCATTACTGTGAGAACATTCCCAGTATAGCCCACTAGAGGATGAGAAACATGTGGAATGAGCCAAGTCACCCCAGTTATCAAAGCTAAAGGCATCCTATTTCAGCTTCCTGACAGTGACTCTAGGCTTGTGAGTGAGCCTAGATGAAATCACTCCCCTATAGACCCGAGCTAAACAAATGCTCATTGTTCTATGTCACTGAGTTTTGAGGGTTATTAGCATGAAAGTGGCAATAGATAAGTCATACAAGGGTTCTACGTTATAAATTAGTGATCGGTTTAGCAGAGATCTTTAATCTCATTTTTTCCCCCCGGGATAAGGATTTAGGTTTGAGGAGACCAAAATCTTATGAAAGTTGGAGAGCTCTATTTGAGAAAAAGAATGACACAGAACAAATACACAATGAGGCATGAAAGTGAACATATTTTCAGAATGAAAAAAAATATGTAGTAGCCTTGGTAATCTAGGTACCTGTGTTGTCAGGTTTGTTTAGCCAAATAATTGCAATCCGGCTTCCGATCTCTACCCAAAACATTCAATAAACTCCAGCACTCACAGAGGCCCGAGAGCTTAAAGAAGCACCAGTTCCATTAGTTTTACAATAACTCTGACTCTCCTCTTACTTAATGGTATAATTTATGTAAAGAGAAGGTCAAATGAAGTACTATTAAAATAAGATAACAATTTTAACCATTTTTTTTTCTAGTGCCTCACACGGGGTGCCTTTGGGATAAGGAGTAAGTAGCCAAAATTCCTGGGCATATGGAGAACTGTCAGGTTCATGCTGGAAACTGTGTTGCTCATATTTCAGAAGTGCTGCAGAGTACTAAGGCAGTGTAGAGACACACTTGTCATGGCATTATTCCTTTTTCTCATATCTTTCCAGACTTCTGATAGTTTCATAGTTTTTGCTTGTTTAAGGAAGAACTCCATTCGAGTAGCAAACTAAGTAGTCATATTGCTTAAGACCTGCCAGGGCCATGAGGAGTATCTCCTGATTGGACCTTGACAGTGTGCTAATTATTTGTGACATTTTTGTAATAAGGGAATTGTGCTTATAAAAATAAATAAATCCAAGATATTCTTCTTACAGATTGTGTTATTAATCTCAATTGTATGTATCATCTGGGGTAGGATGAATTTATTCATGTCACAGAAACCACTTCATTCCTAAATATGCTGAAATTATTGGCTGAATTTTCATTAGAAAATGGGAGTACAAAGCTGGGTCTTTGTTGATTAGAATATCAGTAATTTGAACGCTAATTACATTAAGCTTTTAATCTCCACATCTTGGATTTAAAAGCATCTAAGATTTTTTTTTTTTGGTAGTTTCAGTTCTTTTATTAATTATTATACTATAAGTTCGGGGATACATGTGCAGAATGTGCAGGTTTGGTACATAGATATACACGTCCCATGGTGGTTTGCTGCACCCATTATTCCGTCAACTGCATTAGGTAGTTCTCCTAATGCTATCCCTCCCCTAGCTCCCCATCCCCCAACAGGCCCCGGTGTGTGATTCTCCCACACCCTGTGTCCATGTGTTCTCATTGTTCAACTCCCACTTATGAGTGAGAACATGCGGTGTTTGGTTTTCTGTTTCTGTGTTAGTTTGCTGAGAATGATGGTTTCCAGCTTCATCCATGTCCCTGCAAAGGACATGAATTCATCCTTTTGTATGGCTGCATAGCATTCCATGGTGTATATTTGCCACACTTTCTTTATCCAGTCTATCACTGATGGGCATTTGGGTTGGTTCCAAGTCTTTTCTTTCAACCTTTTGCTGTGGATAGCAAAACGCGATTCAAAAATTTGGTTATGTAAAAATAAATTTTGAATAATGTTTCTATGGAATCCTTTTGTTTTAGCCTTTATTTTTTCTTGTATATAGAAAAACAGATATATCCTATTAAAATAAATGTGTTTCAGATACATGAAACAAAGAAGGTGAAAGTTCCCAATATTTCAACCCTTGCTCCATCCGTCCTGTTCATGACTAGAACTGTGCTAAATTTATTGGTGTCTTGAAAATTTTAATGATCCTTCTGTTTCCTTGGCACATATGTATTTAGTAAGATGGGCAATAGAAACCCTTATAAAATTCTCTTGTAAATTTTTAAAAGTGAATTAAAATGAAGTACCTAATTAGAATCTCAGGAGATTTCTGTTTATTACAAAGGTCATTTAGATATTTATTATTGTTTTTTCTGGTAAAACAGATTGACCATTAATTATATTAACTATTAAAAGAGTCATTATGTTCTCTTTGTTACAGTTATGTTGTGTGTTTACAATTCTGACTATGTCTTCTCTTACCTTTTAACTTATGTTTACATAGGTTCAATTTCATTACTATCCCAGAAGTGTAAAGAGCAACTATGAACTAATTTGTAGTGGTTAACAACAACCCCACTTTCAGTGAATTTGACTTAAAAAGCTTAATTTCTTATTCACACTACATGTGAAACATCAGTTTCAGGAGCTTTGTGTGCTGTGGCCACTCTGAAATTAGGCTGACATGGGCACAACCAGGTTATATCCTACAACCCAATCAACCTGGGCCTCAAGGTTGGCTATGGCAGGCAAGGGGACTAAGAATTACATGATAGGTACATGGCACATGCAACCATGAGAATCAGGTAGTGGAACTACCTGATTAAAATAAAAATATATATACATATACATATATATGTAAACATACATACATATATATATATATATATATATATATATATATATATATATATAACCTAGAGATTATACACAGATAGATAGCTTTCTTTTCAAACTTGGAAGATACATGAGACTCATATTCACGTCATTGTTCTAAAGTAAAATGACATATTCAAATGACATTAATTATTGCTTTCCTGTCCAATAAATAATGTAATTGGACTGTTATACAAGATATATTTTTTAAATGTATGCACGATTATGTTACATAGAAAAATGATGAATTTGCTATAAAAAGGAGGACCATGGTACCAGGTTAAGGCTATAATTGAACAATATTAACAATTATTCCATAGGTAATACAATTAAAGATATTGTACCTATAAATGTTAAGCATTTAACTCAATCAGACCTGCTTTATAATAAAGTTTATTTCTGGTAGAATTTATCTAGTTTACATCTCAAAGTTGATTTCCACTTGATCCCCTCTGTATCTTAACATGGATGGAATTGATATTGGGGTACTGGAACAAAGACAATTTCTACCCAATGCTACATAAATTTATCTAGATTGGAAAAAAGAGATAATGACAATCATCCACTTACATTATATATTTGCTATTTTTCTGAAGTTTATTATATTTGTCAACTAATTTTTATAAGATTATGGGCTTTGATAATCTGATCAGTCTTTGTCTGATAGTATAAATGGTTTAGGTTCTCCCTATAGGAAGATAGAGACAACAATAACTGTAGGCTCTAAGAATAAGGGGGAGGATTTGGTCACTGAAAAACTCAAGTATTACTAATCTGTGTTCCATTTTGGTAATATGTAAATCGGCTCATTTTTTGGTATCAAATTAAAATCAACACCCTGAAAGAGATGAGGTTATTAACCCTTGTTCTCTGGCCTTTTCATATTAAGATAATTGTACTTTGCTGCAGAGCTAAATTCTCCCAGTAATTTCATTTTGAAAAATAAAACTAGACAGCAGATCCTGGCACTGTCATCCAAATTGCAGTTCTCTAAGTGTACTACTCAGCAGCTGCTATGTTCCACCCCTTAAGTGGTTATGTTCCAATTTTTCCAAAATATTCTTTTGTAAAAATAATGCATCTCATTTACATACAGCTTTCCATTTCATAATGTCAATATTATTTTTATTCAACCCACATAAACAATGTCAGTATGAGACTGAGGATAATTTCACAGTCAATGAAACAAAGACATGCAGGAAAGAGAAAGGAAAGGGCACATGGTGAACTATAGCTCTACCTCTTTTTAAAATGATTTAAGCACTTTACCAGGATGTTTTTACTTGCCCACAGTGTTTCTCTTCATGATCAAATCTCTACACAGAATGAAAAGAGTCAGTTTCATTACAGGGCAGGGAAAATTGGAAATATAAGATATATAGAAAATAGGAACAAATATGTTCAAGAAATATCCAAGAATAAAACCAGTCTTCCAATGTGTCTCAGTATCCATGAGTAAATTGGCAATTCTAAAATAAGTAAATGATATGCCTTTAAACTAAATGCTACAAAGTGAATAAAAGCCACTTGATAGCAACAAGAAAGCCACGCAATTATGCAAGTTAGGTACAATGATGGATAAAGGCCAAGGTTGCTATCACAGTAGACTACATGCCTAAATATGATATTCTCTTATCCTCTATCCCTTTCAGATCGTTCAGTGTACCACGATATTGGTACTTCAGTATTGATAACACCAAATATTATTAATACTCATATCCACGTTGTCAAAGGGAAAAATAAATCCAATAGTCTGGGTCATCTCTTTCTCCCTAATAAAATAAATACAAATTTGCTCTTTTTCTTTTCAAGTTTTATGACTCTAATAGTTTTCGTTTGCCTAATTTCATTGGCTAACACTTTGAAAACATGTAAAGTAGTAGCAGTAACATAAGTCACCCTTCTCTTGGAATTAGATGTAGACATCTAATAATTTCTATAAAGTATAGAGTTTTGAACTAGCTGGCTTATATTTTATCATGTAAAAAAAAATCCATGTTTCTATATCTGTTTCTACTTTATTGAGTACATTAAGGAATGGATTTTAAATTATGTCAAATTCCCTTTCAGCTTCTAGTAGGATGATCATGAGATTTTTCTATTATATCAATTAACATAAGATCTGTCAACAGACTTACTGATGTTGAATAATGTTTTATAATTTTATACATAATGTAAAACATAATGTATTACAGTCTTAATATCCTCTTGGATTCTTTCTAATTAAACGATAGTTCAAATGTTTACCTTATCAACAGTTTTCTTTTTTGTATTTAACCTTTTCAGCTTTTAGTATCGTAGTTATATCTACTATATAAAATTTTTGGAAGTTTTATTTATTTTTTAATGCCTTCTAATAGTTTAAGTAGCATTTGAATAATAAAATCTTTTAATATACTTGTGAATATGCATGTGAAGTTCTCCGGGCCTGGTGCTTTCGTGCAGAAGAGAGCTTTTTGTCACATTTTTCTGTTTCTTCTATGAAAATTATTCTGTTTAAACTCTGTCTGCAATGAGCTTGGGGATATTTTATTTATCTAGAAAATTATGCACTTACTCTAGATTTTAAAATATATTTGCACGAAATTGTGCACAAAATCTCTTGTAATTTTTGTAATATCCTTGCTTTTGATGGCCATTTCCTCCTTGTTAAGTCTTTTTATTTAATTTTAGAGATACATTGTTCTCATTTTGCTGCCCAAGTTTGAGTGCAGTAGCTAATCACAGGCACAGTCATAGTCTACTATAGACTTAGACTCATGGGCTCAAGTGACCGTCTCACCTCAGCCTCCCAAGAACTTAGGTTTAGCTAGGAAGAACTTAGGTTTTATGTACCTGTTATCTCCCCTTTGTTTATATAACTGGTTTATTCAGCTCATTTGTTTATTAGTTCTATTTTTTCCTCAACAACTCACTGAATTCTGTTTTTATAATAGTTTCTTCTCTCCACTTTTTTGATTCCAATTTCTCTAGAATCTTGATCTCTTTGTGCTTGATATTATTTTTGAATTCTTATTGCATAAGTGTTTTATTTGGTAACAGATTCTAATTTTATTGCATTGTGTTCAGATAATTTTTGTACCATTTCTGTATTTTGGAATTTGTGGAGATTTTCTTTGTAGCTTAATGTATCGCCAGCGTTTGTGAATGTTCCCCGTGCTTCTATAAGATCTACCTTATTGATAATGTGTCACTGTATCTTTCATCCCTAACACTGATTCTGTCTCACTTTGCAAGCTATGTCCTAAATTATCTTATAATTGTTGAGATTCTTTCTGATTCTTCTTATATCTTATTAGATTTTTAATGGAAAATTGCTGTATTTTTAGTAAATAGATATCCACAATTTTTCTTTGTCTTTAGCATTGTAAGGTCTTCTTTATATAAAATAATACTGTTTTGGTTTGATTTATATAAGACTGATAAGATAATGGCCACAATGATTTTCTATGTGCCTTTGATTTTTAACCTTTCTGAACCTCTCTTTTTTTAGGTGCTCATTAAAATAAAGGCTTTTCTTATGGGGCAAAGAGATGTGGGGGTTTTTTGCTATAAAGTCTTTCACTGTGTGTTTACTCTTTATTTTTTTCATTTAGGAAAACTTGTATCTTTTTTTCTAAAATTTACTTTATATCTATGACAGCATATTTATATGTGTAAACTGTACTAAAAGAACAAAAATATTGAGTTCAATACATACTAGTTAACTTAATTTACATATTTATTTAATGATATAGAAGAGGTGGATTCTACTTTAGAATGCCCACTTTTAAAATAGGATCTAACATCAACATTATTTTTTCTGTTTTAATCCATACCTACCTGTCCCTAGTAAAAAGGTATAATATACTGAAAAGCTGAGGGGCCGGTGCTATGTTCTGTATTTTACAAATTGAAATTCTAAGCATGTTTTGAATTTAAGATTAGTTATTTAAATGTATTACGCATTTGAAAACTAGTGCTCTAGGAAGAAACACTATAAAATGTAATTAATAACTATGTAATAGGTAACATGTAATAAATAAATAATAAAGTTACATATATTGTGTATATGTATATAATTTATAAACCCTTTGCATGTTTTAAAAATTAAGTAATAAAGCAAAAATAAGCAATGAGTGAATAAGTTTGTTAAATTATAAACTCTGTATGAACACCAGAAGACAGAATAGCAAAAATATATTTAAAACATTATAAAAAAGAAAAAATCTTAAATATTTTATCTTGTTATTTGTTCCACATATCTGAAATTCTGTAAGTTTACTCTTCAGAAAGTAAGAAAAGGTCAGCTAAATTAATGCCATATGTCAAAGTAGAAACACCTGTGAGTTCCCAGGTATATGCGTGCACATACATGTTTACATAAATACTCGCTTGACATGCCATTTTTCTGTGCCTAAATTCTATAGAATGTTTCAACTAAATCACACTTATTGGTGATATATTTATTCTTGCTGTCCCCTAAAGCAATGAAAGAATGAGAATCAAAAGTTGCCTTCAAGCTACATTTGTATAATCATGCTGATAATAGCTTCTTGCCTCCTCCCAGAAACTTAGATACTGTGTGACCTAATCTGGACAACCCCCAGAGGTGAGTCACAAAAATCACATGCATTCTTGCTATACAAAATATAAATAGCATCTTATTATTTTTCCTATTTTAATTTCTATTGTGCTAAACTCAAAAAAGAAAATGTTCTACTTCTTTAAACCCATTATTTACAGCAGGGCATCAATTTTAAGAAATAAGATGAAGGTTATAAATGATCCCATATTCACTTCATAAATTTTGCCTACAATGTGAATATAAGTCATCTGCAAACATATGTAGATTAGTTTTATTTAAATACTCAGGAAAACAAAGTAATTCAGCACTGTCCATGGCTTGAAAACGTACTCCAATTCCATAACCTTGAATGTCCTCTGCTGACCTTCTTATTGCCTTACTCATCTTTTGTTCTTCAGGCTTTTAGACACTACTTCTTGAAACCGAAATAGCATTTTAAATACATACCACAGAAATGCTTCACCTTGACCACTTTGAACTAGGTCAATTTGCATTAATAACTTGGAGGGGAAAGATTCTAAAACCTATTAATCTCTAAAGGTCCCAAATGCCCTCTTGCCTTTATTCTTGCTTTCTTATTTTGTATGTAAGTCACATATCTGACAAGTAGATGCCAAAAAGGTTGGCTTGACTGTGCTGTCCATGGCACTCTTTCCTTTCAAGAGAAAAATGAAATTCATCAAAAAGAGAATTTTATGCTTCATTATGAGCACCAAAACAGGCATTCCCCAAAAGGAAGATAAGGACACCAGATAAAATGAGTTGATCTGAAAGGGCAAAGGACTGTCTCTACTTCCATTGTATCGCTTTGTCATTTCTGTGGATTTCTTTTTGTTTTTAACAAAAAGACAGAAATTTTGGAGTAATGAATAGCTCTAGTTAGCCATATCTGATGGCTAAGGATTAAACTTTTAGAAAGAGATCATATAATTACAATTTGAATAGAAATATTCTAATGTACATTATAAAAATGCATGCTCTTTTAGAAAGATAAGCCTGAAGATAATATTATTTACCAAAAGTTTAAACAAATACTTTTGATCATCAATATGTGTCAGCACTATTCTAGGAAATTAATTTAGAGTATGAATAAAAATAAATCCTTACCCTTACTGAGCTTACATATTAGTAGGGCATAATATAGGATAGGAACTGAGAGTTCTCATCGAATATCACCTTGTCAGAGAAAGCTACCTCAGATTAATTAGCATCACCCTCAAGCATCTTATCTTTCCTTAATTTTCTTCATGAAAATTATAATTGTGACATATATAATGTTCATATGCTTGCTTTTATCTCTGTCTCTCTTTCTCTTTATTTCTTTTTTACTGATTAGATTTCCCAGATAACAGCCATTTGCAGATCATTGCAGGTGAGCTATGCAGTTAAAAATAAGGTTCACCCTGACCCGAGAATCTCTGATTTATTCTGACTTTATGAGTTGAGGAAATGACACATAATACTCATCCCTCCAACCAACCACCTACCTTCCTTTGGCAGTTAACTTTGCAAAAGTTGTACATTCCCAGAAGAGGGAAATATATCAAGCTGTTTTGTGGGACCTACAAAGCAGAAATGGCTCAATGGGCTGATGTAAATACCAGAGAAAAGTCTCTTCAGTGCAAGACAGTCACAGCAGGTGCTTCTGCCCATGGCAGCTAACCAGTGACAATTTAGAAGTGGGGAAGGCAAATTACTTGCTAGTCATGAGAGCTGTGTGACTTTGAGTCAGAGAAAAGGGAAATACAGATCAAGTAATCAGAGAGGTGTCTTTCTAGAGTTTGATGATTGGTAAATCTTCAGAAGGTTGAGATTCGTGACCTTCCACACAGAAGGCTTTCAGGTATATCGAAACTCTGGACCATCTTTCTTGCCTCTTGTGTAGTTGATTACAGAATCCTAGCTTCCTGTCTTTTTCTATAAAAGGTCCACGGCCTTCTGTCAACTATCTGTCACTCAGGGACAGCTCTTTGGCTGCCTGCCGTTTCTCACACTGAATGCATCCATCTTCCTAAACAATTTCACTTTTGTGTATCAAAGGCACTGCTGAGAGCTGAGAGAAATGGTTCATCAAGAATCTGGGAAAGACATATGACAGGAAGTAAAACATACTGAGCAAGAGGCAGAAACGGAGAAGGAAGAGCTAAAAACAGTAAAAGGAGAGTTCTAACAACAACAAAATTATGATACCTGTTCCACTCTTCATTTCATTCTCTGTAGTTCTAACCACATTGTAATATTTCTGAAATGCAGTATTAGAGAGAGAGGAGGAAAAATCAACATTTTAGAGGTACAGGGGAAAGGCAACTAACTGCTTTCTGAAATCAATTTCTGGCATTTTGTTCTAGCAGTTTTTCGCTATTCGTGAGGTTCCAATTAGCATTTAGTGCTGGGGATTTAGTGCTGATTGTAAATTAAAGATCTTCATTTATTCTCTCCTGTTGTTTTATTTTATAGTTATCATTCTATTTTGTAATACAAGAACGTAAACATCACAGCTTCCAAAATAATTCATAATTTATGGATATTAATGTAGACTTAGCTGTCTTTGAGTGAGCTTTCATTATATTGAAAGCATTGTAAAGGCCAACATATTTTAATTTAGCAGCTGTTTATATAGTGTCTGTTTATAAAATACAGCATGTTTGACTTATCCTTTAATATTAATATTCAAAAAAGCAAAAACAAAAACAGCCTTTTTCCCTAAAATGAAACTACCAAAATGGAACAGTTGTATTTACTATACAGATTTTTAAAATGATGTATAGGTTATATTTCATAAAAGATATGTATTAGCTGTATATTATGTGGGAGAGAAATATTATGACACTGAAAACACAATAGTGAACAAAACAGACAAAACTCTCCGTGCTCTAAGGGCTTATCTTCTAGTTAGGGGAGGCTGATGTAAAACACAATAAGAACAACATAGCATGTGCCGGGGGCTGTTGAGGACAAAGAAGAAAAAAACTTAAGGTGGGGAGAGGAGTCAGGAATTTTAGGTTGAAGCAATTTGAAAATTTTCTCTTAAGGAGGAGACATATGAGTTCCAACCTAAAATGGTGAAGATAATCATAAGGCATTTTGAAAGAAGAGTACTCCACAAAATGCTAAAAGATACTGCCAAGTCTGGATTCAAGAAACTGGTGGCTGGAATCGAGCAAGGGTGAAGGAATTATTAGGCAAGGAGGAAGAGAAGTACACGGGGACAGATTGTACAGCTTCTTGTTGGTCATTCTATGTATTGAAAAATATTTTGTATCAGACATATTTTGTCATGTGAGCTACTGGTTTTTTTGTTGTTGTTATTTTGTTTTGTTGTTTTTGTTTTTTTTAGACGGGGTCTCACTGTCGCCCAGGCTGGAGTGCAGTGGCACAATCTCGGCTCACTGCAACCTCCACCTCCCGGGTTCACGGCATTCTCCTGCCTCAGCCTCCTGAGTAGCTGGGACTACAGGTGCCCGCCACCACGCCCGGCTAATTTTTGTATTTTTAGTAGAGACAGGGTTTCACCGTGTTAGCCAGGATGGTCTCCATCTCCTGATCTCGTGATCCACCCACCTCGGCTTCCCAAAGTGCTGGAATTACAGGCGTGAGCCACCACGCCTGGCCCTTACCGTTTTCCTTTCTAAGATAAACATCCTAATTGCTTCATTGAAATGGGAAATTAGTGGAAGCTTTAATCCCTTTGTATATTAAAAGGTTTTTTCATATAAATAATCATTTTGTTTTCCAAGAAATATGTTTTTCAAATTTATTGAGAGCCCAGTCTCTCAATAACACCTGTTTTGTAAATTATCTTTTAAATGTGTAGTTTCTAGAGTTCCACATCCTGCTTAAATGGTTTGACATAATTGTCTGGGCTGGAGCAAGTATCACCTAAAATCCAACACTGCTTTATATCCATACCGGTTAATTTCCTTCAGCAAACCCACCATTTATTTTCCCATTGCATCACTTTTACTCCACTTACTTGAGTGAAAATCCTGCTCTTAGTGTGATGTCAAGAACATTCTTTCATAATGTAAATTATTCACAAATCATCCTACATTCTCTTGGCATAAAGAGAACAGGGCCTATCCACTGAAAAGGTGTACATCCCAAAAGGTGAGATGAACATAGAGTGACAAAGAAATCCAAAGAAATCTCTGCTCATCTTGCTATATTGTATTCCCTAATCCACAGCACTATTCCAAATATGAAAGCAATAAATGAATAAACACATACTTAGTTTAATTATTACTAGTTGCTTTGTTATTAAACCCATCAAAGTCATTGTTTTATTCTATTAAGGCAATCTATGATTCTACTCGATTATGAATCGATTGCCACACTTTACTTTGGGCTTATAATAGATTTGAAGTCAGTTGCATTAAAATCTAGCCGATGCTTTACATCTTCAGACTTTTTGTTAATAAATGTGCTACTCTTTATATTCATTCATAATGCAATTTATCTGGTTTTACTTCCTCTAATGTTACAGCCCCCTGAAGTTATCTTAGATCCTGAATATCTCAATTCATGTGGCCTTTATCACTCTAGTTTCCTGTAATCTGATAATTTGTTGTGTCATGTAAGCCCTCATTCACAGTAATGATAAAAAATGCTTAACATGTGATGCAACAAGCAATCAAATCCTACCACATAAAACTAGATTCTTTCCTGTCCATTGTGGTTGACTTCCATTCTTAAAGCACTTCACTAGATGAGATCATTTAATCATGTTATAATTCTCTGCAAAGCATCTCATAAATAAGTCTCAAATATTTTTTTCACAAGGACTTACTTAGAATTTTTGTCACATATCTTTCTGAAATCCAAATATTTTTTTTCCAGTATTTCTCTGATATAACAGCCTAGTTGCTGCCATTAAGGACATTAAATCCAGAAGGTGCACATTATTGCAATAAACCTAGCTCTTTTTGAACCTGTGTTCACTGTTGGCAGTCACCACTCTCCTCTATATGCAGTAACAATCAATAAGATTTTCCTGCTATGCATTGATAGTTGACAAATATTTTTAGTTTGTCTTCTACATAATTTTGTGATTGTGATTGGTGCTTCTTGAGACATAATTTTATTACATGTAAGTGGAGAAATCTTCCTTGCTACCTACTCATCTCAGAGGCCCAGTAATATTAACTAGGCTCTTTGTGAGATCTATGGGGAAAGGGCATTGCTCTAACAACCTGCTATTATTGTTACAGCCTCTTAATAATTCATTCCGTTGAAGGGTGCTGTAATTTGGATGTTCCCCAGCTCCTTAAATACCCATAACAGCTGCATAGCCACATCTTCTAATAAACGTGCTAAGAACTTAAAAGCTATCACATGTTTCAAAATCTTTAGTTTACAGCTATTCTACTGATATAGTGCAAAATTATGTCAAGTGGCTCATTTCAGGGGAGTCCCAGGAGCCTTCCAAGTAGCTTTATTTAGAAAACCCTTGATGCTAGCAAGTACATTTTCTTGGACTTATGTCAAATTATTTACAAGAGCATGGCTCTGTTCCAGTTTCAGGGATTATGTGTTACAATTACCACATTGTGAACTCTACTGTAGTTTCTGTATCAGTTAAAGAAGGTGATATCTCAGGACTTGCAGAAGACCCTGAAAATTAAGGCACTATGGTCTTCATATCTGACGACATGTTTGGTGAGAGTCACTTTTATTATTTTGATATCTACTGTGGTCAACACACTTATTTTTAGATTAATAACAATTTTTATTACAATGTTTGAATATAAATGTTGCTTTTGGCTTTACCTCCTCAGCAAAAAGAAATGTGAGAAGAAAATAGAATTGTCAATTTCTTAGCACAAACAGATAAGCTATTTTCACCAATCGTATACATATGTGTAACTATAAAAGTATCTGATCTAAAATTAGTATTATGATCTATATATAAATTTAGATTGTACCTCTTTTCTTAATATTATTTATAATAATCTCTTTTCCAACAGTATAAGATATCCTACAAAAGTTGACTTTAATGGTTATGTTATACGTTAACATTTTCCTATCTCAAAACTTAACTAAACATTGCTAATGGTTAAATACTTTGGTTGTTGCCCATTTTTCAACACTGCAACTACTTTAAAAAGAAAAATATTAGTACATAAAACATTCTAAGCATGTCTCAATATTTTTGTAAGATAAAACAGAAAAAAGTTACTTTGATAACTATTTTTTAAGTTATTTGTATAAAACTATTATATTAACTTCTGAAAGTGTGCACAATTTTATGTCTTTATTGATTACAGGTAAGTTTTCATATGCTCTAAAACTAAAATAGCCATGTTAATTTTAATTATAATTAAGAATTTGCCTCAGTTTGCCTTTTTATTGATTACTGGTAAGATTTAAAATATTTGTAGTTTATTATAAATTTGTATTTCTTCTTTGTGAGTTTTTTTAAACTACTTTTGTTTTAGATTGAAGTTATTTTCTTCTCTTTGCAGATTTTAATCTGTCCTGTACCAAATTACTTTTTTTTTTTTCTGTGATTTATAATACCACCCACTACTTGGGAGGCTGAGGCAGGAGGATTTCTTGAGCCCAGGACATCAGGTCTGCAGTGAGCCATGATTGTGTCACTGCACTCCAGCCTGGGCAACAGAGCGAGACTGTATCTATTTGATAACAAAATAATCATCATCATCATCATTGTATTTTACTTTTAATATTTTCTCATTCCTAATTGAGTTCAATTTTCATCCATTTTATGAGTTCTAACTTTTGATATCTTGCTCATGCTGTCAGTTGATTTTTTTTTTTTTTTTTTGAGATGGAGTCTCCCTCTGTCACCCAGTCTGGAGTGCAGTGGCGCGATCTCTGCTCACTGCAAGCTCCGCCTCGCGGGTTCACGCCATTCTCCTGCCTCAGCATCCCGAGTAGCTGGGACTACAGGCGCCCGCTACCACGCCCGGCTAATTTTTTGTATATTTAGTAGAGACGGGGTTTCACCGTGTTAGCCAGGATGGTCTCGATCTCCTGACCTCGTGATCCACCCGCCTCGGCCTCCCAAAGTGCTGGGATTACAGGCGTGAGCCACCGTGCCAGGCCCAGTTGATTCCTTTTTATCTAGGGACTAAATAGCTGTACTTTTTTTCTTGTTATTACCTTTAAATTATGACTATATAAACTTATATTTCTCTATTAAAGTAAAAAGGAAGCATACCTATTAAAACCAGTTCTGTAGCTTGAACATTTTAGCATTTCAGAATGTGTTGCTTTCTCTGTCTCATCTTACCATTCAGTGTTTCCTAGCTTTAAGATATCTTTGATATTTATATTTTTATTAATTTTAACTACCTCAGTATTCTCTCATCAATTATTTTTGACATTCACTTTAATGTTCCTACTAAGCCTAAGAGCAAAGTTTTCTGCTTTCCTTATATTGCCATTTATTTTATTTCATCTCTTTCTCATTCTTATTTTCTACCTTGTACTCATTTCTGAGTCACCTGACATACTTCTTTTTTTTTTTTTTTGAGACGGAGTCTCGCTCTTTCGGCCAGGCTGGAGTGCAGTGGTGCTATTCCGGCTCACTGCAAGCTCCGCCTCCCGGGTTCACACCATTCTCCTGCCTCAGCCTCCCGAGTAGCTGGGACTACAGGCGCCCGCCACTGCGCCTGGCTAATTTTTTGTGTTTTTAGTAGAGACTGGGTTTCATCGTCTTAGCCAGGATGGTCTCGATCTCCTGACCTCGTGATCCGCCCGCCTTGGCCTCCAAAAGTGCTGGGATTACAGGCGTGAGCCACCGCGCCCGGCCAACATACCTCTGATAAATCAGAAATGACACTGTGGAGGCATATTTTTATAGTCCTTCTATATCTTTGTTGTATTTCTATTGACTTTACATATCACTGATAACTTTTCCAAATGGACTTCTCAATTTAAAATTTTCCTCAATCTCATCTTTCTAGAAATAATTGTGAGCATATCCCCTTCTGGTTCCCACATTTCATGGAACAAGGTCTAGTTTACTTGCTTTGTTCCTTTGTAGATAAACTTATTTTGTGTGTGTGTTCATGCTTATTGAATTTTAGGAACAGGGAAATGTTTACAAGCTTAGTTTCTGTAATAAGGCATGCATGAGTTTGAAGCTTGTCTCTGCCTCTTGTTAATTATCAATTATGCTAAGTTTCAGTTTTTTCTGAGGCAAAGGGAAGATCATAATTGGGCTATTCTATACAATTATTTAAAGAAAAAATAACAGAAAGAAAAGAAGTAGAGGGAAAAAAACGAAGAGGAAGAGAGAGAGAGAGCACAAAGAACTTAGACTAGTGCTCAGCAAATAGTAAATACACAATGAATATGACCTTTCACTAAATCTTGAAGTGGGGTTAGTTTCATTAATTGCATTTATAATTAGTGAACTCATTCCATCAAGATAGTCCAGGTTATCTTTAACTTAGTAATATTATTTTCTATTACATCTTCTCCTTGAATTTAGCACATGTGTGTACATACATACACACAATTATTTCAGGCTGGTCTTTTAATTCAATTTTTTTGTTTGTTTTTGTGTTTTTAGTATCTCACCTGCAGTTCACCCCTTCTTTTCTGTTTTGAATTTGGCAATTCAGTTTTTCATTAAAAAAATCAAGATTCCTTTAATATATCTTCCCAAATAGAGCACCCACTTCTTTATTTTCTTACTCTTCTTTGTAGCCACAAAGCATCTTATAAATTTGTCTATTGCCTACTTACACTCTTTGCAGTAGAACTCTGTTGCTTTGTTTATTGCTGCACTCTCAGTGTCTAGAATAGCTTCTGGTATCAATTGGTAATTCATTAAGTATTTGCTAACAAATGAAGAAAATCAGTAAATGAATGAAAACTCTTAACTATTAGAATCACAACAATTAACTAATTTTCTATTGCTTCTTGTTTGTTCCACTGAAATTTGCTTTAACTCTTCTGTTTTATCCATCTCTTTTAGGTTTCCTGTAGCTTCAGTTTGACAATTAGTTACTACATTAGCCTTTGCCATAAGAAAAGTAACTTCATTGATCTGCACATAATTTTTTTGCTTGTTTCAAGGGAACCTTGGTGATAGCTAAGGAACTTTCCTGCTTCTTTCATTGACATTTTTGTCCTTATCAGGAAACCACCGTGAAAGTGCTATTGCTTTATGTGGTACCCAGGTTGCTAGGGATCAATATTTTATATTCTCAATATATTACTTCCAGGTATGCTTTCCACAGTCACATATCTAGTTCTTATACAGTCAAGATATACAATTGCATAATGCCCAATAGCTTGATCTAAACGATAGTTTGTAGCACACAAAACCAGATGAGCTTGAAATAACTTGTTTTTTCTCTAGTCCCCATATGTTTTCATTATAATGAATTACAGCTTAGTATTTCTTTCTCAAATATAGATTCACTAGAGGATATCTTTCAAGAAAAAAATCAGAATTTTCATTGATATACCAAAATTGTACATATTTTGAGGGCACATGTGATTTATCATAAATGTGTACAATGTGTAATAATTTAATCAGGGTCATTGGGTACCCATCACCTCACACATTTACCTTTAGAGTTGAGAACATTACAGTTCTTCTTTTCTAGCTCCTTTGAACTACGCCATAAATTATTGTTACCTATATTTTCCCTATTGTACTGTCAAACACTAGACGTTATTTCTTCTATCTGTATATTTGTATCCATTAACCAACTTCTCTTCATCTCCTCCTCACTCTTTTGCTTCCCCCACCATTCTTCTTTCCACCTTAAGGTCTTCTTTTTTTGCTTCCACATGTAAGTGACTACATGCAATATTTGTCTTTCTTTGCCTGGCTTATTTCACTTAACATAATGACTTCCAGTTTCATCCATATTGCTGCAAATGACAGAATGTCATTCTATTATATGGCTGAATAATATTCCAATGGGTATATATACCACATTATCTTTATCAGTTCATCTTTTGATGGACACTTAGGTTGATTTCATATCTTTGCTATTGCAAATAGTACTTCAAGAAACTGAAGCTTCAATATATTGATTTCTTTTCTTTTGGATATATACCCAGCAGTGGGATTGCTGATTACATGCTAGTTCTGTTTTTAGTGTCTTGAGGAATCTCCATACTGTTTTCCATAATGGCTGTACTAATTTACATTTCCATCAGGAGACTTAAGAGTTTTATTTTCTCCACATCCTAGTCAGCATCTGTTATTTTTTGTCTTTTTAATAACAGCCATTCTAACCTGGGTGTGTCGATATCTCATTGCGGTTTTGATTTGTATTTCGCTGATGATTAGTGATGCTGATCTTTTTCGTATGCCTGTTGGACATTTGTATGTCTTCTTTTGAGAAATGTCTATTCAGGTCTTTTGCTCATTTTTAATAGGGTTATTTGGCTTTTTGCTACGAAGTTAAGTTCCTTATATAATCTGCTTATTAATACATTGTCAGATGAATAGTTTACAAATATTTTCTACCATTCTGTAGGTTGTCTCTTCACTTTGTCAATTGTTTCTTTGCTGTGCAGAAACTTTTTAATTTGATGTAATCTCATTTGTCTATTTTTACTTTTCTTGTCTGTGCTTTTGAGGTCTTAGCACAAAACTTCTTTGCCTGGGTCAATGTCCTATAAGGTTTCCCCAGTGTTTCTTCTAATGATTTCATAGTTTCAAATCTTGCTTTTAAGGCTTTAATCCATTTTGTGTCAATTTTTGCATGTGATAGAAGATGACGTTCTAGTTTTATTCTTCTGCATATGGATATCCAGTTTTCTCAGCACCATTCATTAAAGAGACTGTCCTTTCCCTGCTGTATGTTCTTGGTACTTTTGTTGAATTGAGTTGTCTGTAAGTGCTTGGCTTTATTTCTGCACTCTCTATCCTGTTATATGTGTCTATGTGTCTGTTTTTACGCCAGTACCATTTTGGTTTTGGTTACTATTGCTTTGTATTACAATTTGAAATCAGTAGTGTGCTGCCTCCAGTTTTGTTTTTTGTTTCATTGTTGTTGTTGTTGTTCAGGATTGCATTAACTATTCAGGATCTTTTGTGGTCCCATACAAATGTTAGTATTTTTCTTTAATTTCTGTGAAGAATGTCTTTGGTATTTTGCATTGAATCTGTAGATTGCTTGACCAGTATAGATATTTTAACAATAGAATGTTTCATTTCACTGGCTTACAAAAGTTATTCTTCCCTGTTTCAAGTACCAATGCACATTTTCTTCCTTGTGGGGGGTATTTCTTTCATGATTTCAATTGAAATGGGATGGGGATTAGTGATAGTAATTAAAATTAAATGTTTAGACCAAACTACTGATTATAAACAAGTAACTTATAACCAAAGTATTCTTAATGGTTTGTATTGATTAATATAGCTAATCTAATAATTCAAGCATATTCATCTTACACATTTTGTTAAAATTTTAATATATCCACAAGACATATTTTACTATAGAAATCACATCCATTTCAAAGTTTTTACTACCCAATACATTGATCACATGTGGCCATCATTAAGTTGGTTATGTAAGACAGCAGCTCTCCACTACTAATGGAAATAAAAGAAAGATGTTTTATTTTTTGCGTTCATGCTTCTTGAATTTTAGGAACAGGGAAATGTTTTCAAGGTTAGTTTCTGTAATAAGACATGCATGAGTTTGAAGCTTGTCTCTGCCTCTTGTTAATTATCCATTATGCTTAGCTTCAGTTTTCTCTGAGGCAAAAAGAAGATCATAATTGAGCTATTCTATAGAATTTTATATATATATATATATAGTTTGTTTGTTTGTTTGTTTGTTTTTGAGACGGAGTCTCACTTTGTCACCCAGGCTGGAGTGCAGTGGCACAATCTCGGCTCACTGCAACCTCCGCCTCCCGGTTCACGCCATTCTCCTGCCTCAGACTCCCAAGTAGCTGAGACTAAAGGCACCTGCCACCAAGCCAGGCTAATTTTTTGTATTTTTAGTAGAGATGGGGTTTCACTGTGTTAACCAGGATGGTCTCGATCTCCTGACCTCATGATCCACCCACCTCGGCCTCCCAAAGTGCTGGGATTACAGGCGTGAGCCACCGCGCTTAGCCTCAATAGAATTATTAAAAAAAAAAAAAAGGAAAGAAAAGAAATAGAGGGAGAATATAATAGTAATTGTGCTCTGTTTGCACTTATGAATGTTACCCATAATGTGTTCTGAGTGTTATCCATAATGTGTTTCTCATTCTTACTTATAGCTAAGAAGCTGTGGCACACATTCCCAGTGTGTCATCTTTCTGCACATGGAGAGATGAGAAGATTGGGGACCAGTTGATTGGACTGCTACAAAAGCAAAGTTTTTCTGGCATCTCATGATTTTACTCTTCCTTGCATGTCAGGGTTTTATCTAAAATAATTTATCTAATTTTT
Source organism: Pongo abelii (assembly GCF_028885655.2). Taxonomy (NCBI): domain Eukaryota; kingdom Metazoa; phylum Chordata; class Mammalia; order Primates; family Hominidae; genus Pongo; species Pongo abelii. The sequence continues at coordinate 26,569,146 of NC_071998.2, read as the reverse complement.
GATTAAGAATGTGCCGTCTCACTTTGGGAAGCCGAGGTGGGCAGATCACGAGGTCAGGAGATGGAGGCCATCCTGGCTAACATGGTGAAACCCCATCTCTACTAAAAATTAGCTGGGTGTGGTGGCACATGCCTGTAATCCCAGCTACTCAGGAGGCTGAGGCAGGAGAATCCCTTGAACCCGAGAGGCAAAGGTTGCAGTGAGCCGAGATCATGCTACTGCACTCCAACCTAGGCAACAGAGCAAGACTCCCTCTCAAAAAAAAAAAAAAAAAAAAAAAGAATGGACCTTCTATTTTTATTGTTCAATGATACTCTGAGAACCATTTCCCCAGGAAGAAAGAAAAACAAATGAAGTATCATCTGACTCAAATATAAGCAAACGATCCTGAATTTTCACAAAACAAGTCCCTCATTCTCTATGGAAAATAAGGCAGGGACTGAAGGAAAGTAACCAAAAACAGAAGGGTTAATACACAAGAGAGAAAGGACAGAACAAGAAAGAAGAGGAATATTTGAAATGAACAGAAGTTGTTTTATTCAGTGTTCTCTTTAGAAACTGAATGAATAGGAGATATATATATATTACAGATTGATAATCAGAGATTTACTATGAGGCATTAAATGGCTCACATGATTACAGAGACTGAGGAATCTCATGATCTTGCACCTGTAAGCTGGAGGCTCAGGAAAGCCAGTGGTGTCGTTTCAGTCCAAACCCAAAGGCCTGAGAACCAGGGAAGCCAACGGTGTAAGTCCTAGTCCAAACCTGAAAATCCAAGCACCAGAAGCACCAATGTTCAAGGACAGAAAAAAGATGGAAGTCTCAATCTAAAAGAAGGAAATTTGTTCTTCCTCACCCTTGTGTTCTATTCAGGTCCTCAATGGATTGGAAGAAATGATGCCTGCCCAAATTGGTGAGGTAAATCTTCTTTATTCAGCCTAATGACTCCAGTTCTAATCTTTTCTGGATACAGTCTCACAAAACTTTCTCCAGAATATTTTACCAGCTATCTGGGCATCTCTTACCCCAGGCAAGTTGACATATGAAATTCACCATCACTGAAGGGAGTACTGTTCAACTTGATGATCATTGGTAGAATGAAAACAACTCTGAAAAGTAAGGTTTCTCAAATGTGAACTCTGACCAGCAGCACTGTCAAATAACCATGGAGGACTTGTCAGTGTACACGTCACCAACCCTCACCCTTTCAAACAAAAATATCTGAAGCCTTATACACTTTGTGTATAATGGGACATGAATTGAGAAACACCTCATGGAACAGAAGAGAAATAAGAAAAACAACTGTTCATTTCCCTCTGAGTCGAACAGTCGGTACTCTGTACACTGCTACTGTAATGGACTTTTATTGTGTAAGCACTCCTTTCCTATCGCTTCTGTTTGAAAAGGAAAAACTGATGATAACCATTAGTTAACATTCTACATGCTCCATGAGGAGGCAGGTATAAATACCAGGTACAAGTACTAAAATACACTCAATATTACCACTTCAGCTTCATTGACTCAATTAAATGTATTAAATATTAATGTGTCAAGCAAGTTGTGTTGACTTTTTGATTTTCAGATCTGATTCTACGCTGGGCCTTGCCTCACACACTTGGTCTCTCTTCTTGTTCTTTGGCTGTAAGTGTACAAATTCTATAATCTGGAAGAAATCTTAAAATTTTCTTGTTCTTTGCTTATGCCCTGCTGGTGGGAACGTAAATTAGTTCAGCTATTTCAGAAAGCAATTTGGCAATTTATGAAAGAACTTAAAACAAAATTACCATTTGACCTATCAATCCCATTATTGGGTATATACCCAGAGGAAAATAAATCATTTTACCATAAAGACACATGCACACATATGTTCACTGCAGCATTATTCACAAAAGCAAAAACATGGAATCAACCTAAATGCCCATCAGCAGCAGACTGGATAAAAAAAACGTGGTATATATAAACCATGGAATACCATGCAGCCATAAAAAATAATAAGATCATGTCCTTTATAGCAACATGGATAAATCTGGAGGCCATTATCCTAAGCAAACTAACACAGGAACAGAAAACCAAACACCACATGTTCTCACTTATAAGTGGGAGCTAAACATTGAGTACATATAGACAAAAAAAGGGGGAGGAACACCAGACACTGGGGCCTACTTGAGGGCTGAGACTGGGAAGAAGGTGAGGATCTTGTACAAGTACTAAAACTTACCTATTGGGTGCTATGCTTATTACCTAGGTGATGAAATAATTTGTATATCAAATCCACGCGACATGCAGGTTACCTATATAACAAACCTGCACATGTACCCCTGAACTTAAAATAAGTTTAGAAAAAATTCTTGTTCTGGCATAGTCAGAATATCCCTATTTTTATTCTTATATGAATCATAGCTAAAATAGAAAATTTCTTTATGATCTTAGATCCAGTGCAGCAATTATGCTTTTAACTATTAAAGAACAGAAACTTAATACCTAGAAGTCTAGGTGTATGCTCTGGCTTCCTCTAAGATTTCAGTGATATAGAGTGTTGTCACTGAATTTTAGACAAATATTCTGCTTTGGACAATATTGGAAACCAGACAATATAGAAAATGTTGATAGTTAAAAAGAATCTGCACATACTAGGAAAACATAATATACATAGTATAATCTGAATAGTAGCTCTTGTAAGTCAGAAACAGAGTTCATTGTTCATAAGGCCAGAGTATTTTATATAGGAATAATCTTCCCAAAGATAATAAAATAATAAAATAAAAGTTTGGACAAAATATAAAAATTATTTGAAGCACTGTAAAATTATGAAAACTAAACAGAAAACCATGTAAGGGGGTTGTCTTAAAAAGAAGGGAATGTGTTTTCTATTGTTATATAACAAATTACCAAAAACTTAGCAGCTAAAAACAATATCCATTTATCATCTCACATTTCTGGAGGTCAGAGTTCTGGGCAAAACATGACTCGTTCTCTGTTCAGGTTTTCACAAGACTGATCTCAAGACATCAGCCAGCTATGTTCTCTCCTGGAGGTCAGTGCCCTCTTTCAGGCCTATGTTGATACCATTCCATTTCTTGCTAGTTGTCATCTGAAAATTGCTGTGAGCTTTAAATGCTGCCTTATGTCCCTTCCACATAAATCACTCCATCTTGAAGACAAACAATTGAGAACTTTTTGTACATAAAATCCTACCTATGCTTCAAATCTCTTTCTCTAGGAAAAGCTCTAGTCTTTTTTAAAGGCTCATCTGATTAGGTCAGGCCCTCCAACATTAATAATCCTTTCTTAAAGTTAGCAATAGCATATGCCATAACCTAAGCACAGAAGTGATATCCCATGATATTCTCAGTCCCGGGAATAATGCAGGGCATATACACCATGGGGAAAGAATCTTGGGAGCCATCTCAAAAGTCTGCCTACCATAGAACCACTCTGGGTAAATGCTCATTTATACAGCTCTATTTTTTTTTCCCATGAAAGTAATGTGTAGAACCCAAGAATATTGGGTGGTTATATCTCAAGTAGAAAACCAGACATTTTATTAGCTTGAAGTATGAAAGAACAGATTTCAGAACTCTTCGAACAGCTAGAAATTGAGGAGGTAATTTTCAGGAAAAAAAAAAAGAGCCACAAAAAGGAACAAAATATCTACATATAAACTCCTGTGAAATTTTTAGTTGACCCTTTATTTTGTCTGTTGATATGGTGAACAGCATTGACTGATTTTTTAAATGTTGAATCATCCTTGCGTCCCTGCGATAGACTTTACTTGATCATAATGTATTATCAAGTTCATATATTTCTGAATTTGATTTAATAATATTGTGTTGAGGAGTTTTATGTGCATGTTCATGAGGGACATTGATCTATAGTTTTCTTGAAAAATCATATCTCATTTGCTATTATGGTAATATTAACCTCATAAAATGAGTTAGGAATTGCTTCCTCTTCATCCATTGTCTAGAAAAGATTATGAATAATTGGTGTCATTTCTTTCTTAAATGCTTGACAGAATGTGCTAGTGAAGTCATATTGATCTTCAGTTTTCTTTTATAAAAAAAGATTTTTGGCTGGGCACAGTGGCTCACACCTGTAATCCCAGCACTTTGGGAGCCTGCAGTGGGTGGATCACGAGGTCAGGAGTTCAAGCCCAGCCTGGCCAACATGGTGAAGCCCCGTCTCTACTAAAAATACAAAAATTAGCCGGGCATGGTGGCAGGCACCTGTAACCCAGCTGCTTGGGAGGATGAGGCAGAGAATTGCTTGAACCTGGGAGGCGGAGGTTGCAGTGAGCCAAGATTGCGCCACTGCACTCCAGCCTGGGAAACAGAGTGAGACTTTGTCTCAAAAAAAAAAAAAAAAAAAAGATTTTTAACTACAAGTTCATTCTGAATGCCTCACATATTTAATCAGTTCTCTCAACTCTGGCTGGTTGAAAATCAAATAACTTCCAGCACTGAGCCACCTGTTGTAATTGTTTAGTTTACAATTCCTCGGTTCTTGTTTCTTCCCCAGTCTGATAGAGTCCCACACACCCAGCTTAGAATTCAGTCAACTACTCAAGGAGATCCAGATTGAAATTTCTGGGGCTCGTTATTTGTGTAACATTCTATTTTCTGACACTCTGCTTCATTAATTTCAAACACCTCAGGCTCTTCAAATTCTCAACTTTGTCTCTTCAGCTCAGCAAGGCCTCCATACTCTACTTGGGATCACTTTGCTAAGGTTGGGCTTCAGTAGTTGCTTCCAGGTAAAAACCATGAGCCATTTTCAGGCATCATATTTCTTAGTTGCTTGTTGCTCAATGTCTGAAAATAGCTGTTTCATGTAGTTTGTCCAGAGATTTAGCTGTTTACATAAAGAGCTTTAATACAGTTCCAATTGCTGATGGCCAGAAGAGAAATTCTCTTACTGATTTATAATATTTTCAAATAGCCTAATCTGACTATTAATATAGCATTTGATAATTTTAGTTATAGCATTAAATTTAAATTAATATCAAGTGGTAGTCCCACACACTGAATTGAGCTGCCCCTCCTCTGGGCTAAACATTGAACTTTCCATATTCACAGCAAGGTCAATATCCTCTTGATCAAAACCCTCATTTGGCATAATCCAGAAAAAAATTCCTAAAACTTGAACCTAAGACCATTCTTTTTCAGTCCTTATGTACATCTTCTATTGTCCAAGACTATACACTACCATGGTCAACAGGCAGCATTTGGAGGGAAACCACTCATCGCATAGACTCCACATCTGAGAAAGCTCCCAGCTTCCATTAGTCCCTGCTCTGCCAACATTAGCACCAGTGTTATTACTATCTGCTTTGAAATTTGCAGGATTAATCCATTCATACCCTGCCTTTCTGTTTATAAATTACCCCCATGAAACCCCAAACTCCCTTATCAGTCAGTCCTCTTTCCCTATATTCTAATCCTCATGTGATTCTGTAGACTGTCTTTTCTGATTCATCTCTTACTCTTTGACAACTACTGAAACCTGTCTTTCATATTCTCTGGAACTCACAGTTCATCATTGACAAAACCACCCATATTCTTACCTTAATTTCTCTATGATTCATTTAGCTTTTTATGTTACCTGAGAGCTAAGTGTTTCTTGAAGATACTGTTTCCACTATAGCCCTGCTAAGTATTGAATATTTTTATTTCCATACCACATTTTCTCACTATTTCTTAAGGTAGGAATGTGTATTATTACTCCTTAGCCTCATTTTTAGATCACTTTATTACCTTCCTTTCTGAAAACTTTCATAGCTTTGAATTTCATGTCACAGGATTGAGATAACCAAATACTTCTAATTTTGGTCATCATTAGAATTTAAGGCCATTCTCCTCCTCATTTCTTAAATATATTAACTCCTAAATTACTGTCACTGTCTCCTACATGACACCAGTTCTATTTCTCAGAGATATCAATAAACGTCTAGATGATCTGTTCAATACTCTGGCCTATTGATCCTTGAACTTCTCTCCTCCAGTGATTTTATTCTCCACCTAATTTCAGCCCTTACTTTCATGATCATTCATAGAAGGTATCATTTCCAATATCTTCAATGATTTCACAACCTCAATTTCCAACATTAAATTATGTGAGCACCACCTCCTTAATTTAATGTTACTATCTCAGTAGTAACACTCTGAGATACTATCTCAGTAGTAACACTCAACTCTACTGAAACCTGCAATATATTGATATCACCAACTTTTAATTCCCCCTCATCCCCTTATTTCCTCCACCTTACACAATTAAATTCAATAGTTAAATATTTCAAGCTTTTTGCAAATACAGTAGTACCCACCTCACCGCCCGCCCCCACCCCATATTCACAGAGGATACTTGTTGAAGTCTGAATAGGCTCAATGCTTTCTAATGCAACACGATGCTGTCAATTGGAACACATTTCTGTTCATGCCTTCCACCCGCTAATTTAATGTCTTTACCATCTTAATTAAGCACTTACTACACACTGTGACCATAATGTTTGCAGTTTAGGGTGCACCAGCAAAACTAACACAGATTTATTTTTCCTTCTTCACGATTTAATGAATGCATTTGTTCTAACTGTAGAGCTTAGCAATCTCAACACAAGATTTTTTTTCTTAGTAAGTCAAGAACTTTCACAATTTCACTTAAAGAAAGCACTTCACTCAGCTTCTCTTTGGCATATCCAAATTGCAGAAGTCACTACTCTTGTGATTTGAGGCCATTATTAGGTAAAATACAGGTTACTGGAACATAAACACTGCAATATCACAACAGTTGATCTCACCAAGACAGCTACTAAGTGACAAAGTGAGTAGCATAGACAGTGTGGATCTGCTAGACAAAGGGAGGATTCACGTCCTGCGTAAGACAGAAAAGGATGGTGTGAGATTTTGTTACATTACTCATAATGGTGCACAATTTAAACTTTATGAATTGTTTATCTATTGAATTTTCCATTGAAAATTTTTAGACCACTGTTACGGGTAAATGGAACTGGAAAGTTAAACCAGACATAAGGGGGAACTACTCTATCCTCAATTCTCTCACCCTTCCCTTTCTTCATATAACTGTGCTGATAAAACCACTTCTTTGGTTAAATCCAAATCACCACACCATTGTAGCCAAATATAGCTGGGGAAAAGCCAAAATCATATTGACTAGCCTTGCTTTTGGTTCATGAACATGGCCTTTATTGATAATTACTGTAGGAATGTCAGGACCACCAAAGGTAAATTGGCTCTGTCCTGGGCAAATTGGGATGTATGGTCACGCAAATTTTTGATGATTTGTCCATGCTATTGCCTGGGTCAACTAGGCCTCTTTTGTGTAATTAACCTCACTTACTCAAGGTATTCACTGAAATAATCCCTATTCCCTTCCTGGTAATTTTCCCTCTACAGAGGACTGTTGTTTCCAATGACCTTACGTTAGTAAATCTGATGACCAGTTATCACTGTTCTTATAGCTGTACTTCTCAGCAGCATTTGACACATTTGGCCATTCTCCTTTTTGAAACACTTTTTTTCACATGACAACCTGAACACTGCACACTTACGGATGTCTCCCTACTTCACTAGCTACATTTTTTTTCAGAATCATTTGCTGGTTTCTCTTCCCAGACTTCTCCAGTTTCGGAGAAGTCTGCCCTATGGTCCTCTTACTTTCTGTACCAACATGCCAACATTTCATGACTTCATTCTGGTTCTTGGTGTTAAGCATGATCTAGATGTTGACAATTTCACATTGGTGTCTCCAGATAAGCTCTGTCTCCTCAAAACCAAAACATTCATATCTACTTGGATTCAAAAGGGCATCAAAATTTAACATTAATATTTTCAAATCCGAACTCTTGATCTTCTCCTCAAAACTGTTACTAGCTCAATCAGTTCCTGTCTTTGTTAATAGAAATCTTTTATTTTTTCACACCAAAAACTTAGTGTTTAACTTTCCTTTTCCCTTTCATTCTATTTAAAAATCCATCACAAAGTCATATTCATTCTAACTTCAAAATATATCAAGAGTGCGACCACATATTCCCACTCCCACCGTTACTATCCTGTCCTAACTCAGCATCATTTCTAGTCCGGACATACCAATAGTTCAGCCTGCTGCCTTCCTTCTTCAAAATATGGTTTATTCAACATGGCATCTTCACAAATTTTTAAACCTAAAATATTGTCAATAGCCTGCTCAATATCTTTTGAAGGATTCCTTTTTGACTCAGAGCAAAAGTTAAAATCCTTAGGATGCCCAACCAATTCCTTCAGTGGCCTTGATGCCACCTGCCATTACCTCTCTGACATCATTAATGTTCCCCAGATCTTCTACTTCAGTTACAATTGCTGTTTCCCAAACATATTCAGAATTTTTCTCCTTCAGAGTGCTTGCACTTGCTCTTCCTTTTACAAGGAATCATTTTCTTCCAGATATCCACAGACTTTATTTTTAAAATCACCTTCACATCTTTGCTTACATTTCACTTTTTTAGGAGATACATTTATTGTATTTCCATCCATTAAAAATGTAGTTTCCTTAATAGAAATTTTTTTGAATTTTTCTCTTTCCAGTACCTAGTGAGTTATTAATAAATATTCATTGAAAAAATAAATGAGTTAATTAATTCAACATTTTTCTGCCTCACAGAAGACCCTGATAGCTTCATGATCTTACCATATAAAACAACAGTTGATCTTATAATAGTCAACAACATAGTCTAAATTTAGCCCAAAATAACTGAAACAAACATGTAGTTCAAAGTCCAAACAAAAATATGTTTTATTGGCTATATGGGCTCTTTTTTGGTTCCATATGAAATTGAAAGTAGTTTTTTTCTAATTCTGTGAAGAAAGTCAATGGTAGCTTGATAGGAATAGCTTTGAATCTATAGATTACTTTGGGTAGTATGGCCATTTTCATGATATTGATTCTTTCCATCCATGAGCATGGAATGTTTTTCCATTTGTTTGTGTCCTCCTATTTCCTTGAGCAGTGGTTTGTAGTTCTCCTTGAAGAGGTCCTTCACATCCGTTGTAAGTTGTATTCCTAGGTATTTCATTCTGTTTGTAGCAATTGTGAATGGGAGTTTACTCATGATTTGGCTCTCTATTATCGGTGTATAGGAATGCTTTTGATTTTTGCACACTGATTTTGTATTCTGAGACTTTGATGAAGTTGCTTATCAGCTTAAGGAGTTTGGGGGCTGAGACAATGGGGTTTTCTAAATATACAATTGTCATCTGCAAACAGAGACAGTTTGACTTCCTCTCTTCCTATTTGAATACCCTTTATTTCTTTCTCTTGCATAATTTCCCTGACCAGAACTTCCAATACTGTGTTGAATAGGAGTGGTGAGAGAGGGTGTCCTTGTCTTCTGCTGGTTTTCAATGGGAATGCTTCCAGCTTTTGCCCATTCAGTATGATTTTGGCTGCGGTTTGCCATAAATCACTTTTATTATTTTGAGAAAACGTTCCATAAATAACTAGTTTATTGAGTGTTTTTAGCTTGAATTATATCGAAGGCCTTTTCTGCATCTATTGAGATAATCATGTGTTTCTTGTCATTGGTTCTGTTTAAGTGATGGATGACATTTGCAATCCTAAGCAAAAAGAACAAAGCTGGAGGCATCATGCTACCTGACTTCAAACTATGTTACAAGGCTACAGTAACCAAAACAGCGTGGTAGTGGTACCAAAACAGATATATAGACGAATGGAACAGAACAGAGGCCTCAGAAGTAGCACCACACATCTACAACCATCTTTGACAAACCTGACAAAAATAAGCAATGGGGAAAGGGTTCCCTGTTTAATAAATGGTGTTGGGAAAACTGGCCAGCCATATGCAGAAAACTGAAACTGGCCCCCTTCCTTAAATGTCATACAAAAATTAACTCAAGATAGATTAAAGATTCAAACATCAGACTTAAAACCATAAAAACCCTAGAAAAAATGCCTAGGCAATACCATTCAAGGCATTGGGCAAAGACTTCATGACTAAAACACCAAAAGCATGGCAACAAAAGCCAAAATTGATAAATGGGATCTAATTAAACTAAAGAGCTTCTGCACCGCTAAAGAAACTATCATCAGAGTGAACAGGCAACCTACAAAATGGAGGAAAAATTTTGCAATCTATCCATCTGACAAAGGGCTAATATCCAGAATCTACAAGTAATTTAAACAAATTTACAAGAAAAAACCAACAACCCCATCAAAAAGTGGGTGAAGGATATGAACAGACACTTCTCAAAGGAAGATATTTATGTAGACAACAAACATGAAAAAAAAGTTCATCATCACTGGTCATTAGAGAAATGCAAATCAAAACCACAAGGAGATACCATCTCATGCCAGTTAGAATGGCAATCATTAAAAAGTCAGGAAACAACATATACTGAAGAGGATGTGGAGAAATAGGAATGCTTTTACACTGTTGGCAGGAGTGTAAATTAGTTCAACCATTGTGGAAGACAGACAGTGTGGCAATTCCTCAAGGATTTAGAACCTGAAACACCATTTGATCCAGCAATCCTATTACTGGGTAGATACCCAAAGGATTATAAATCATTCTACTATAAAGACACATGCACATGTATGTTTACTGCAACACTATTCACAATAGCAAAAACTTGGAATCAACCCAAATGCTCATCAATGATAGACTAGATAAAGAAAATGTGGCAAATATACACCATGGAATACTACGCAGCCATAAAAAAGATGAGTTCATGTCCTTTGCAGGGACATGGATGCAGCTGGAAACCATCATTCTCAGCAAACTAACATACCGCAGGTTCTCACTCATAAGTGGGAGTTGAACAATTAGAACATAAGGGCACAGGGAGGGGAACATTGCACATGGGGGCCTGCCGGGTGGTGGGGTGCAAGGGGAGGGATAGCATTAGGAGAAATATCTAATGTAGATGACGGGTTGATGCCATGGCAAACCGCCATGGCACGTGTATACCTATGTAACAAACCTCCATGTTCTGCACATGTATCCCAGGACTTAAAGCATAATTAAAAAAAAAAAAAAAGAACATAATGCAAAAAAGAAACATATGGGCTTTGTATATAAGACCATGAACTTAATGAATCTCAGAAAATAGTAACTTTTTAAATTAATAAATATTTTTCTCCTTCAAAAATATGTTTTATTTTTGGAGGGATTAGAACAAAGAAATCCTTAATGGAGGTGACAGTTTATTGTTTCACACAGTTCCTACTTGTTTTCTCCTACTGTCACACAGATACAAAATCAAGGGCCAAATTTCAAATATAAGGTCTATACCCAATGCAAATCAGATCTGAAGATTTTGTTTATTCCATTTTAAGTTCTGAACCAAAATTTAATGAATAAAACATTTACTTATATTTCATGAAATGCCAGATTAGGCAACCACAATGGCAGGCATTCTTATTGTTAATTGCACAAGAATCCTTTCTTTGGTTATTCAAAATGCAGATTCTCTGACACCACCGCTAGAGAATTTACTCAGTTTTAAGCAGGGACCAGTAATTTACATTTCTAACAATCAACTCAGTTACTTATGATCAGCCAAGTAGTATAACATATTGAGAAAGTCTGACATAAGGGTTTGAAAACAGAACCCACTATCAATATATAGTGATTATTTATTGAGTATGCCTGTTATTTTTCTAAAGAATTCATGGTTAAAGCACACAGCAAGTTAAAGACAAATAAATTGTTATCTCATCCTTGTACTTTTTATTAAGGACATGTTTAAAAATAACATGATACATAATTACCAAGGAAAATGTAAATTGTGTTAATTATCAACTATTTATTTAATTATTGATGATAATTAGAAATTAAAATCAACCCACCTTTCTAAAGTTGATATTTCTATATAGCAACTCCACTCAAAAGTACATCACTTACTTTAAAGCACAACAAGCCATATCCCATCCAGTCATCCATAGGGGTAACATTACACTCAATTAGAAAGCAGGATATTATTAATAATCAAAAAGATTGTTTTGGAATAGTAAACTATTGAGAATCAATATGGAATATCAAAAGGAATAAGGAACTTCAATTAATAGTGTTCGTTCTGACACTGACATTTTCTCTGTTTGTAAAATCAATAAGCTCGACTAAATATTTTCTAAGATTCTCTCCTTATTCAAGGATTTATCTTCAATATAATGTGTTTACAAATCAAGGAAAGAAATTCTTGCAAAATTTTATCAAAATTTTAAAATAAACACTGGTACAAAGAAGAAATAGTTTTAGAAATCTGGAGGATTAATTTCTCAGGAAGTTTCATTTCATTCCTTATAATTCTGAGTACAGAAGATCTCATGATATATTTATACAAACAAATTAATAGTATAAGTTCATATTCTTCATAATCATAGACATTTTCCAGAGAAATAAAATGTATTCATAAAACATATCATGACCTCTCTGATATTGTCAGCAACCTAGCTGACAAACCTAGCTGTTTGTGGTCTCAGAGACCACAAACAGTTTGAATCCAAATGTTTAAATTTTTTTCACTTCAGAACCAAATCAGTCTCAGTTTATTTTAGAAGGCCTAATCTGTGTACTTGACCTTTAGATAAGAACTTGTAAAAATCTGTTCAATTGATTGCATTAAAAAATAAAACAGAGGAAAATCAACAACCCTAACTGCCTCAAACCTGGTTTGCCATATAGTTTGTACTAATATGATTCCTACATGTATACAGAACATTAAGTTTAAGAAAATCTCTATATGAGCCTCCTTAAAATAATATACTGCATTTTTATTGTTCACTTCTAAATTCCTAGTGACTATACTGGACAATTATTAATGGTGATTATGCATTAATGAATTACTATCCAATAACCACCAACGACCATTATTTTGCCTTTTTTGAAACAATTTTTGGCAGAAATGTCAGAATTTATAGATGTATTGAAGCTTTCCTTCTCTCAGGAGTCTCTGACATATCAGTTGGCAAGGTGATCTGGAAATATTTGGAACTTGATATCTAAAAACTATAAAAACTATAAGACATCAAATACATGCTCCCAAAGTATAATATTTGTAACAATTTGTAAAAGTAGTGCTGAATTGGCTGGGTGCAGTGTTTCATGCCTGTGATCGCAGCACTTTGGGAGGCTGAGGTGGGCAGATCACGAGGTCAAGAGATCGAGACCATCCTGGTCAACATGGTGAAACCCCATCTCTACCAAAAATACAAAAATCAGCTTGGCATGGGGGCACGCACCTGTAGTCCCAGCTATTCGGGAGGCTGAGGCAGGAGACTTGCTTGAACCTGGGACGTGGAGGTTGCAGTGAGCCAAGACTGCGCCACTGCACTCCAGCCTGGCAACAGAGTTAGACTCTGTAAAAAAAAAAAAAATTGGAAATCATCATTCTCAGTAAACTATCGCAAGAACAAAAAACCAAACACCGCATATTCTCACTCATAGGTGGGAATTGAACAATGAGAACACATGGACACAGGAAGGGGAACATCACACTTCAGGGACTGTTGTGGGGTGGGGGGAGGGGGGAGGGATAGCATTGGGAGATATACCTAATGCTAGATGACGAGTTGGTGGGTGCAGTGCACCAGCATGGCACATGTATACATATGTAACTTACTGCACATTGGGCACATGTACCATAAAACCTAAAGTATAATAATAATAATAATAATAATAATTACAATAAAAGAAAAAAAAAAATTGAAAAAAAAAAAAAAAAAAAAGGCAGTGCTGAGTTAATCGATGTAGCCCTAATTGTTTCATGATCTCCTTTAGAGTTCTCTAAAGCAATTTGGAAACTATGGTGAATTTAAAGAACTCATCTTTCCATGAGTTCTCTGAACCTTTGCTATCCATTCCAGATGCCAAAAGCTGTTCCTGGGGTCCTGACAGCAATGTGCTTCATTATCCATGAGGCTTCCTCATTTCTGGTGCAACTGGATTATCATTCAGTAATTAAACAGATATTGATCATACTGTAATTGAGATGCCCATAACATAAGTAAGGGTTAACTCTGATACTTACAATCAAGGAAGCATGATTAGATTTTTATCATAAATTATATAATACAATACTATGTCTCAAAAGATTGCTTCAAATGAATTCATTGCTAGTTTAGAGATAGGAATTACATATTTCTCTTGGAATATTCGCCTAAGGCATAGCAAGAATTTGACTCAGGTCTTAAAACATGAGTACATTTTGAACTCATCAGAATGGGGTGGGAAGTAGGCCAAAAAGAATAGAGATCAAAGTAGAAAGATAAGAGAATGTAGAGCAGTTATGTATAGAAGAATAGAAAAAAAAATAAGGAAAATCATGACAATGCAGTGCAATTTAAGTTGAATCGTTTGAAAGAGATTGAAAAGTCCTATCAGGGCAACATCAGAGAAGTTCCTTGAATGGCAGAGTAAGAAGAAACTTAGAAACAGAGTAAGAAGAAACTTGTGCAATTAGTGACCTGAGATTTAACAATTTGTGGCTAAATTCAAGTGGCCTGTTTATCCCATATGTCCCTATTTTTTTGCTTCTTGTCATTATGAAGAATCAAACCAAGATATGTCAGTTTGTCATGATTACAACTGCGGCAAACGATTTGGCCTATTTACTTGGCTGTCATGTCAAAACTTAGACACACTGATTTGCTTTATAAACATCCACTGAAAAATGGAAAAGGTGAAAAATACAGAATTGATAGTTTTCAGTTTCTCATCCTTCTTGTAGCTCAAGAGCAGCTTGTTCTTTTTTTTTTTTTTTTTGAAACATTTGCTTCATGCTGTGAACTGACAGCCAGTCTTCAAAGTGCAATTCTTCTTAGATGAGGACAGTTCAAGATATTTCTCCTTTTGGCAAGGAATCAATAGTGCATTAAATTCTAGAATGTGCTTTCTGTTAGGAAACCATTACATTTTATTGTACTAATTTGGTTTTATGGCAATATCTAAAATTTGCAGGGATGTGGAGATGACTTCTGTCTTAAATTAGGCAAAATTAAGAGATCTAATCTAGCTTTAGAAATAGATAATCCTGTTCTTAGTTTTCCCTAGCTCTGAAAATTCTGGAAATTCCAGAGATCATTAATAAGCTACCTCAGGATTTGTGTGTGTGTGTGTGTGTGTGTGTGTCTGTGTGTGTGTGTACCTTAATCTAGGAAGAAAAAAATTACTAATAAAATAAAATAGAAAAAAAATTGAGATATCTATTTGTGTATTTTACTTGCTGAATGAGGAGGTATGGAAGGACAGGCAGGCCTTTAGTATCTAAGTCTCTTGTTACAGGTGACAGAGAAAGGAGGTTTTCTTAACAGAAACTTTGTATTTTAGGTGCTGTCTTGAAAAGAAACCTTACTCAGACTATTTAGGTAAGAGAGAGACATTGAGAAAATAAGGGCACAGGCCAGGCGCGGTGGCTCACACCTGTAATCCCAGCACTTTGGGAGGCTGAGGCAGGTGGATCACTTGAGGTCAGGAGTTCGAGACCAGCCTGGCCAACATGGAAAAACCCTGTCTCTACTAAAAACACAAACATTAGCCGGGTGTGGTGGTAGGCACCTGTAATCCCAGCTACTCAAGAGGCTGAGGCAAAAGAATCACTTGAACCCAGGAGGCAGAGATTGCAGTGAGCCGAGATTGCGCCATTGCACTACAGCCTGGGGGTGAAGAAGCGAGACTCCATCTCAAAAAAAAAAAGGGGGGGCGGCATAGAGAGCGGCTCTTTGAGGTCAAAGCTAGAGTAAATCAAAACTAGAAAAAGGAAATATTCATAGAAGTGAAACAGACTTTCAGAGAATTGGAGAAGACAGTAATTACATGTTTAACTTACTGTAAGTGGGAAAGATAAATGTGAAGTGCTGCTGCGGTACCCATTGTAGACACTTGGGTGATGGTGTGAATGAGGATTTATAGGGGGATTATGAGCCAATGTCTGATTGGCGAGGTTAAATATTTGGGTATATCACACTTGCCACTGTCCTTCCCTTTCATTCTCTTTCATATGAGCATGGTGAAGAAGGGATGTTATAGTCTGTATGCAGAATAATAGGGTACAATACTATAGATAAAATAAATTAGATCAACAGTTGTTTAAAATGGAATGAAAATGTACTAAAACTCTAGATTGACTATATATTTCATGTCCACATAGGGGACTCTCACATTTTTTTACTCCTTTTCAATTTTCATGTTAGTTAAGAAACTTCTCACCTAATGTTTATTTTATTGTTTTTAGTTCTTTTGTTTTCTGTTGAGAAAATGCATGCGTGTAGGTCAATAATTTGTTAGTTTCTGGGCAATATACTGATCTTTTTATTTGATATTTTTGTTGTCTTTGTTTGTCTTCCAATATTCACTCATGTACTTGCATAACATTTTCTGGAGTAAATGAATATGCTCTAACAAGGGTTTAATTTGATCTATGCTAAATAATAGTTTGGGCAGTTTATCTGCTTGAACTCAAAGTGAACCTAAACCTTTAAAGCTGTTGTTGAGAACATATTGCTGATGAAAGTAGAAATATGCATCTCTTGCTACTCATTAAAACCAAGAACATTTTTTAAAATCATAACTAGAAATTCATGATCATAAAGCTCATTAAAATCCCTATGTATAGAGTCAACATGACTATTAACGGTATGATATCCTAAAAGTTCAAGTAATTTAAAAAAGACCACACTGCTTCACAGATAGAGTAACTTAGAAAAAAAAGGATCTTTTACAATTAGAAATAAGTTCATTACAAAACTTTTACACAGGGTAATTTCTGTAATTAAATCCTATTGTTTCTAATTTTTTTTAATGGATCCACATACGAAGAGAAAAAGAACTGTAACTTAAAAACGTATAGTTCTGGTAATGGTGGAATAGCTATTATTAGGCTAATAGCCCTTCATACGGCAATTAGGTACTTGGAAGGGAAGTTTCTTTGAAGCCACCAGAGAGTAAACAAAAGCAGATAGAAATTGGAGGAAATTTCAATCAGGGAAAAGGAACCACACTTCAAAAAGACATATTTACATAAATTTTTCCATTGAGGGAAACCATAATGTCTATAGGGTATTTTAGCCACAGAATTCAAATAAATGGCTGCAGTCATATTGGACTCTTACATCAGAGGACATTGGGACTGTCTGAAAATTGGAACTGGGTAAATCAGGATGAGAACAAAGCCATAGCGCATAGCTAGCTTAAACTATCATCGTATCACTAGAATAGTTAACACCTGAAATCATAATACTTAATATTAAAGTAGAATCTTACCATCACAGGTAATTTGTTGCAAATTCCATTAAAAATGGAAGTATTAAAATTAGGAGCTGAAGTGACACATGACATTCTGTGGACATAGCTACTGTGCACTAATAAAAGCCACATTAGTGTAAAATTCAGAATCACCACCCCTTCTTGATATAAATTCACATGAAAATATAGAGTAATATAATGTCTCTTAATTTGTTTCATTCCAGTTTCTACTGGCATGAAATTACACTAGTCCATCAGGGAAACAGCTAGCTTATTTACATAATCACTCACTTAGATAAAAATTCAAAAGTGGCAGAAATGATTAAGTATAACTGTCATACACTTCTTTGTTAAAGATACTGACTTTCAATACCCCTTTGAACAACTGTGATTAGGATATGGTCTTTTACATGCTATTCCTTTAATACATGGTAGGAAAAAGCAAAATTTCCAATCTTCTCAAATGAGTAAAATTATTAGTGCATAAAATACACAGTTCCCACATTTAATAATAAATAGAAAGCTACTTAAAATTATCTAATGAGTAAAGAGGACACATATAAACCTTATTCTAGTAAAAATCATCTCGTAAATCAAAAACATGATTTTTATTCTTTCTGTTAATTACTTCAGAAGCTCAGTGACTCCATCTTAGATAACTGTCTACAGCAGGAAAATTACAGTTTAACTGCTCACTCTCAAACATACAAAATATGTATTCCATTTGCTTTCTACAGCAACATATTTTAATAATTATGGAATAGTTTCAAAAACTCTTAGATTATTTTCTCATAGTCCACATATAAGCAATATGACATTTCATAGCTCAAAGTTACGTTCTATTACACACAAGGTTGCTTAAATTTGCTTTCATTTTTGGTTAAACCATAAAAACAGTGAGCTGAAGTAGGCCAACTTTTTAGGGAATGTAAGGATCTACATTAACTTTCAGTTGTAATATTTATGTTGCATCTACCCTTAAAAATAGGTGGTAATGAGAAAATAATATATTTATTAAACAAACATGCCAGGGATATGAGTAACCTTATCATTTCTATACATTGCTCTTCTTTTAAAAAGTCCATATTTTTACAGACCTTATATCATATAATTGTTTTATGTGTATGTAATTAATTTATTGTGCACTGATAGGAGTTTCATTAACATATTAAGTAAAGAAGGGAGACAGAGCCAAGAAAGGATAGGTAAATACAGAGTGTATATTGCTAGTGATAGAGACAGGAGGCAGAGAAACTCTAGGCAGAGAGGGGCGGGTCCCTGGCGAAACCCCACCTTTGAGCCAAAATGCCTGAAACCTGCAGCCCAAAGTGAGAACTTCCACCCATGTGTGTCCACTCTCTCCTGAGCAATTCTTTCTGAATAATTTCTTTTTAAAAATTGAATATTGCCTTTTCCAAAACTATCTATGGCCTGCCCTGCCCCGCTGTGCCTATAAATACCCTAGACTCAGAGTAGCTAGACAAGAATAAGTGGCTTGACTCCAGAGACAACAGCTGGACATCGGAGAGAGGCAACCTTACTTCAGCAGAGAGCGACCTTTCCTTCCCGTCTCCTTTCCAGTTCCCCTATCTGCTGAGAGCCACTTTCATCACTCAATGAAATTCTCCACATTCACCATCTTTCAATTTGTTCACATGACCTCATTCTTCTTGGGCATTAGACAAGAATTTGGGACCCACCAAGTGTGGGTACCCAAAAAGGTTGTCACACTGGCCTTTTGCCCTTGCTGGCAGATGGCAGCTGTCCCACTCAACAAGGCAAAGGGCCCACTGAACTGATAACACACTGTTGTCCACAGACAGCAGAGCTAAAAGAGCACTGTAACACAACCTCTGGGGCCTTGGGGTTGCAGGCACCCCAACCTGGATGCTGCAGCAGTGCCTTCACAGAGTTTGCTCCTGCCAGCACTGAAGTGGCTGGCTGGTTCCTGCATTTGCGCCCGTACACGCTCCCTCCTGCAATGGGGTGAGCAGGACAGGCTGAGTAAATCCGGCTCCCCTGTCGTGAGCCCCAGAAAGGGGTCAAGAAAATATCCTGCATCACTACAGTAGGTGAAAGACCTTTAAACCATAATCCACTATCTGGAACATTTAAATGAAAGATCTCCAATGGCAGACTTTCTTCTGAGAGTGGGATGGCTATATTCTTTAGATTTAATTAGCGGGTGCTCCGTCCCTTGGACATTCCTAATCCTAAAGGAGTATGTGAAAAAGGTTGTGCCCACAGGAAGATTAAAAAGTCACACTCTATTTGGAGTGTTCTACTACAAGGACAGCGATGAAAAGAAAAAAAAATGACTGCCATAACAAATAGAAAACATCCTATATCTCGCAGCTGATAATGCTGCATGTTCACTCTCAATTCAGTCAGCTTAAAGTTGATTCAGTGAGTAGTTGCCATGTGAAATTGGGCCTAAGGATAGTAGGGGAAGGGTGGAAGGAAAATCCTCAAACTGCTGCAAGCTAGTGGTTTCATACCAGATGAAATGCTGTTCAATTCATTATTAGAGAGTTTCCTTATACGATCAGAATATGGCATACCATGGGGTGCTACTGATAATTAGGTGAAGTTAATATTCAGAGAAACATTTTTTATCATACAGACAACAGCATCATGGTTGTTAGTTAAAAGAAAGTGAGCCTTTGGGTTGATCACAGCCCTATTTTAAAAATGTGTCATCCTGCCTGGCATGGTGGCTCATGCCTGTAATCCCAGCACTTTGGGAGGCTGAGGGGGCTAGATCACTTGAGGCCAGGAGTTCAAGACCAGCCTGGCCAACATGGCAAAACCCTGTCTCTACTAAAAATACCAAAATTAGCCAGGCATGATGGCAGGCACCTGTAATCGCAGCTACTCAGGAGGCTGAGGCAGGAGAATCACTTGAACCTAGGAGGTGTAGGTTGCAGTGAGCCAAGATCATGCTACTGCACTCCAGCTTGGATGACAGACTGAGATTCCATCTCAAAAAATAACAATCAAACAAAAATGTGTTATCCTAAAAATTTTGGTACTTTCGAGATGAGAAGCCAAATGTGTAGTAGGATACACATATTCTGGGCCTATTCCAAATCTAGTGACTGCTTGACAACAAGTTACAAAAGACCTACTTTTTGCTAAGGTCATGACTTAACTTTTTCAATATAGATCTTTGCCATCTTTTTTTTCTTCTCGTTATGAAGCTTCGTCACCTATGATTTATAGAAGTTTTGTTTTATTTAACTTTCTTGAAAATCCTGAGCTGGTGAAGTCTTAATTTTTCTTCTAATTCCTGGAGGAATTTGGAGATGTTCTTTTCATCAATTACTATTATTATTATTAATTATGTTTATTATTTGCATACAAATATTGGTATGCTTAATCATTTTTTAATTCAGTGTTATGTAGTCAGTCCTATTTCTCGTCTGGAAATATTAAGAGTGTATACTGGTTTGTTCTGGTTCAGTTTGTTTAATCCAGGAACTATGTTTCATATAATCCCCTTCCTAGTATGGATCTGGATTGGAGTTGGACAACAGGGGAATTTGCATGAGATATGGAGTTTGAAAGTGAAATAGTGCCCTACACTGTCTCAAGTTGACCTCCCTTAGTTTCTGTATAGTCAGACATGATAGCAGACAGATGTGCTCAGTGGCGTTTCTTTTCTCTCTTCCACTCTGCATCCAATTATTCCCAAATGCTGGTACTGCTCTCTCTGTGTTCCCCTGCTCATGTCACCTGTCTACAAAGGTGGAAGCTATGGAGGGGACCAACTTTCAGAAATCTATCTAGAAACTTTCTATTCACAATTCCAATTCAGAGGTGACACTTGCTTAGCTTCTCGGATGAATAGTTGGTGACTTTTCTGATCCTTCAGCAAGTCCTCCTGGACCTCCACTTTCCAAGATCCTCTTACAATTGTGTGTGTTCTGTTTCCTGTAGTAAATCGTTTATTCCTACACAGTACAGTGTTTTCTTCCCACTTACTAAATCCTGGCCAGTACAGAGTGCAATTTTCTTTACCATATTTTTTTTCTTCTGAGTAATGTTTGAATTCTGTCTTTGTAAAATGGGTATAAAATGACTCCCTTCTACTATTCTGTCTACCTGTGGATAGTAGATACTGTGATAGTGGAGAGCAACAGCCTTAAAATTGTGTCTCAGTTGTTTCCCTGAATTTCGTGAGACTACTTTACTGATAACCAATTTATATGAGTTGAAAATGTGTCTTCTTCCATTTGTTTTTCTCAATTTTCACTTAGCTGGACATGTTAATGATAAATTGAGTTACTGCAGTGGTTCTTAATTAAATATGAGTATGTATAAAAATCAATTTTGGGGCCAGTTAAAAATAAAGATTATCAGGCCCAATGCTTATGATTCTGTAAACTTTGAATTAAGTTCATCTCTATATGTCCTCAGTTTTAAATGAAAATTTAAGTCAAAAGAATAAAAATGGCATGAAGTGTCATATTGCTATTTTTAAATTTGTTATAACAAATCCAAGCTGAGGAAGTAGGCTCCTACTATAGTGTGCCCCACATGTCTCCAGAACTTACCCATAGATCCAGTTTCAATCACAGGGAATCTCAGAACCCATCTACATTCATCTAAGCTTTTTAATTAATACAGATTTATTATAAGTGTATAATATAATCATTCCAATGGCTAGAATAATGCCATTAACATCTCAATTTCTCTCATGATTTAAAATTCATGATAGAAATAACAAACTAATAATAGAGAGACACAAAACTTATAGTTTGAAAGACATGTAATTATTTAAAGAAAATTATGTTATTTACATTTCTAATTTAACTTGAACATATATTTTTTAAGCATGGAAATAGTTTAAATATTGATATAGACATTCTTGGAAATAATTTTCTTACTAAAAATGAAGAAATGGTGCTGTTATAAAAACACTGATAGACCTTGTATTAGGCCATTCCCGTGTTGCCCACCTGAGACTGGGTAATTTACAGGAAAAGAGGTTTAATTTGCTCACAGTTCTGGAGGCTGTAAAGGGAGCATGTAACCCAGCATCTGCTTGGCTTCTGATGAGGCCTCAGGAAGTTTACCGTCATGGCGGAAGGTACAGGAGGAGCCAGCATACCACATAGTGAGAGTGCAAGCAAAATAGAGAGAGGGCGGGGAGGTGTCACACACTTTTAAACAACCAGATCTTGTGAGAAATCACTATCACAAAGACAGTACCAAGTGGATGGTGCTAAGGCATTCATGAGGGATACAACCCCAAGATCCAAACACCTCCCACCAGGCCCCACCTAAAGCAATGGGCATTACATTTCAACATGAGATTTGGCAGGGACATATATCCAAACCATTTCAAACCTACAGAACAAAATAAATATTATATATATATATAAAATTAGCATATATTACTAAATATATTACTCCATAAGTAATGCTGTAAGAATGGTTTAGATAATTGTCAATAATAAAGTTGAATTCACCAGAAAACAGATTAATTTTAAAAATTAGAATAAGTTTATACATATATTTAAAAATACATGCACATTAACTCAAAATTTCATAGAAATTGGACTGGTCTTTGATAATATTTATTTTATTTTCACAGTTCTTAAAGGAAAACATAAGCATTTTAGAGATGAGGTAACTGGGCTTCACAGGACTTTCTCCAAGCCACCTAGCAAGTAAATGGGATAGGTAATATTAGAATCTATTTCTACAGAACTTGCTAATACAAACTCTTCCTACTGTATAATTTTACCATCAGGTAAACAATTCTATTGACCAAAATATTTTAATAGTTTATTCTTCTTATTCACATGGTTGCTAATTATAAATCTTTGAGGTAAAATGATGTGTAGAGCTAAAAGCCATCAAACTTCTGATGTACTTTACTGATATATTTATTCAATACTCAAATATTTTCCATATAAGTTTCACAGAATTGTTTTGGAGATATCAATATATATTAAGTAGAATATTGTTGTAGACACTATAGTATTAAATTTGTAAGAACTATAATTAATATTTGAAGTAATTTTTTTAAATGAACATTTAGGAAGAAATTACATCTTTTTAAGAGTTTTGTTTACCATTAATTCAAAATTTCTGTTTCCAACTAAGTAGAAGTAGAATGGGTAAATATTTACCCAGAGGAAAAAAAAAATCTCTTCCTCTCATTACTGCAGCTAATGTTGAGAAACATTCTTTCCTTCTTTGTATAGAACTGTGCTGGTCAATGAGTCTATTGAACATTTAAAATGTGGCTAGTCTGAATTGAGATGTGTGGTAATTGTAAAATATACACCAAATTCTGAAGAATAGAAAAAATTACATTAACAGTTTTTACACTGCTTGCATGTTGAAATAGCAATACTTTATGGAGTGGCCTAAACTAAGTACATTTAAAATTAATTTTATTTATTTCAATATTTATTTTTCTGATGCAGGATCTTACTCTTGTCACCCAGGCTGTAGTGCAGTGGCACGATAACAGCTTCGACTGTGAGGTGGGAGGGGATTGAGGTGGGAGGTGATTTTCCCACCTCAGCCTCCCATTAGCTGGGACCACAAGTGCACTGAGCCACAACACAACTAATTTGTGTATTATTTGTAGAGATGGGGTCTCACTGTGTTGCCCAGGCTGGTCTAGAACTCCTGGGCTCAAGTGATTCACCCGCCTTGGCCTTCTAATGTGCTGAGATTACAGGTACGCCACAGCAAATAACCTAAAAATTATTTTTTTTTACTTCTTTCTAATGAAACTACTTATAAATTTCCAATTAGATATGTAAGTCACATACATAGTATGATGGTCCATAATATTGTTCTAATGCATTCACACACCCATCCTAATCATATTATATTATTTATGTATGAATATGATGTCTTATATATAACACTTCCGTCTCTGATGTATATCTGAATTTATTAAAAATAATCCATTATTTAATATGGGTAGTTGTATTTTAAGTCTGCTCATGGTCAATGCTGCATCTCATTTTTCTTGCATATTGTGTAATAGAAATATTTAAAATTTTAAAATTTATATATGTATACATACGTATACATATTTTAAATTTGTATATGTATACATACATATACATATTTTAAATTTGTATATGTATACATACGTATACATATTTTAAATTTGTATATGTATCCATATGTATAAATAGTAATAGTAATATACACTTACTCACATATATATACATATTTATATATGTATACATATATAAATATATGTATGTAATAATATATATGTATACATATGCATATTTAGTAATAGCAATATATACATACACATATACATGTTTATAAATATTAATATATACGCATATGTATGCTATGTATACATAACATAAAATGATGCACGAAAACAAGTGTTTGGTGTTTTTTGAAGGAAAGTCTGTTTTAGTTGCC
Organism: Pongo abelii; assembly: GCF_028885655.2. Classification (NCBI taxonomy): domain Eukaryota; kingdom Metazoa; phylum Chordata; class Mammalia; order Primates; family Hominidae; genus Pongo; species Pongo abelii. Next base: position 26,544,482 of record NC_071998.2, on the reverse strand, counting down.
AATTTTGAATACAAAGAAGTCAGGTATAATTAGACAGTAAAACAAAGACATGCCTATGCAGATAAAATAAGCAAATTAGTAAAGGAAATCTAAGACACTAGTAATCTAGTGAACAAAGAAAAAATTATAATTTAAAAACTCATTGAATAACTCAATATTTAAAAGTGTAAAGGGTTCCTGAGTCCAAAACATTTGAAAGCGTCCATCTACACCTTTAATCCCATGCCTAACTCTGTTCTATAACATCTAACACGTTTTATCAATTTCTGCCGAATTCCCTGTCTCAGAGCTTTATAGGTTGTTTGCATAGAGTCAGGGTTTTGGCCTCCACCTAGGTGACACTGCCATAGCACAGTGGCTGCTGCTCAGCCTGTGCCTCATAAGCGCTCATTCTTGTTTCCTTACAGCAGGGAAAACGCATTTTACATCACAACAAATGTCTAAGTAGCAATCAAAATCAGCTACTTTGGCAGCTAGACAAAGCCAAAATCAGAGAGAAATGAAAAGTTCTGAGAAAAAGCTGAATGATTTAATTAGAAAAGAAGCCAGTACGTATGTCCATCTGCAACTACCTCTATGACTCTCTTGGTCCCTCGGGTTAGCTTCCTGTATGAAGAGCAAAGAAGCCTGCAGAAAATTATGTTGGTGTAGATAAAACATTGAGTGACATCTGGAGTCCTTCAGTGCCCTTACAAGCTGGTTGGTGTGCACAGAAGTGTTGCTGTAGCTTCAGGGACAACAAATCAAACTGCAAGGATGATATTATGGGGTACAGTGACAAGGTATAAATATGTTTGCTGGAAAAATATATTCATTGGTTTATCAATAGAGCACTCAAATGTTGACATAGGATTGGTAATGTACCACATAAAGTAATTTAATATTTCAGGGTGAATGATTTGCTATAATAATTGTGTTTAGTTAAAAAATATTTAGCTCAAAAGCCATGTGTATATACTGCATCACTTTATATTATATATAAGTGAATGCCATGATATGTACTGGTCATCAAGTTAGTTTTTATTAATTTATAAGTATAGTATCGATCTTGTATTTACCGGTCATATAATATATTCCATGCATTAAATGTATTTTTTAAAATCCTGAGGTGTGGAGAAATTAATTTGCCGAAGTACATATTGAATAGTTTCACATAATATAGTATTATATTATAATAAAATTCATAACTATCACTAAAAGACAGGTAAATAAATATTACTAACTGTAATTTAAAACATTTTTACAAAGTAGCTTTAATATTAAACCCAAATTTTGCTGTTCAAGTCACAGTTTCATATATTCAGTATCATGATTCCTAACACGTAATTCAGATACAGCCTTTCTAATGCTAACACTTATGAAAAAAAGAAATGTGTGTGTGTCTATGTATTCACATTTAACGAGCACAGTAGAATTACGCATTATGCTCTACTTTTCACATGCAATGTATTGTTTAATCTTCACGTAAAAACCTTAATTAAAGAAAGCGCAGTTTATTAAAGGGAGAGGGCCAGAATTTATCCTGGGAATTCAGACTCTATCTATCTCTGTCTTGCTAGACTTCTTCCTGAGAACACTGATGTCTCTACCCAACAATGATACTAGAATCAGCTCAAAGAAATATCAGACTTTCCTTATAATATGATAAATACATCAAATTATCACCCCACAATTATTTGTTGAATGTATTTGTGCCAGGTACTATAAATATGATGTCCTTGAGCAGAAAGTGGTGAACAAGACACTAAAGTACCTGCCTCTAAGATGTCATATACCAGTGATTAAGCTCATTAAAATAATGGCATAAAAGGAAACAAAGAACCATCCCCTTTTTAAAATCCCACATCTGAGTTGGAGGGTTTCCAGCATATGTATTAAAGCTAGTAAGAACAACTCCTGTGTTCCTTGTATCTGCATGCAGTACCACATTAAATACAAAATGAAACAGAACATAAAACTACCTATTATGAGTTACTTATTTAATTCACACATTAGCTCTAGCAGTGTGAGCAATTTAAAGCATGTTACCTTGTGTCAAGATGTACAATTTGATTGAATAAGAGGCTTTTCTGTTACATAATTTATTTGTAATTTACAGGAAGAAAAGCACTCTCATTAGACTTAGAACCCTGCTTAGGACTCCTGGTCTTTTCCATGGCCAATTTTTGCTGATTCATAACCCATTCATGCTACTAAAAACTCACAGTCAGCCTGGCAATTTTTACAAATTCTGCATAATAGGTCTAATTAAACGGTTATATGGTTAGCACGTTTCTATTAACCCATATATGTACTTAAAAAGAAACAAAAAGATCTTCCTTTCCTGTGTGAGTATTCCAATAGCTCTCTTTGATCATATGGAAAATAAAAAATATTGATATTGGTATTTATACTTTTGTTTCCATTGATTGTATGATTCCTAGCTCAGATGAACAACATCTATCCTCACATGATCGTTCTGTTCATTGTAGACTAAAGTTGGGGGGGCAGAAAACTAAATATTCTTCTAGCCAATTTTTTTTAACTTTAATAACAAATTTTATGATATCCTGAGGCTACGAATCCATCTTCCATGAGGGAAAGTTCGGTATGCTTTTCTAACTACTGAATGTATTGAATTGGTTAAGTTTGTGATACTAGTAAAGACAGTCAACTCAATCACAGTCATGGAAACCACTGAAAGATCTATAGAGTATCCTTTATTTCCAAAGACCTAGTGATATAGATAAGTCAAAAAGTTGCACTGGAAAGATTTACCTATAAATGCATATTCCAATCATGAACAACTGGAAGAGACTTTAAAAGCATCACAAATCTCATTTCTAACAAAATGAATTGAAAATGACCTGAGAGAATAGAACATAGTGAGATAAAATGAACAAACTGGCATGAATAGCCACCAACTTTGATATTATTAAGGCTAATGTGATCCCTTTTTAAACTGCTTTTATTTCATAAAAAATGAATCAGTTTTATTTCGTAAAATGAATGCTTCTTCGGTGTTTTTTTGAAATCCCAATTTGCCATCAATATTGATCCCATTTACTGGCTGCCCCTAAAATCACATGAATAAATGCCAGAGGATTTGGAATTGAATTGCATCATTTTGCAAAATGCACATAGTTCAAAGCAAATTCTTTTCAAAGCTCTTCGCTAGCTCCTTGAAGTTCTTTCCAATTCTGATACTTTGGAACTTCAATGCTTTCTGATAGCTGACCCTTTTTACACCAATTTTATATCACAAAACTTACGTATTACCTCACATCAGTCACAAATCTTTTACACCTCAATCCTATTTGTATCCCTCCTATGTTTTGTACACCACAACAATATTTCATTCTCACCCTCACAAATCAAAGTCAACCCCTTATAAGTCAGCTCACCCTTCCTTTTATCTTTTAATTCTGCTCTCCTCTATAGCAAGTTAGATGCTTGTACACATAAAATATGTTTCCACCAATTCTCCCACTCCACAACTACCATTGCTATATCAACAAATAATTCTGTCAATTTAAAGCAGAAAATATTTGCATGTAATTATTAGTTAAAATATTCAAAATGAGTCTGTAGTATATGACCTCAAGGATTTGATTTACATGATATTATTGGTAAGTTAGTAGTAGCAAGGGCCATTTTTTTTTTTTCCTGACCATAGACCCTGATCCTACCCTTAGCTATTTGGGTCACAGGAAAATTAGGTAAATGTGATGATTAATTCAAATGAAATTAATCAACATCACTGGTAACCATCAAGGTATAAATTTATAGACATCTAAGCCAGATCTAAAATATATCTACTCCTTCTCTCATCTGTTCTTTCAGTTTCTTCTACAGTGTCTCACCAGCTGGATGTCAAATATATGCTGGAAGGCTTCTATGTAAAGTGACATTAATACCTCTTCAAACAGTCTATTTTAGAAAGTTCAAATCTATTACAAAATCCCTGGTCATCCAAGGGCCAAAACACATAATACTTTAAAAGAACTCTAGTTTTTTCACTAACCAGATTTTTATTCAAGAAAATAAATAAAAATAAATAGCAAAATCCCCAAATAGTTAGCAAGTACATTTATTTACAAATCATCCAGGTTAAATACAAAAAAGAGAAATTTTGACAAATACATTTTTATAAGTGGAAAACAGGATCACCATAAGTTTGAATAAGAGGTATTTGACCCCAGATAAAAAAGACCAAAGAGATGAAAAAATGATGTTGAGAGAATGTATAGTGCTAATTTTAGAATTTAAATAAGTAATTAAATAAAATAATTAAATGAGGGAGAGTAAACAAATCTCCCATGCAGGAGAATTTCAAATAATTTTAAAAGATATTCCAGCCTAGAGAAGGAAGAGCATAACTCCCCTATTTATTAACTTAGTGTAGGTTTCACGTAGTGACTTATTTCCAAAGAGTGCAGTATGAAGATAGAGAAAATAAAGGGTAATTTTGTAGAAAGAAAAGTCTAATGAACACTATCTTAGGTAATCAAGGTCAACATGCACAGTGATAGTCAAGTTAACAGTAGTATGAACCTGCATGGCTGAATTGTGTCTCCCCAAATTTATATGTTGAAACCGTAACCTCCAGGACCTAAGACTATGACTGTAATTGGAGATAGAGCTTTAAAGACGTGGTCAAGTTAAACAGTGGCCCTTCAAGTGAGCTTTATTTCAATCCATCTGTTGTCCTTATAAGAAGAGAAAATTTGGACAAAGGAGCACAGGGATGCACATACACACAGAGAACAACCATTTGAAGACAAAGGGAGAAGAAAGCCTCAGAAAGAAATCCACTCTGCTCATACCTTGATCTCAAACTTCTAGCCTCCAGAACTGTGTGAAAAATACATTTCTATGATTTCAGTCACCAGTCTACAGCACTTTGTTATAGCATCCCTAGCAACTCAAACAAAGCCCATGATATGGTACGATGAAAATGACATTTTGCCATTACAATCTTCCTTTAAAAACCCATGACCACAGCCAGGTTGTAGGAAAAACATTAGGAAATTCCAAATCAAGAGAAATTCTACCAAATACCTGACCAGTAATCCTCAAAATTATCAAGGTAATAAATAAATAAAAATAATAAACAAATAAATAAAAATTATCAAGGTAATAAAGTCACAGCCAGCCAAGAAGAACGTAAGGAAACATGATAACTAAATACATTTTGGATGGGATTCTGGAAAAGAAAAAGGACATTAGGTTAAAAAAAAAAAAGCACATAAAATCTAAATAAATTATAGACATTAGTTAAAAGTATTGTATCAATATTGGCTCATGATCTGTAATAAATGCACCATACTTATGTAAGATGTCAATAATAAAGAAAATCAAGTTGAGGTATGTAAAAATTCTCTGTACCATCTTCACAATTTGTTTTATAAACCTACAACTGCTTTGAAATAAATATTTTATTAAAGGCATGAAGATTAATCTAGATTAAAGAGTCTGAACAGATATAGCAGACTGGTGTAATGGGTGAAACATGATTGGATCATGAATTAAAAAGAAAGTTCTCAAAGACTTTTTTTAAATTTAAAAGGAGTTACATTTAAGTATACCATATAGCAAATGATATTATTTATTTTTAAATTTCAACTTTTATTTTAGATATAGGGGGTACATGTGCAGGTTTATCACATGAGTATACTGTACCCAGGTAGTGAGCATTGCAGGTAGTTTTTCAACCCACACTCTTCTCTCCCTCCCTGCTCTAGTAGTCTACAGTGCCAAAAGCATCCTATTTTCTTAGGTGAAATGATGGTTATGTAAAAGATAAATTTTTATGTGGAAGAATATCCTTATTAGGAGATGCACATTTAAGTATTTAGGGTAAATGTGACTGCAACTTACATTAAAATGGTCTGAAAAATATGTATATACATATAAATATATATAATATAAATTATATATGATATATATGTTACATATATAACGTATATATACGTAACGTATATATACGTTATATATATAACATATATATCATATATATTATTTATATATTATATATTATATAAATTATATATATAATTTCTATATATTTATATCTATATAATTTACATAAATTATATATAATTTCTATAAATTATATATAATTTATATATACATATAATTTATATAAATTTATATTTATATAATTTATATATAATTTATATAAATTTATATTTATATAATTTATATATATTTATATAAATTTATATTTATATAATTTATATAATTTATATATATTTATATAAATTTATATTTATATAATTTTTATATATTTATATAAATTTATATTTATATAATTTATATAATTTATATTTATATAATTTATATAATTTATATATTTATATATTTATATAATTTATATATTTATATAAATTATATATATTTATATAATTAATTTATATAATTTATATAATTTATATATATTTTTATATATTTATATTTATATAATATATATGTATAAATTATATAATTTATATAATATATATGTATAAATTATATAATTTATATAATATATATGTATAAATTATATAATTTATATAATATATATGTATAAATTATATAATTTATATAATATATATAAAAATTATATAATTTATATAATATATATAAAAATTATATATATAATTTATATATATATAAATTATATATATATTTTTATATATAATTATATAATTATAAATTATATAATTTATATCTATAAAATAAATTATATAATTTATATTTATATATAAATTATTTAATTTATATTATATATAAATTATATAATTTATATATATATAATTTATATATATAATTTATTTAATTTATATATATTTATATATAATTTAATTTATACATATTTATACATAATTTATTTATATATATAAATTATATAATTTATATATATTTATATGTATCTTGTATATATAAATTGTATATAAATTATATATATAAATCATATATAAATTATATAGATATAAATTTATATATATAAATATATATATATTTTTTAGACGTCTTGCTCTGTCGTCCAGGCTGGAGTACAGTAGCCCAATCTGTTGCCCAGGCTGGATTACAGTAGCACAATCCCCGTTCACTGCAACCTTCGCCTCCCGGGTTCAAGTGATTCTCGTGCCTCAGCTTCCCAAGTAGCTGGGATTACAGGCATGGGCCACAACGCTCAGCTAATTGTTTTGTATTTTTAGTAGAGATGGGGTTTCATCATTTGGCCAGGATGGTCTCAATCTCCTGACCTCATGATCCGCCCACCTCGGCCTCCCAAAGTGCTGGGATTACAGGTGTGAGACATCTCACCTGGCCTGAAAATATTTTTAAACTGTGTATTAAATTATGCATACATGACAAAATGTAATCAACTATTAAACCTTGGTGAAGGGTAAATGGGTGTTCACTGTACTATTCTTTCAACTTTACTGTGGATTGTAAAATTTTGAAAAATAACAATAAATTAAATAACTAAATTAAGCAGGTAAGTTCTGAAAGTTTAGGATCCTTCAGCATTTTGCTAATTTTTTATGAAGTGAAATTATATGTTAATGTTTAAATAAGGGTTGGAACACCATGGATATGCTATTTTACTTTTATATTGTGACTTCAGTTGCTGTACTTCTAGCTGAGCCATATCAGGTGTCTTTCATCCTGTGTGTCCTAGGAAGACGTGTGGCGTTGGAAGAGTTAATTGAATATCTTTTGTAGATTTGAAAGAGCTCTCTGAACAAGGTGTGGGAACATCTGGGAAGCACTCTGGGGACTGGGGGAGTGAAAACTGGCATTACTCAGTCACTCTGGGCCATGGGTTATAAGATGCTATTATCTATCCTGCCCTCCTCGTGTATGGTAGAAACAGTTACAGAAACATCAATTCCTACATAAACGTATTTATCATTTTTGAAATAGGCTCCCCTGTGACTTTTCTTCATTTCTAAGTCCTTAATATCTAGAGACACAAAATGTTTTAATAAAAACTTCAAAATACCTGAAACCTTACCATCTTGTGATCACTGCTCTGCAGAAATTTTTAGTCCTTCTAGAAATTGTCATATAAAATTGCACAACTATTTTGGGGTCGGGCGCGGTGGCTCACGCTTGTAATCCCAGCACTTTGGGAGGCTGAGGCAGGCGGATCACGAGGTCAGGAGTTCGAGACCAACCAGCCTGGCCAACACGGTGAAACCCTGGCTTTACTAAAAATACAAAAATTACCCTGGTGTGGTGGTGCGTGCCTATAATCCCAGCTACTTGTAAGGCTGAGGCAGGAGAATCTCTTGAACCCAGGAAGTGGAAGTTGCAGTGAGCAGAGATCCTCAACAGCACTCCAGCCTGGACGACACAGCAAGACTCTGTCTCCAAAAAAAAAAAAAAAGGCACAACTACTTTAAAAATCAGCATAATACAAGAGAGACTTGTTTGTTTAACAAGTGCCCAGTATTCTGTAAATAAACGTAATGAATACTGTTTGTTTTAACTTTACTTCCCTTAAGAGTATATTGTTAATGTCTTTGCAGGTCAAAATCTCCTTATACAAATCTTACTGGAGACAAATTTTATTTTCCGTCAACATTAATACTAAGCTGCCTAACTGCTAAGAGATCTCCAAAACATTAAAACTAAAGCTAACATTACATCCGTCTATGCCATTATTCCTAGTAGTTTGTTTGTTTCTTCGTTTGCTTTTTCCCATTCCATTTTGGAAGGCTGTTCAGCCCCAATCCCCTGCCAAGTCTTCACTTAGCCATGTGGTTTAGCGCCCTTTTTCTTTCAGTCCCCTTATTTCAGATGCTTTCCAGAGTTCTACAATATCTTATAAAGTATGGCATCCATCTAAGTGTTTTTAAGTTTCCAAAGAACATTCTAGGATGCTCTCACTTGCAGGAGACTCAAATGTTTCTTCTAGATATTATTTTGCTCCTAACTTCCATATGATGGCATGATGTTTTCTTGCTTCTGCATATATGTCTCTTGACCTTTTCAGCAACTAACATCTTTCTGATTTCTTGACACGAGTTGGTGTTTTTATTTTTGAGCTCATCTCACAGCTTACTCTCTGGGTCATGGGTATATTTAGACTCTTCTCTTTACTTTTTTCTCACCGTATTTGTATGTGTTTTCAAAATTTCCTTTTTATACCTCCTATCCAACAACTACTTTTTCCTTCAGAAGAATGTAATATGTATTTGTGTGTGTATATATAAGTGTATGCATAAACTTTTTTGAGAAGAATACACAAATATATACTTTTTTCAGAAGAATACAAAGAATAGTGAGATGCTCACAACTCCATTTTATGTTTTTGGTCCCACACATTTGCAAACCTTAGTCGCAGTAAGTTTAGACCATGAGTCAAGTATTTTGTTTTGCAGTGCCAAGGAAAAGTAAAAAGAGCACATGTTTCAAAACAGGTAGACCTGAATATGAGTCCAGCTCTGCCACTTGAGTATTTGGTTGAATTATTGACTTTTTTTCTATACACCTTGTATCATTTGACCTGAAAATAAGGTTGATTACATTCTTATTCCTCATTTCTACTTCCACATTTCCCTTCTTCCTCTTAAAAATCTTTGAGCTTTAATTTGCACTTCATCAGATTATAACAGATGTTACTCCTTCCTCTCTGTTCTGGTTGTCTAAATACCCCAAGAGAGGAATTCAATTTTTTGTTGTTGTTTCTTGAATATTTTAGCAGCTGAGTCACTCTCAGTCTCCACTCTTGTCTTTATAATTACTTTTTTAAATCTCATGCTGTATCTAATGAATGCACTTGTCTTCATTTTTGATGATTTTAATATCCATTTTGATGAGGCTTCCAGTATCCCAAACTTTAATGTTTGGAACTCTTCTCCTGGAATGACTTTGTTTTGTTCCCTATATTAGCCACTCTCATCTGTGGTTACACCTTACCATTTCCTTACTATTAAAACCAATAACCTATCAATATATTCATTCGTGCACAATGTTTTTATTTTTACTTAATACCTTCCATCTTCCTAGCTGACTACCTCTTGTACTATAACACGAATAATTTACAAACAGCATTTAGACTTGCCATCCATTGTCCAACTGTCTTTTCTTCTCCTTTGGAAATCACACATATTTACATTCCTTATCTTCCTAATGTTTTTAGTTCCTTCCTTAAACTGTTTAAAATATATTGTCCATGACTAAAATCACTGTCTTGCATATATGCTCAATGTTTATGTCCTATTCTGGCTTTGTCACAACCAACTTTGTTAGGAACAGCTCCCCAGATCTTTTGCATCTACCTTAACAGCTGAATATAGATGGAGAGTAAAATACAATCATATGGATTGCTCCTTCTTTTAACTGATGAAAAATGATGCCAAATGGGCCTTTTTTCTGCAAAACATTCACAATGTATTTTCCTCTAGTGAAAGGATATGATAATTTCAGTCGCAGATGACTATTTAATAGTATTTCATAGAGCCATAGTATTTTCCAGAGGCTGTATGGTATAGGTGCTAATATTGCAGATGTCTATGTGAAACATTCACTTCAATGTCTAATATCCAGTTTGAAGTTATCATGTACCAAAATTAACTCATCATCTTCCCCTCCAAACTAGTTTCTTTCTTTACATCTTTCTGCAGGCCCATATGGCCGGCCTGCCTTCCCCACATTCAGGACGTTTCCACCACATGCTCCCTTTCCTCTAGTCAGGCTAGTCTGCTTGCTCTTCACAAACATCAGCTCGTTCCTAGGGGCAACCGGTGTTGCTGGACTTTCACATTAAAATATTCTTCTCCAAAATATTACCTCTAATTTTCAGGTCTCAGTCAAGTATCACCTTAAAGAGGACTTCCAAGATCATTCTATTAAAAATTGAATGACTAACATCCTCCCTGCCCCAGCTTAAAATACGCATACCCTTAACACTACATTATTTTTATTCATGGCACTATCACCATCTGACACAGCATATAGGTTATTTATTTTACAACGATTATTTTCTGTCTTTTTCACTAACATGTAACCTGTGAGCTAGGACTTCACTGATTATTTTGTTTATTGCTGCATTCCTGAGATCTAAAAGAATACTGGACTAATAACAGTGCTGGATTCATACTTGTTAATTAAATAAATGAGTGAAATGACACACATGGACACTAGAGGAAATTTCATTATCCTATACTCAAAGCTACAGAAAGCATAAAATGCAGACCAAATTCTAGACATATTAATATAAAACTTCATTATGTATTCAGTACAATGTTCACTATTTGGGTGATGAGTACACCAGAAGCCCAAATATCACCATTACACCATATATGCCTATGACAAACCTGCACATGTACTCTCTGAATCTATAATTGTTTAAAAATGCATATTCTGCAGGATTGGAAAAATGGTATATAAAGTTGCCAGTATTGTGTCTATAAATGTCCAACAAAATTGATTATATCTCTATCTTCTTCGATTTTTCATAGTGTACGTGATAGGGTTTGGATCTGTATCCCCACACAAATATCCCGTTCAACTGTAATCCTCAATGTTGGAGGTGGGGCCTGGTGAGAGGTGACTGGATTGTGCGGGTGGATCCCTCATGAATGGTTTAGCACCATCCTCTTGGTGCTGTTTTGATGATGGTGAGTGAGTTCTCATGGGATCTGGTTGTTTTAAAGTATGTAGCACTTCTGACCTCTTCTTCCTTTCTCTGGCTATGTGAAGTGTTGGCTCCCACTTTGCTTTCCAACATGATTGTAAGCTCCCTGAGACCTCCCCAGAAGCTGATGCCACCATGCTTTCTGTACAGCCTGCAGAACTGTGAGCCAATTAAACCACTTTTTCTTTCAATAAGTTACTCAGTCTCAGGTATTTCTTTATAGCAGCATGATAATGGACAAATACAGTAGGTAAGCTTAGGATCTACCACCTAACTTATAACTTATGAAGTCTGGGGTAAAATCAAAGCAGTCTCCGTCAATTATTTAATGTGTTGATGTTATAAGAAATCACCTCTTTTAAACTGCAAGAACCTATAAAACTTTTCCATTAATGTAAACACAACTTAATTTTCAAGTCTCAAATTATATCTTACCTATACATACAACATATAACTTCTGAATAATTTCTTGAGGAATATTTTCCAGGACTGTATTGTGGGTGACATTATCAATATTTTTACCACATGCTAGTAGTAAATAAGAGAGAGGCAAGATGTTTGCCAGAAAATATCCTCTAAGCAAGAAAAGAGCAAATGATTGTCAAGGGAAGATCTAAAGCCAGAGATACAAAAACTGAAAGAGTATCCACGAGAAAGAATCAACTTAAGACAGACAACAAAGGAGGGTAAGAGCATCTTAATACAAAATCATAGCATAGTTGAGTTTAAATTATTTAATATAGGATCTAAATTCAGAAAAATATGGCATCCAAAAGTTGTTACTTTTATATAGGACTGGGTTTATCTCGCCATTACTGACAGAATACCTAGAAAGGAGTAACTATGCTACTTGTTATGCATCACCCAGAGATAAGGTTTCAGGAATTAATCTAGAAATAAAGGGAAAATTATAAAATAGGAATGTACATTTACCTGAAAATGATACCAAAAGGATCATTTTAAGCATTATGGTTAGTAGGGATAAGTTGTTGTTTTTATAGTTTTTAGAGAAAACAAAAACAACTGAATAGTACCAACCTCACAAAGATAACCATGTATGGATCTAGAAAAGGGCTTATGAATTTAGATATGAGGAATAGTCCTCCTAAATGCCTTCCAGTGCTGGATTTCTATATAGAATCACAGAAGGAAAGGAATGATCCAATGATCAAAAGTACACATGGTGGTTATACACACAACATTAGCATGAAAATTAATGAAAAAATATATATAATCTGAAGTTTGAGAAAAATATTTGTAACAATTTGAATTATACTTTCAATAATCTTACCTTTTTAACTTCTGGGGAAAAATCCAATAAATTGTTTGGATGAGTCAATATATTTACTGAAAGCTTATCTTTGTGCATTTCACTCCCATTTAATTAATGTTCTAAAATTATTACTTCCATGTGACTTGCAGAGACAGAGGTTTAAATATGGGCTGATAAATTAAATTCTATGATTTTCAGACCTCAAGTAGGGTTTGCACTGTGCTACAGAGGCTGGTAATACTGCTTCTTACATGCAGGGCAGAAGTGAGAACAGTCAAGTGTAGCTCTAAACATGCTAAACAATATTTTCATTTTTCACAGGCCTCTTTACTTCAGTAATTCTTTGCACTGTATCAAGCACCACTTCTTTACCACTTCTGCTGCTGTTTGAATCTTTATCTTATGAGTAAGTGTACACAAAGGCCTCTTAACTGGTCATCTTTTGCCTAGCCCAGTATTTCTTAACTATTTTACATCACTGACAAATTCCAGAGTGTGATGTGACTAACATCCCTACAGCACAAGCTCTGAGCGCTCTAGCTTCTTTCTCTGCTATGTAAATACTCAGTGTCCTAATTTCAGTTAAAAGTACACTTCTTCTAATCAACTTCTCCAAATTAATATACATTTTACCTTCTGGAAATATATTATTTATGAATATTAATGTTCTACATATCATTGATCAAATTATGTGCTCCATGTGCCTTAGACTCATTATATGTGTGTAACAGGGCATAGTAATGATACCTGCCTCACACGGTTGTTGGTAAATAAAGACAGCATGTGAAATGCTTGAATGAGTGTTTGGCTCATGGAACTTTCAAAACTGATTAGCTACTGTTGTCATTACTATTAACATATTAGCATCACCTGAATGGTCTTTGAATATTTTAGCCTTTGTTTCTTTGTCCCAATAGTTCCACAAACAGAGAAGATTCTCACCATTACTTTCTGCCTATCCAAATTTTACGCCTCCTTTAAAAACTGGTTTAATTGCATGCATGGCATGGTGAGTATAATTAATAATTTTAAAGTATATAAAATATTTAATTGTACCTGAAATTTGCTAAAAGAGTAGATCTTAAGTATTCTTACCACAAAAGTATGTGAGGTAATAAATATGTTAAACATCTCATTGTACACCTTGAATATATGCAATTTATATTTGTCAATTAACCTCAATAAAGCTGAAGAAAACAACTAGTTTAATTTCCACTAGCATTTCTGCTAATAGTTCTCTAACTTATTTCACTTAATACCAGGACTACTCTTAGTAAACTCTGTACCTTTTTATTACATCTCTTTTTTTAATTGCTTTTGTTCATGATTGTAAATTGTTCTTTTCTATTTCTTCTGTTGCCTTTGTTCATGACTGTGAATTTTAATAGACTTACTTTTTTTTTTATTTACTGGACTTTAAATTTGCTAATTTTAGTCTCACCTCATTTTCCTTGTCTGTATTCTCCCCAGTTTTCTCAATGTTAAACTGACTTATCTCACCACCTATGGCTTCATTGCCAGTACTTAGGCCAAATTAGCAATAAAAATCAGCCAATATTAAAGAACTCCCTTGCCCATCACTGTTTCTGCGTGTGCATAGAGTCAAATACACACAAATGTACAGTGTGGAAAAGGTATCTTAGGTTGGGTTCCCTGGAAACAGGCAAGGATTTGTGTGTCAGAAATATTAAGAAACTGCTGCCTGGAGAAACCTGTGAAAAAGCAGAAGAGAAAAGGGCAGAACAGGGTCAAGCAAGGGTATGTTTTCAGGATATGTATGAGTCTGATCCCAAAAGGGAGCTCTGCATTATACATTATAATCAATTTTTTCTCAATTGGACTCAAGGAAATTGAGCTTTTAATTCTCCATCCATCAGTCATTGGCTAGGTCCTACAATAAACTCACAGGTATTCTTGCCACTTAGTCAGAAGAGCCAAGTGGCTTTAACAGATTGAGAACAGTTCTCTGAGTTGCTGGAGAATATGATTAGACCTAAACACACACCAAAACTCAGGAAGCAATGTATAGAAATAGCAAATGGGTTATTAGGTTCTTTGGTATGAGCACCAACCATGTCTACTCCAGTGGAAATTTTATGCAAACATTGGATTTTCTTTCTCAGAAATGACCTCTTAGGTTCTTAAAACTCAGATCAAATCATACCTTTTCCCATTCTCATGTTAAATACCATCTCATTACCAAGTAATACTTACTAGCATATTGGATATTTTCATTTTCTTCACATCACTTATTGATCACTGAAATTATCATATATCCTCACTAGGAAAATGGTACCGGAATCAGTCACAATAGATATAATTTCTACGTCTGTTCAAATTCACCTTAAAATGCACCAGGTGGAGATATTTTTAAAATGTTTTACCAAAGCTTCAAATTGAAGATAAGTTTCTTTTTCAGAGACGAGGAAAAGTGGAGAGCTATCTGCAGCTAGTTTTCCACTTAGCTGGTTTTCCACTTCCCAGCTACTCCCCACTTTTCTCCTTATAGACAGAGGCAGGATTTTATCTGCATAACATCGTTCTCCCATTCAAACGTAAATCTTTGCTTCTATAAGCCAATCACGTAGTCCTATTATGCTGGCTGATATTTGGTTGAGGGATAAGCATGATGAGACATGAGACAATCTGCTGGGGTTTCTGGTAAAGGTTTCCTTGATATTTAATTTAAAATGAATTATAAATAGTTCCTCTGCTGCTACTGGTTCTTGTGTCTGCATATAAATTTTGAAACTGTGGCATCCATATTGTGATAAAAAATGAAAGAGCTTAAAGATGGAAAGAACTTGGGTCTTTTAAGATGTTACTGAGCCATAAAATTCGTTATACCTACAGCTTTCCCTTTCTCTGGAGTTTTGTGATAAATATCTTCCTCATTATTTATGCAAGTTATATTGGGGTTTTGTTTATTCATAAGCAACACCTTAACTTCTATCCATGAATGTGTTTGTGCTTGTCAAGCAATGGTGTACTAGTAAATGTTTAACAACTGGCTCTCAAAAAACAGACAATAATGACAAAAGCTTTGATTTATAAAATGCATTGATTCGCATGGTGTGAATATTCCCACCATGGTTGATTTCAAATTATTAAAACAACCTCACCAAATACAGAGTTACAAAGAGGTGTACTTTGTGGGATCTTGCAAGTCAGTAGGAGATGGCTCCTGCACACCACCGCAAAAGGTTCTTATTTGCAAAGAAGAGAAATAAACTCAGATAATGTAGCAGAAAATACATTTATTAAAGGGCTGTCAGGTGGGCCGTAGAATCATAAAGAGGGCTGAAGAGTTCACCTGAAGGCTGTCCACACACAAGCAATACTCACCAATACCAAATGAATGTTGAGGATACTTTTGTCACCAACTCCACCTGCACAGTTCATATGCATCATTTAGGTAGTGTCAGGCCTCTGAGCCAAAGCTAAGCCATCATATCCCCTGTGACCTGCAGGTACACATCCAGATTGCCTTAACTGATGACATTCCACCACAAAAGAAGTGAAAATGGCCTGTTTCTGCCTTAACTGATGACATTACCTTGTGAAATTCCTTCTCCTGGCTTATCCTGGCTCAAAAGCTCCCCAAATGAGCACCTTGTGACCCCCACCCCTGCCCGCCAGAGAACAACCCCTTTGACTGTAATTTTCCTTTACCTACCCAAATCCTATAAAATGGCCCCACCCCTATCTCCCTTCGCTGACTCTCTTTTCGGACTCAGCCCACCTGCACCCAGGTGAAATAAACAGCTTTGTTGCTCACACAAAGCCTGTTTGGTGGTCTCTTCACACGGACGCGAGTGAAATTTAGCACTTGTTATTTATGGTCTGATATCCCTTAAAATTAATCAGTGCCTTTGTGACCTTGCTAAATATGTAAGTATTATTGTATAAATGCTGATAATAAAAACATTGGACAATGGACACTGCCTTAATTATGTTACCACTAGTAACCCAAGAATTCAATCTTACAGCAATTCTTGACCTTGACAGTGAATGATTTGTCCCATAATCTGATCCCCATGTCTTTGAGGGGAAAAGAAGTAATTTAAAAAATGTAAACAGCATGCCCATAGACTTCATAAGAAAGAGGCTGAGAACAGGAATATTTGGCAAATGCAGCTTCTACAGTGAGAGGTCTTTCTAATAAGACTCATGAGGACATAGAGTTTTTCAAATAAAAATAATGCCAAAATATCTCTACAATGAAGCTAATAAAACCTTGATATAAAAACTACAGAAGATCAGTGTAAACAGAACATAAATAAATGGAGATTAATTTTTAAAAATCTAGTTTAAAAAATAATGCAAAATTTTAAGTATATTAACAAAAAATTTTGAAACATTAAAAACACAATTAAGTATATATTGGTGAATGCTCAATGTTAATGTAATTAATACCTTTCAACATACTAAGCAACTGAAGGACAAAAATATAATTACCTTAATATAAGAACAAATTCCCCAAATGTTTATTTTTCATTTAAGGAGATCAAGGACACATCAGTAACCAGACAAAGAAGTTGTTTGGATCCAGTATCAACAGGAATGCCATTCTTAATAAAGAAACATACATTAAAGATGGCTTACTAAAGTCAGCTATGAGGCAGACATATACTGCATCAACTTCTATTCAACACTACACTGACTATTCTATCAAATTCAATAAAACAATTAAGAAATTTTAAATCTTATGTAAATTGCAAAGTAAAATACACAATTATCTTTATGGTATAATAATTGGAAGGGGTAAATTTACTAAGTTAGTTAAATGTAAATTGACATAAACATACAAAAGTGAATTCCTAGAAATGTAAATTCCTATTGTATATATAAAAACCAACTAAAAAATAGAAAAACACTGTTAAATGCAAAACATTTGTTTTGAAGCATCATTTGGAAATTATGAAATAAAATTGACTTTATTCACAGATGGCATGACTCTGTATGTAAAAATGATAAAGAATACATAAAAACAATAAACTATTAGAATTTCAAAAATAAGGAACCCTAGCATACTGTTGGTGGGAACATAGACTGGTATAGCCCTCTTGGAAAACAGTATGGAGGATCCTGAAGAAGTTAAAAATAAAACTATCCTATGACCTAGCAATCCCTTTTTGATTATATACCCAAAGAAATAAAATTGCCATCTCATAAAGATATCTGCATTCCCATGCTCATTGCAGCATTATTCACAATAGCCAAGGTATGGAAACAACCTAACTGTTCATAGATGGATGAATGGAGAAATAAATCGGTACATACATATATTCTATATTCCATATATTTGGAGGAATATTATTCGGTTTTTAAAAAGGAGATCATGCCATTTGCTACAACACAGATGAACCTGAAGGACATTATGCTAAGTGAAATAAAGTGGACACAGGATGCAAAATATTGCATGATCTCATTTATATGTGGAATCCAATTTTTTAAGCCGAATATACAGAGGTAGAGAATAAAATAGTGCCTACCAGGGGTGGGGGAGTGGTAGAAAATGGGGAGTTATAGGTCAGAGGACATAAAGCAACACATAAATAGGATGAAATGGTCTAAAAATCTAATGGACAACATGAGTTAATAAAATTGTACTGTATTAGGGATTTCTGCTAAATGAGTATATTCTAGCTGTTTTTGCCATGCACCACAAAAAAATGGGTAACTATGTGACATGATGGATATGTGACTATGCTTCACTACAGTAATCATTTTACTATCTGTGCATTTCATAACTACAGGCTGAATACTTTAAATACGTGCAATAAAATTTATTTAAAAAATAATTTCCAATTTATAGCCTAATATGCTATAATAAAAATAAATACATGTATTCATCAAGGTTTCAGGATAAACAAAATCAATAAAAAAGTAAATTATATTATATATACTAACAGTGAACAGCCTGTAAACAAAATTAAGACAATTCAAATACATTAGCATCAAAAAAGTTGTAAATTATCAAAGGAATTATAAGATCTATAAAGTAAAAGTGTAAAGTGTCGCTGAAAGAGATTAAAAAATACTTGGATAAACAGAGAGAATTTTCATGTTCATAGGTTGTGAGACTCAGTGTAATTAAGATTGCAATTCTTCTCAAATTTGTCTACCATTCAATGTAAACCCTATCAAATATCTAGTAGGCTTTTTTTTTCCTTCAGAAATTGAGAAGCCAATTCGAACATTTATATGAAAAAGGAGAGACTACAGAATAGCCAAAATAATATTAAAAAAGAACAAATTTGGATGAGTCACACTTCCCAATTTCAACTTATTATAAAGTTACTATAATCACTAAAGTGTGGGGCTGATACAAAGATAGACATATATTAATAGATCAGTGGAACAGAATTGAGAATCCAGAAATAAACTCTTATATTTATTGTCACTTAACTTTCAAAACAAGTTGAATGGCAATAATTTAATGAGAAAATAATAGTCTTTGCAATAAATAGTGGTGGGACCACTGATATTCACACATAAAAGATAAGTTTAAACTGTCTTAAAAATCATACTCAAAAATAAGATAGATCTGAGATCTAAATGAAAGAGCTAAAATTATTAAATAAATAAAGGGAACAAAGCTATTTCTTAAATACTATATAGATACTATATATAGAGAGTATATATATATAATATATATAAATATATACAAATATATATAAATGTATACATTTATATATAGCACTTTATATAGTACTATATATAAATATACTATATATAAATATATATTTATATATAGTACTATATAAAGTGCTATATATATATTTATATATAGTACTATATAAAGTACTATAGAGTACCATATTGAACGAAGAGAAAGACCCTCATATTATTTTATATTGTTTTATACTCAGTACCTGTTTAAAGAAAAAACAACAAGGAAGTAAAATCAAAGACAGGCAGCCCAGTGCCAGGCCCGAAACCAGGCCTGGGCCTGCCTGGCCTAAACCCAGTAGTTAAAAATCAACTCATAACTTAGAAACCGATGTTATTCATAGAGTCCAGACATTGTATAGAAGAACATTGTGAAACTCCCTGCCCTGTTCTGTTTCTCTCTGACCACCAGTGCATGCAGCCCCTGTCACATACCCCCTGCTTGTTAAAATCAATCACTACCCTTTCATGTGAAATCTTAGTGTTGTGAGCCCTTAAAAGGGACAGAAATTGTACACTCGGGGTGCTGGGATTTTAAGGCAGCAGCTTGCCGATGCTCCCAGCTGAATAAAGCCCTTCCTTCTACAACTAAGTGTCTGAGAGGTTTTGTCTGTGGCTCGTCCTGCTACAATATAGTTAGCACTTTGTAGTTAGTACTATAAAGTATTATATAGTTAGTACTTTATGGTTATTTTCATTTCTCTTGGGTAGGTTCCTGTAAGTGGTATTGCTGAGTCATATAGTAATTTATAGTACTAAATAGTATAAAGAAAAAGAAAATGTTTCTTAAATGCTATAAAGAAGCACCGTCTATAAAAGAAAAATGTGTTATATCAGACTTAGTAAAAACTAAAAACATTTATACTTCAAAGGGCATCTTTAAGAAAATCGAAAGACAAGATACAACCTGAGAGAAAGTACTTGCAAATCCTAATTTTGACAAAGGACTTGTATTCAAAATTTATTCTGATTATTATTATTATTATTATTATTATTATTATTATTATTATTTTTAAAGCCACACCTCTACAGTAAACTTACTTTCTTTTATTATTATTATTATACTTTAAGTTCCAGGGTACATGTGCAGAGCGTGCAGGTTTGTTACATAGGTATACAGGTGTCATGGTGGTTTGCTGCACCCATCAACCCGTCATCTACATTAGGTGTTTCTCCTAATGCTATCCCTCCCCTAGCCCCCCAACCCCCAACAGGCCCCGGTGCATGATGTTCCCCTCCCTGTGTCCATGTGTTCTCATTGTTCAACTCCCACTTATGAGTGAGAACATGCAGTGTTTGGTTTTCTGTTCTAGTGTTACTTTGCTGAGAGTGATGGTTTCCAGCTTCATCCATGTCCCAGCAAAGGACATAAACTCAATAACCAGAAGACAAATGGCCCACTTTAAAAATGGGCTTAAGTTTTCAATAGAAATTTCAGGATGGTCACAGTGGTTCCATGCGTATAATCCCAGCACTTTAGGAGACAGGCAAGAGAATCACTTAAGGCCAGGTATTCCAGACTAGCCTGGGCAACATACTGAGACCCCATTTCCACAAAAAAATTAAAAGTTAGCCAAAAGTAGTGCCTCATATCTATAGCCCTAGCTTCTCAAGAAGCTGAGGCAGGATGATTGCTTGAGCCCAGAAATTTGATGCTGCCGTGAGCTATGACTGAACCAGTGTACTCCAGCCTGGGTGACAGAACAAGACCTTGTCTCAAAAAACAAACAAATAAATAAAGAAAACAGACATTTCAACAAAAAGATGTACATTGACCAATTAGCATGGAAAAAGACACTCGGCATCATAATTAGGAGAATGCAGATTAAAACAAAAATGTCATACTACATAACACCCACTAGAATGGTTCTAATAAAAAAAGACAGACACCAATACATGTACATCCTTATACATTACAGGAGGGAAAGTAAAATGGTATAGTGGCTTTGTAAAACGGTTTTTAAAACTTAAATGTAAATTTAAAGCATGACTCAGCAATACCACTTACAGGAATCTACCCAAGAGAAACGAAAATACATGCCCACACAAGGACTTCTACGTGATGTTTATAGCAGCCCAATCCGTAATACACCAAAACTGAAAACAAACACCTATCAATCAGCAAGTGAAGAGGAAGATATGGTACATCCATACAGTGGAATAACAATTCAATGATAAAAAGAAGCAAAGTACTGATACCTGCCACACAGATGACCCTCAACAAAATTATACTATTAAAAATAATCCAGGCACAAAAAAACCCTCTCACATATTTTACGATTGAATGTATATGAATTGTGCATTACAAAATCTGAAAGTAGATTGGTGGTTGCCTGCAACTGAAGTTGGCTGTATGAAGTACTTGGGAAAGAAACAAGGGATGTTTTTGGAATGATGAAAATATTTTAAAATTGGGTTGTTGTGATAGTTATACAATCCTATATTTTTACTGTATTGTATGCTTAAGGCAAGTATATTTTATACGATGTAAATTATGTTTGAGTAAATCTGTTTAAACCAAATGAAGCTTGCAGAGGCCTCTTCCTCTTTCACTGTTGTTACCATAGTTACTTGCTGGTATCAGGTCCTCTGAATTTTCCAGTGAGTATCCATTCGCATCTTCTGTGTTCCTGTGCTCTTGAATTGTTGAAGTTCCTCTTTCTCCACCCTACCACCTATGCACTGCTGGTAGACCTGGATTCTTTCCTTGTGGTGCCTAGAGTTCTATGTTGCTTTATTTCGCACCCTCCTTTCATCGTTCCTGGAGATTCCTTGTCATGTCGCTTCATAAACGGTGTTCTACATGAAATATTTATTTTCCTATCCTGGTTACCCTGCTTGTTTTTCTTAGGGGATTTGAAGAGAGGGCTAATTTAAAGCTGCATTGCTATTATTATCCTTCCCCATAAGGGAGTCTGAATTACTTAAAGTCATAAGGCAAAAATTTTGCCAAGAACCAGAGACAACATACCTGTTAGCATTCATGATGCCAGACAGGCCTGTAGTACAGAGATGCACAGTGTTGTTATGGATGTCAAGTGAAGGAATCAGAATATAGTTACACAGATATTAATGATAAAGTTCCATAGTTCCTTTATAGATAAACAGACATGCTTGCATATCTGTACATTATCACTGTAGCAGCCTTCATATCAACTGAATAATTCCTACCCATTTTTAGGGCCTAATATAGAATCTACCTTTGTGTCCAGAAAAACCTTCTCTGATCCACAAAATGTGAGTTAGCTAGGCCTATATTTACAGTCTTCCTTTTTAAAATTATCAAATTTGCTGTAAGTTGCTGTTTACTTATCTCTTTCTTCCACTAAAGTGTGAGTGATAAGAAGCCAGTGGCTATGTTAGTCTTATTTATCTTTATAAACCCAGCAGTCAACATATGTTTATTGAATTACTTAACCATCTAATTATTTCTTTATTACTGAGTTTCAATATATGCAAATCTCATGCCTTCATTTGAATTATATTCTGGTTATTTTTGCCTTTAATATTTTGTGGCTCAATTTTTTGCTTTATAATTTTATATAAACTTCTGGTTTGTATTTTATTATTTTCTATATTTTCCTCATTCTTTGAATGTCCATAGCATTTTGACTGTATCTCTCTTTTAATATTTATTTTATTCCTTCTTGTATAATTGTTGTCTGTTTCTCTCATGCTAGCTACTAAATTTTAAACCATCTGTGGAAACAATTGGGACTTTCTAACTCTAGCCTCCTTGCTATATTTTACATAAAAATAGGGTACCATCTGCAACCGATTGATTTAGAATCATTTAGGCTTATTGATGATATAAATATGTGCTAAGCTTGTGCTAAACATGCAGGCATAGTGTAGATATGCTATCGATTTCTTGATCTATTTTACAAAATATGAGGAAACCACTGGGTAACAGTTTAAATTCCTGACTTCTTCCAATTATAGAAATCAGAAAACCTATTATGAGATAAATCTTCTGATTTATCATGTCCATTTAACTCAAGAATCTTTTATCTGAGTTCTATGCCTTGGAAAAGCAGAGTAAGACTTTAAGATAATAAGAGTAAACTATTTAATTATTAGGCAAAAAAAAAAACAAAACAAAAACAAAACCATTCACCACTTCTCCCTAATATGAATAAATCCACTCAAAGGTATGCTTTTTACTCCCTAAGAAACTACCCATAGATAAATAAACGCATCCACTGATGCTCATTTAAAAATCACATACTAAATACTGTGTAATATATTAAACCTCTTTACATATTTTATCATAGGGCCTCAATATATATTTATATCAGTCAAGTTTTTTCATCTGGTAAATATACATACCCTCATTGAAATTTTCTTGCCATATTTAATGTGTGGTAGGACTATTTCATTGCTTACTTTAGCCTAATTGTGCATTGTATCTTCCAAGCTTTACTGATACTCCTTAGATGAATAATAAGATGCTCTCCTTGCATACTTGAAAAGTATTGGTCATTAATTTTATAATTATTTTTTTCTAGTCAGAACAAAACAAGAACATTTCTCCCAATTCAGTTTATACAGATGTTACAAAACTCATTCCAAAATTTGACAGTGATAGGAAAAAATAAAAATGTATAGTCCTGTATTATTTATAAAATAGATGCAAGAATCCTAAATTGAATGCAACAAATACAATTCAGGAATGTATTAATTAATTACTAAATCAAAATACTTAACAGGGACTTATTCCAGAAAAAATACAAATAACTAAACCTTAAGAAAAATACATACATAACATATACACATGAGGTTTATTCACATGCATATATCTGTAAGTTGTTTATTAATTCTCATATATTGACAATAAAGTTAACCTGAGAGCATATAATACAGTAGCATAGGTGGAAAGAGTTGAGAAAAACATTGACTAATATAGTACATCCTTCAAATACATCTTAAAATACAGACAGATAACTTAGAAAAATGACTTATTCTATACCTTGAAGAGACTATATGAAAATGTTTTACAAAGTATTCTGAAAACTACTAATAGCCAAGTATAAAAATTGACAATGGCAATGAATTGAATATTTACAAAAAATTAAAATAAAATAATACCATGCTAAAATTTACACTGTGTAGGATTAAAGACATTCTAAATAATGTTATCATTGTTATTCCATACTGGGAAAGTGATAATTCAATCAAATCTTTCAGCCTGACTCATTTTCAATTATTGGCTTAAATATGTTTCATCCACAGGTGAAATTTTCATTAAAGTTTATATTTAATGAGTACCTTGAACCAGAGAAAATAGTTGAGTCACTAAAACATTAATATGTGAATTTTAGTTCTAAATATGGGATTTTAAGAGGAGAAAATAAACCAACTGGAAATTATCACACTCTTGGCAATTGAAAATGAGAGAGATGGAATATATCAGAAAAAGCAAATTATTAGATTATTAGAACAAAGCAAAAAGGTGACTATAAGAATGCTGAGCCCTTCCCAGATGCTGATCTCACCCTTCCACCTGGGAAAGAGGTGGTCAGACAGCCCAGACAGCTCCTCATAGTCTGAGGACAGCCATTAGCATCATTCATGCATGCTACTAGCCACATCTCTTTGATAGGATGCACCAGATAGGATGCACATCAACTAACTTGTGAATATAGGTTTTGAAAAACAGTGACTTGAATTGCTTTCTGTTTTGTCTGCTGCAACTCAGCTATTTTTCACTTTTTTTTTTTTTTTTTTTTTGAGACAGGGTCTCACTCTGCTGCCCAGGCTGAAGGACGAAGTGCAGTAGCATGATCATAGCTAACTGCAGCCTCAAATGTCTGGGCTGAAGTGATGCTCCTGTCTCATCCTCCCAAGTAGCTGAGACTACAAGCACATGTCACCACACCCAGCTATTGTTTTAATTATTATTTTATTTTTTGTAGAGATGGGGGTCTCACTTTGTTGCCCAGGCTTGTCTGGAACTCCTGGCCTCAAGCAATCCTCCCACCTTAGCCTTCCAAGCTATTTGTAATGTGGAAGCAAATGTGCTTCTATGAGATTGACCAGCTGTAGCTAAGTGACTTCAATAGAATTCTATGTCAGGAATGCTAATGTGGGTCTGTAAGACAATTAGAAATAATAGTGGATGTTATAAAGTTTGCAAACCCTCTCTTTCTCTTCTTCTGCCTTTTCCTCTTCCTTCTCCCCTCTCTCTTCTCTTCTTCTCCCTCTCCCACCTCTCCTCTCTCTATCTGATATACACACACACACACACACACACACACACACACACCCCCCCCCCCCACAGGCACACATGCACATGTGCACACACACGCACACACCAGCTAATGAAGAAAGCAGAAAGTGAGCTGGGAGAGAGCCAAAGGCCTTATTATCTGCAAATCGGCTCACATGGGAGAAAGAATATTAAATTAAAACAAGTTCAGAGTTTGCATTATTATACTGATCTGGACATTGTATTCACAGAACTGGCATTTTGTTTTCTCACTTTAAAGTGATTGCAGTCATGATCTGTTACCCTAAAAGGAACAGAAATCATAGTAAGCTAAAATAGTGATCCAAGGAAAGGGGAAGATGTTCTTCACTCTAAAATTGTAAGGGATAATGAGAGATTAAAATATATTTCATATTTTGAGCACAATAAACACTCCATTACATCTTATAAGGAGATAAGCCTATGAGTTAGCGCTGCAATTCTCCAGCATTTCCTATGCCTGGATGGGCTAATTTTATCCTGGAATTTGTTATTGAAACAAAGCCATGTTTCAAATCTAAGTCATGCCCTACAGCCTAGGTTAGCAGTGAGAGAGCTGAAATAACTTTCTTATGCTATTTACCTTTTTGCCATACTTGAAAGCAAATGGATACTATTTTATTACGCTTCCTGGATTGCAACAAATATTCATTTATTCATTTGTTTGTTTTTTAACAGTTTAATATCCAGTTTGTATATGCTCACTATCAGGAGAAATTTGGTGCTGAACATATTTTCAGCAAGGAGAAATTTTCCTTACCATTTAGTTCTATAAAATGATGACTATCATATAAAATAATGATGGTGATGTATCCCATGATAATCTTATTAAAATCAATTTTCCTTTTTTATTTATTTTATAGCATTTACGGCCACCTACTTATATACATACATGCATACACATATACACGTGTGCATGTATAACATATGCATGTATATTACATATCTGTGTGTATATGCATATATATGCCCATTTCTTGCCCATTTTGCTAATGTAAGCTTCATGAAAGTAGTAATTGTTTAGTTTGTTCAGCACTGTAATATCCAGCACTAGATCATGTTGAGAATCATGGTAGTAACTCTGTACATACACAAGTAATAAATATGATATACAAATATGATACATATACATTATATATATATATATTTTTAAGCCAGTACAGTTGATCCAAAAATAAAATGAAACTTATGTACTTAACCCAGGAGAATCAAACCTTTTAACCTTAGCAGTTAGCATCTTCTCCATTTCCATGCATTGTCAACCTCTAACTTCTTTAATAACTAGAATTTATTTATTGGATTAAAAATAACCACCATAATTTGAAGTTTAAAAAGTGAAACAAAGTTCATTTAACTTACTTATTATTGTCACTTTTAAGGTGACAACACCTTATTTCATGTTATCTTAAGAGTGAAACTGTTTTTCACTACACTTCTAGTATGGTTACACCTAATTCAGGGTAATCTCCTAATAGTCACTAATGTCAAATTTGCACAGGAAGCTGGCAAAAAGCAATTCTCTTCAGAGTAAAAGTTCACTTCCATAAATGCTACAGGTAATATATTTAATCAATATTTTTAATTTAAATAAATTTGCTCTGACAAAGGTTTGGCATTAGCCATTTCACGAACATTTAACCAGTTCTCAAACAAATCTAAAAAGAAATCAGTCTTGACATATAGCTCTTTCTTATCACATCTACTTGTTTTACTTTAATTGGCCTCAGTCTCTAAATCAATTTGAGTCCAAAGCAGTTTTTAAATAAGCGTTTACACTGATTTTATCTTCTCTATTTTCATTTTGCATATTTTAAAAATATTTCTGTAATATTTAACTCTAATACTTCCTCAAATAAAATGGACTTGAAATTAATTATGAAGTTAAACTTGTTACATACTCTAAAACTAACAGTGCAGCTACTATGGAAAACAGTATGAAGGTTCCTTAAAAAGTTAACAAGTGAACTGCCACATGATCCAACAATCCCACTTCTGGGTATATATTCAGAAGAACTGAATTGATATCTCAGATAGATAGCTGCATTCCCGTATTCATCACACCATTATTCACAATAGCAAGATATGAAAACAATCCAAATATCTATAGACAGATGAACGGATAAAGAAAATTTGGTACATACATAAAACAGAATATCATTCAGCCTTTAATAAGAGGGAAATTCTGCAGTTTGCTACATGGATGAACCTAGAAGATATTAACCTAAGTAAAATAAGCCAGTCTCAGAAGACAAATACTGTGTGATTGTACTTATCTGAGTAAATAAAACAGTCAAAGTCATAGAAGTACTGAATAGAATGCCAGGGTGGGGAAAATGCGGAATTGTTCAATAGTTATAAAGTTTCAGTTATGCAAGATACACAAATTTTAGAGATCATCTGTACAACATAGTCCTTATTATTAACAACATGGTAGTTTCTACTTAAAAATTTGTTAAGAAGGTAAATCACATGTCAACATTTTTACTCCCCACTTAAAAGGGAGTGAGACACAAGGAAACTTTTGAAGGTGATGGATATATTTATACCTCAACTGTGGTGACAGTATCAAGAGTATATACATATGCTCAAACTCATCAAATTGTATATAATAAACATGAGCAGGGTTTTTTAAATATCAATTATACTTCAATAAAGCTGTCAAAAATGTGAAGGGTCTCTATAACATAAAAAATACAACTCTAAAGAAAACTATACAATGGGCAGTTGGACAAATGCTATTATGAATTTTTGGATCTCTACACAAATATATTGAAGGCTTTCTTCAAAAATCACAGAGCAATGATATCACGCCCACTTTGATACTGATGGAAGATGTCACATGCCAAGAGGAATTTAACTACTTTGAAACTGACTCTAGCCTTCCCTTGTGCTATATAAACACGCTTAAGGGAAGACATTAATAATATTTTATTATTTCTAACAATCTTCAAGTAAATAAAGCTTATTTCCAGAATGAGTCAAATGATGACATCTGTTTATAACAAAAGTATAATTTTCAGGTTGAATTTAAAGACAAATCCAAATGAGCACTTTCACAAATCCCTAATTCTTTCATGATGATATAAATCATTGTGTTTTACTTGTTTATTTTTTAAAGAGCACAACGTAGCAAGAAATATATCAAAGTACAAGCAATATTCATATAGTTTTTTGAAATTCATTAAATAGGGGGAATCATTTGACTGTACGAGGAAGTAAACAAAACAAAGAAATACAGTCTACCATCATGATCTACTGATAACTATCCTTACATCATTGAACTACTTTGACTCTTCAGAGAAGTTCAGGTCATAAGAGGCTAATTACATCATTAATTGGAGTACCATTTTGTAAGACTTAAAAATAATTTACATTATATAAGTTTAAATAGTAATTGATTCCTGCTAATCATAGAAAATTATGAAAAACAAACAGCTAATGGGTGCAGCACACCAGCACGGCACATGTATACGTATGTAACTAACCTGCACATTGTGCACATGTACCCTAAAACTTAAAGTATAACAAAAAATAAATTAATTAATTTGAAAAAAAAAGAAAAAGAAACTAATACTAGAACATACGCCAAATATTCAGAGTTGTTAGGAACGTAGATTCTAATACCTTATTACTTGGATGGGAATTCCAGATAAGCCTAGCTATGTGCCTTTTATTAAACGTATTTACCTGTGATTTAGTTTATTTTTATATAAAAAGTGGGTAGTAAAACATACTGCATAGGACTGTGAGAATAAAATTAGATAATAAAGGTAAAATGTCAGCTTACATACACACAAACACAAATACACAGCTGTGTCATTTGATAAAATATAATGTTCTTTTTCCCTCAAAAATAAAACTCAACTGTATACTTTACTCAACATTGATTTATTTTTCATTTTAACATATTATGACTTCCATATAACCATGCTAACTTGTCGCATAGGAAGCACTTTCTTGTTTCAAAATTCTATGGATATTTTAATTCCAACTTTATGTCATTATAGAAAATGCAAAACTATATGTGACAAAAAATTGATCAGCGGTTACCATGGGCAGGAGGAAAGGCTGACTACTAAGGGGCATTGGATAAATTTTGCAGAAGTGACACTGTTATATAATATGTTTGTGGTGATAGATACTCAACTTTTGTCTGTGTAAAGAAACATACAACTTCAGAAGTTGTATATTTAGATCACTATTGTACACTTAACTATTGGATTTTTAAATTTGTCTTCATAATTTTTATATTTTCGTATCTTTCTACAATTACTTGTATTACTTTAAAAATCAGGAGAAAACAATATTCTCTTGTTCTCTCAATTTTGCATTTAGGGTTTGATACACAAAAAAAAGAAAATAATTGTCCAATACTTACCTACATATGAAAATGCATATCCTATAGAGCACCTGTGGTAGAGTATAAAGACCATGGAAAGCAGAGGGGTTTTCCTCCAATTCTGGCATTTTTATTAACAAACTGGCCAAGGAATTTTTCTGGACTTCGGTTTCCTACTATCTAAAATAAGATATTCAGATGATTTCTAGCTATTCCTCAAAGCTTAACAATGAACAGTGTTGAGATTCTGGTAAAACTAGAAACTCAGATAAATATTTTACTGAAAATGTGCCCTTAAAGAAAAAACATGGCATTTTCCAAAGACAATAAGACTCTCCTTTTAACTGGATCTGAATTAAAGATGGCACAGGTTTCTAGAAGTTCCTATGACTTCTGTTGGTAGGAGGTGTTTATTTGGCCTAATTTATTATTTCTCCTGTGAGCCAGTCAATAATTTATTAATGAGATTTTATTCTATTTTATTTTTCCAATTTTACTAAAGGAATAAATTAAAAGGAAGCCTAGCTAATGAAAATTATAGAGCCAGTCCTAAGTATCTGTGACAGATTGGTTCTAGGAGCCCTACAGATACCAAAATCCACTGATGCTCAAGTGCCTGATATAAAATCGTGTAATATTTTTATAGAACCTATATACATCCTCTCTTATACTTTAAATCATCTCTATATTACTTCTAATACCTAATACAACATAAATGTTATGTAAATCATTGTTATACTATATTGTTTATGAAATAACAACAAGAAAAATGTCTGTATACATCAATACAGATGCAAGCATTCACTTTTTCTTCTAAATATTTTTAATCCATGGTTTGTGGTTTTTTGAATCAGGGATGCAGACCAATGAATATAGAGGGCTAGCTGTATTGGATTTGCAAGGATTTTTTTTTGAGGGAATTGCACTTTTGAATAGGTTTCTGTTTCATTTATCCTTGTACTAGTCAACAGGCTCTTCCATTTTATTAAATAATTTTCCCATGTTCTGGGACAAATACAATAGAATACACCAAAGGTAATTATTCACTTTTCACATTATCTCTTGGTTGCCACTTCTGTAGGGCCATATACCAAGGTGCTCTTCTGTGAAAAGAGTGCCTCATTTTGTCATGGGCTTCTGGTTGTAGCCATGTGTTGTACATTCTATATTAGTTGTGTCTTAGGAATTTTTGCGTATTTACCCAAATGTTCAGTTGTATTTCTGGGACACTTGCAAATGAAGGGATATATGCAAATGTTATAGGCCTATGAGTTTATACAGAATGCACTGTTGTCAAGTGTAAAAGAAGAAACACAATAAAACTTTTACTAAGAAAAAAGAAAAACATTTATCAATAGGCTGTTGAAATAGCTGACTTCTATTAAACTTGGACTTTCTTTATATAAATAGTGTAATCATTTCCCAAAATGTGTTTAAGGAAACTTACTCCTAATAATATGCTGTATTCTCTATAACATTATCAGAAAAAAAGTAATAACTTGTGCTTTAGGAAATCACGTAAGCAACTTTCACATTTATTTGTGAAGAGGCAAGTGGGTTCAGAAGGGTTAAGGGTCAAACCTTCAACTAAGTGATGAAATATACTGTTAAACCAAGAAAAAGTTTGGGTTGCCAAAATGCTTTAATTTGTTTATGAAAAGTAACCTAACAAAAGCATCTTCAGGTATAATTCCTACTATTATCACAATCGTTTTGTTTGATTCTGCTTACGTTTTCTTTGTTTGCTTGCTTTTAGATAAAAACTTCTTTGTGAGTTTTTATTTTTCCAATTTTTGGATGTTTGCATGTTTTGCTTTTGTATTAGTCTGTTTTTATGTTGCCATGAAAAAATACCTGAAACTGGGTAATTTATAAAGAAAAGAGGTTTAATTGACTTACAGTTTCACATGGCTGCGGAGGCCACAGGAAACTTAAAATAATGGTGAAAAATACCTCTTCACAGGATGGCAGGAAAGAGAATGAGTGCCAGCAGGGGAGATGCCAGATGCTTATAAAACCATCAGATCTCATAAGAAATTACTATTATGAGAACAGAATGGGGGAAACTGTCCCCATGGTTCAGTTACCTTTCAACGGGGCCTTCCTACAATATGTGGGGCTTATGGGAACTACAATTTGAGAGGAGATTTGGGTGGGAACACAGCCAAACCATATCAGCTTTGTTTGCTGGATTTTATTTTTACTATTTTATCATTATTTTTATTTTTTAAGAGGTGCTATAATGACTAGAATTGTTCCATTTTTATTTCCAATTTTCATACTATTGTTTTATCTTCCCATTCTTTTCAGTTCCCAGAAAAGCCAACAAAAATGTATTCTTAGGTATCAGTGTCAAGTTATCTCGTGGGACTTAACAGTTAACAAATAATAGGCTCAGCTCTAATATGATTCATTTTCTCTTCCTTCCAACACTCAGTACTTTTTAGTTGATCCTTTTGGCCTGCCTAGTAAATTTCTAAATCCTTAGCCTAAAACTATTTAAACACTTCATAATTGATTTCAATGTATTTGGCTGGCCAGACTTATCTAAAATTTACTTTATGAGTCTTATACTCCACCCAAAGTTTTTAAAGTTAAATTTCTTCAAAATTACTGCTATTTATGACATTATATCTAAACTATCAGTGACTTTAACAGACTTACAAATTCACTCATTTATTTACTCATTCATTTAAGAAATATTTATTTTATTGTGATAAGAATACTTAACATAAGATCTACTCTCTTAACAAATTATAAGTGCACAATACAGTACTGTGAACTATAAGCACAATGTTGTAGAGCAGATCTATAGAATTTGTCTTATAAATGAAACTTTCTGTCCAATGAGTGTAAAATATTCATTCAATACTAATATGGTTTAGCTCTGTGTCCCTACCCAAATCTCATCTCGAATTGTAATCTCCACATGTTGAGGGAGGGACCTATACCCCCAGGTGTGGAGGAGAGGAAGTTATTAAATCATGGGGGTGGCTTCCCCCATGCTGTTCTCTGATAGTGAGTGAGTTCTCACAAGATGTGATGGTTTTACAAGTGTCTGGCATTTCCCCTGCTTGCACTTCTCTCTCCTGCCACCATGTGAAAAGGATTCTTGCTTTCCCTTTGCCTTCAGTCATGATTGTAAGTTTCCTGAGGCTTCCCCAGCCATGTGAAACTGTGACACTCAATTAAAGCTCTTTCTTTTATAAATTACCCAGTCTCGGGTATTTTTTCATAGCAGTATGAACAGGTATTTGTTAGAAAATCAAATGGACATAACCACTGGTATTTTTTCTTCCAACTCAGAATGCTGTGTAACACAAAAGCTTTGTGTGGTAAGGTTACTGGCAATTGAAAAAAACTTTGTAATAGTTGAACAAGTCCATAAAAAATATCGGGCACAAGGGAGCATTTTCATGAGAGTATAGCACAATTTACAATAAGGTACAAACTTAACAGAATATGTATTTGCCTCAACTTCAAGATAGTGTCTTGAAGTATATTTAATTTGTCTGTCAAAACTGAGGCATATTCACCCTGTCAATTCAAAATAATAAAAATAAAATCTATGGACAATGAAATAGATGTTCATGAATTCAAATTATTTTGAAATATTTTATTTTGCTACTTAGAAGAGAGGCTAAAAACTAAAACAGTGCTTTTGCAAGATGAAATTATTATTCCATAACCATTGACTTTATTTAATGATCTTAAATGGATTACATATGATTATATGGTTTGGCTCTATGTCCCTACCCAAATCTCATGTTGAGTTATGATGCTCAGTGTTGGAGGAGGGGCCTGGTGGGAGGTGATTGAATAATGCGGGCAAACTTCCCCCTTGCTGTTCTCATGATAGTGAGGGACTGGTTGTTTAAAAGTGTGTAGCACCTCCCCCTTCACTCTTTCTCTCCTGCCAGCAATGTGAAGATGTGCCTACTTTCCCTTTGCTTTCTGCCATGATTATAAGTTTCCTGAGGCCTCCTCAGAAGCAGAAGCCTGTGCAGCTCACAGAACTGTGAGCTGATTAAATATCTTCTATTTATAAATTATTCAGTCTCAGGTATGTCTTTATAGCCATGTGAAAACTGACTATTACATATGATGTGGGACATGATGCCATTTTCCTTCAGTACACAATCAGATAAACATGTCACTCCATTGTAACTAGTTCCTAGTTTTTCAAGCCATGTGCTTGCCAATAAATCTCTTTGGGAGACTTTATCAGGTTTGGTCAGTACCACTAGGGTGAATAATACCTTAATCATGCCTATTGGAGGTGTTTAACACAATGTTTGGCATCCTCAGAATGTGAAATGTTTAACTACTATCAAAACTTTAATTAATTGAATAACCCTGAAAATGTGCGCAATTTTCAGGTATCTGCAATGTTTGTCCATACATTATAAATTTTATGTATCAAGGTATAATTTATTGCTTTCCAAACTAGTATGAATGTACCAAATACTTTTCCTACAATCCTGAAATTTTATACTGCATTAAATGAATGAGGAATGTTCATGTAATGAATACAGAAATAAAATAAGAAACTCCAAGCTATCCTCCATAATTTTTAAATATGTTTACAATGTACAAACTTTGATGGGCTTAAGTTCTAGAAAATGTTGAAATTTTTTAAGATAAATTGAAATCTCACTTTCTGAAAAATATTACCAGAAGGAAATTTAGATGTGTATTATTAATTTGGCAAAATGTTTGAGCATTTTAAGTAAGGCAAATATTTCTATTCTAGGGTCTGCAATCACTCTTATAGCTACCACTAAAACACCTTGAATTATTTTAGTCAAGTAACCAACATGGAAGGAGAGAATGGAAGAGAACAACTGGGCAAGAATTTAAAATATGTGACTTTTTAAATTTTTTTTGAGATGGAGTCTCATTCTGTCACCCCAGCTGGAGTGCAGTGGTGCAATCTCAGCTCACTGCAACCTCCATCTCCCAGGTTCAAGTGATTCTCCTGCCTCAGGCTCTCCACTAGCTGGGATTTCAGGTGCTCACCACCACACCTGGCTAAATTTTGTCTTTTTAGTGGAGAGAGGGTTTCACAATAATGGTCAGCCTGTTCTTGAACTCCTGACCTCAATGATCCACCCCACTTGGCCTCCCAAAGTGCTGGGATTACAGACATCAGCCACTGTGCCTGGCCAAAAACGTGATATTTTCAATGGAAGACAAAATAATTCAAAATCTTGATGTCAAAAGCGCAAATATTCACAAGCAGAAATCTAAAGTCACTTGAGAAAATTTTTAAACATTTTAGGTTGTAAAAATGTAACACTAAATTTTATGTATTAACCTGATGATCATGATATTTATGAATTTGAAACTGCAGAAAACTATATGATATGAGTCAAAATTGAGCCACAAGACTTCTATGGTTTCAGTTCTGACACATAGAGCTTGGAAATTGTCACTTCTGTCTTTGAAACAAAGAAAATCTAGACAAACTGAAAATCAATAGCTTTTCTTAGACCAAGCAGAGCATTGAGGGAGGGTAAACTGCCATCCCAAAATCCAGAGGGACAGGGGTACCTGACAGATAAAGCTTACACCTGCTTGCCTGAAACAGAAGTCATTTGTTATATTTTACACTAGAAAAAGAGGTATATTGAAGTCCTAACTCAAAATATCTGTGAAAATGGTATTATTTGGGAAGAGGATCTTTCCAAATATAATCAATTTAAGATGAAGTCATTAATGCGAACCCTTAATCTGATATGACTGGATTATAAGAGAGAAGTAAATGACGTGGAAACACAGACAGAGGAAAGACGGTCATGTAACGATAGAGTCAGAGATTGCAGTCATGCTGCCCTAACCCAGTGGAATTGCTTGAGCTATCAAGATCTAGAAGAAGCAATGATGGATCCTTTCCTAGAGGTTTCAGAGAGGGAGGATGAGCTGCCAACACCTTTATTTCAGCCTTCTACTCTCCAGAACCATGAGAGAACACATTTCCATTGTCACATAATTTATGGCAGTGTTAAGGCAGCCTTAGAAACACATAAATGGCACTTTTGGCAAATAGTTAGTGGCTGAGGGTAGACTAACATGCAAGTAAGGAACTTTGTGGAGTCAGTCTTAGGGGATCCCCTCACTGTTTTGGGCTTTAGCTCGAGGAGTCTGGGTCAAATTTAGAAAAAAATTCAAGTTTTTCTAAAACTACAATTAAGCCCATAAAAGTTTGTACATTGTAAACTCATTTAAAAATTATGGAAGATAGTTTTGAGTTTCTCATTTTCTGTATTCATTATATGAGCATTCCTGATTCATTTAATTCAGCGTAAAATTCCAGGATTGCAGGAAAAGTATTTGGTACAGACTGCATCTTATGAGGAGAATACTAGAAAGTTCTTACTGTAGCTCTGGTAGGGAGAAAGAAACAGTAGTCATTATGAAATACATCCAGAGCCTTGTTCATAACAAAGATCTACTCTTCAGGAGAAAAACTTTGCCAAATTCTTATTCCAGCTGAAGGAAGGTGATTCCTCTCACTCCATCCTCATGTAAACATCCTGTCTCATCTAAAGCCGAGAGGCCAGGCATGGTGGCTCATGCCTGTAATCCCAGCACTTTGGGCCGAGGCAGGCGGACCACAAGGTCAGGAGATCGAGACCATCCTGGCTAACATGGTGAAACCCCGTGTCTACTAAAAATAAAAAAAAAATTAGCTGAGTGTAGTGGCACTTGCCTGTAGTCCCAGTTACTTTGGAGACTGAGGCAGGAGAATCACTTGAACCTGGGAGGCAGAGGTTGCAGTTAGCCGAGATCACGCCACTGCACTTTAGCCTGAGTGACAGAGCGAGACTCCATCAAAAAAAAAAATAATAATAATAAGGCAGAGAAATGTATAATCAACAGGGATTGGTGCTTTCCGGAAATAAACTGGAAATGTTACAGCAAGGAAAGGAAGTACAGAGAAAACTGAGGTAAGAGCTATTCCACTGGAAAAACATTTATGAAGAGTATAGTTCCAAGACACAGGGCCACTCAAAGACTAATTATTTAGAAAATAATAGCATGCCCTCCCTCCACACATACACCTCACTGAGATATCAGAAGGCTTCAGTATATTGTTAGATAACAGTTGAAAGGGATGGAAGGCAGTGACTCTGAGGAGTACTTGCAGAAGCCCACAGTTTAGAAGAAAAGACAAAAGCAAGAACAGTAGAGGGATTGGAAGCCTCTGTGGCAACTTTGGCTACAACAAATATTAAACAGAGCTCACCTCTTAGAGTGAAAACATTCATCACATTAAAGTCCTCTTTACCTCCTTTTACCTGGTGCAACATGTGGCTTTCAAGAAAATATTGCAGGGTATGACAAAAGGCAGTCATGACAAAGCCAAAACAGTATGGAGAGAAATAGCAATCATCAAACTTCCAAAATTGATGAAAAGTAGACACAACTACATATTGTCTACATTTCCATTTTTGATTCATCTATTTTGATGTTCTGTTGTCAAGTACATAAATGTTTACAATAGCTATATCGCCTTGAATAATCAATTTCTGTATCATTTATAGTTCCCTTATTTATCCCTAATAAAACTCATTCTAAAATGTGTTTGTCTGAAGTTAATATAGCTATTCTAGATTCCATTTGATTAATGTTAGCATGGTACAACTATCTGCATGATCTTTCTTTTAATCTAACAGTCTTTATATTTAAGTTGGTTCAAAAGCCAAATGAAATGAAAAATAGAAAACTTCACCATTATAATTGGAAATTTCAACACCTCTCTGTCAGTAATTGATAGA
Source organism: Pongo abelii (assembly GCF_028885655.2). Classification (NCBI taxonomy): domain Eukaryota; kingdom Metazoa; phylum Chordata; class Mammalia; order Primates; family Hominidae; genus Pongo; species Pongo abelii. The sequence goes on along the minus strand of NC_071998.2, from coordinate 26,506,553 downwards.
TTATACAGGCAAAAAAAAAATCAATAAGGGTATAAATGATATGAATAGCACTATCAATCAACTTGATACAATTGACATTTGTAGAATACTCCATCCAACAAAAGCCAAATACATATTTTTTAAACATTCATAAAACATAACCTAATGTAGAAACATTGTCAACCATAAACACAGCTTAACACATTTAAAATAATTGAAGTAATACATATATGTTCTTAGATCACAATTGAATTAAACTACTAATAAATAAAAGATATCTCAGAAACCTCTAAATATTTGGAAGTTAAAACACATACTTAAAAAAAAATAAAAACTTCTAGGGCCAACTCCCATATGAAGAAGCTAAAAAGTCATTACTCTCATCCTTATAAGAAAAAGGTGGAAAAAATGAAAATCAATGCATTTTCTTGGAGCTATAGAAAGCTGTGCATGCGGAGCAAACTGTCACCCTAAAATCAAGCAAAACAGGCAAATCCAGAGTCACAGCTGAAATCTGCTTATTTGTACCAGTTGCAACCAGAGCCATGAACTGGTAAGAACACATAAATAGTAATTTTGATGAATAACTGGAGGCTTGAGTGTAGACCAGCTTGAGAACTAGATATTCTTGTGGGCCCACTATTTCATATGTTTTACATCCAGGAAACCTGTTAGGTTCTCAAGGTGGAGATCCAAAAAATAATTTCTGTGATCTGGCAGAGATGGGAAAGATAATTCTTCTGAAATACACTCAAAGACTCCTCCACAGCAAATCCTTCTCTACTGGAGGGAAGGCTTTACTAGAGCCTGTCTCAGAGCTATTGGGGAGATACATTTCTCCCATTTCCAATGCCATCTAGACTTCCTATTTCACCCAAGATGGGGAGATTCTCTACAAGAAAAAATATTGGTGAAGGGCACAGGCCAGATAGGCAGACCCACTAAAACACTGAGATGTAATTAAAATATTATAAAATGCATACTCTCCCTCATATCTTATTGGACAACCAACAGGGATCCAGTTTAGTAGTAGTAGACTAGAGCTGAAAAAGCTGCAAGACACAGACTCTCTCTGAAGGAGAATACACAGGGAAGTGAAAAGTCAAGAGGAGAGAGCAAAAGGACACTAGAAGAAATTGGAGTCCCTGGAACCTATAGCTGCAGCAAATATTAAACAAAGCCCACTCCCACCCATATTGATATAAATCTTACATATCTTGCACGAGATTCAAGAACCGTCTCTTGGGGTCTGGATCCAGACCCCTTTCCTGTATTGATATAAATCTTACATATCAGAGCCCTCTTTAGCTCAGTTCCTCATAAAATTTATCTGACTTTTGACAAAAAAAGTATGAGGCACACCAAATGTCAAAACAAAAATCATAATCATTGTAACCTAACTCAGATATAACATAGATGTTGAAATTATCAAAGAAAATTCAAAACAACTATGACTAATATATTAAGTAGAAAACATAATAGACAACATACAAAAACAGTTGAGTAATGTAATAAAAGATGGAAATTACAAGAAGACTCTAAATGAAATGATAGAAATAAGAAAAAAAAATGAAAGTAAAGAATGACTTCAATGAGGTTATCAGTGGAATCAGCATGGCCCAAGAAGTAGTGAGCAAGCTTGGAGACTTGTTAGTAAAATCAAGTTGAAATGCAAAGAGAAAAATGAAAAACAATTAAGATCTAAGTAATACAGATAATTTTGAAAGATACAATGTTTACATTATTGGAATAGGAGAAGGAGAACAAAGATAATGAAGCAGAAGAAATATTTGGATATTTGAATAATTGGAAAAAAAGTTTCAAACTTAATAATAGACAGCAAATACCCAAAAAAACTACACCTAAGCATATCATATTCAAATTGCAGAAAACAAAAACAAATAAAAATTTTTAAAGAGGCCAGAAAATATATATTGATAGGAACAAGAAAAACACTTCACAAAAAACTTCATCAGAAACCATGCAACATTCTACAAAACTCCTAATCAGTGCTTCTTAAAAATATGGACTGCCTCCTCAAGGCCACCACAGATCTGGGAAGTGGGTGACGGTAGGGGAAGAATTTAAAATGCCACAATACTCTCTCATTGTAAGGCAGCATCTTGTTTTTCAACACGCCTTCTCTTAGTTGTTGTGTTTGACTAGATTTCAGGGTTCTACAAAAGTTGATTTTGACAGTTTTTCCAGTTCATTTGCTGCTTTTGTCGAGGCAGAACCCTGGAGTTTCCTATTTCTCTGTTTTGGTTGGTATTCCTGTTACAGGAAAGGGGTCTGGATCCAGACTCCAAGAGAGGGTTCTTGAATCTCATGCAAGAAAGAATTTAGGGTGAGTCCACAGTGCAAAATGAAAGCAAGCGCATTAAGAAAATAAAGGAATAAAATAATGGCTACTCCATAGACAGGGCAGCCCTATGGGCTGGTGGCTGCCCATTTTTATGGTTATTTCTTGATGATATGCTAAACAAGAGGTGGATTATTCATGTCTCCCCTTTTTAGACAACATAGAGTAACTTCCTGACATTTCCACGGCATTTATAAACTGTCATGGCACCGGTGGGAGTGCAGAAGTGAGGATGACCAGAGGTCACTCTCCTTGCCATTTTAGTTTTGGTAGGTTTTGGCTGGCTTGTTTACTGCAACCTGTTTTTACCTGTATTTTGTGCTGATCGCCTTTCTCATCCTGTGACTTAGAATGCCTTAACTGTCTGGGAATGCAGCCCAGTAGTTTTCAGTCTCATTTTACCCAGTTCCTATTTAAGACAGAGTTGCTCTGGTTTACACGCCTCTGACATTTCCCCCTTCCCTTTTATAAGAGAACCCTTAATCCTAAGGGTTGCAGACAGACAAGGATGTATCTTCTGTAACTTCTTCAGGCTGAGTAGGGGCAATGATATTCCTGTCTAATTATGAGGGTCTCTTGCATTCAGGGTAGAGAGGAGCTCAGTCAAAAAGTATCAATATGGTAAGATCCATTCGCAACCCTTGAGTTTTGACAAAAGGTGATATCTGGAAGATTTATAAGTGTTTAAGAAAACATTCAGTAAGCTTGTCCTGTATTCCTACACAAAGAGTATAATAGCAATATATTCCACAAAAGTAAAGCAAAATAAGTAAAGCTATTCCAAGTAAACTAAATTAGAAGACTTTTCATGAACTGGGCAACTGTTGGGACTAAGCTGACATGGCATTGTTAGCTGACTGTAATGTTCCCAGAATGAGAATACTGATCCAGATTTTCATATTATTCATCTCTCATGTTTCTTCTGAGCAACAGTCAGAGATCACTGGTTGGTTCACAGTAATAAAAAGGGTTAGCCTAAATTGCAGAAACAAACTTAGCAACAACTGATGAGACTAGAATCTAATAACAAGTATATGATAGTTTTTGAAACATAGTATTTCTCTCTCCAGTTTCCCATTTTTACTAAAGACAAATTACAGTAAGACTGATTTGTTATATTATACTTGGCCTAATTATTTGTATAAAGTGCAGCAAGAATAATTATTTTTCACATAAGCTGTTTCTAAATTGGCTTTGATGGAATTCTGTTACATAGATGGAATTTCAGATAAGACTTTTTTAAAGCCGAGCCCAGCCATGGGTTTGTACCTTCAAATACTTATGAGTTGGGTAAATTTCTTTCCTCTTGAGGTGCCAAGATAATTAGGGGCTCCTGGACCTGCAAGAAAGTGACATTCTTTACTTACCATAGATCAGAAACCCTGTACAGGGACTGTGTAGGCAAGGTATGAGGCCAGCTCCACAAAGGGCTTTTATTAGCTCTACAAGTTAAGTTTGATTTCTTAAAGGAAAGCACACCATTTCAGTCAAAGCCTTGGTAAAATAGCCAATTTATTCTACTGTGTCCTGTTACAAAAGAAAACAGATTCTAATTGTCCTTATGCAAATAACTATATTGCCATAAGTTAAGAATACTCACAACTAGTTTCCAAATTCTGGATAAATCAGGTAGAGAGGAACAAATATGCTCCAAATTTCATTTATAGGAGTATACTCAACCGTTAAAAGCTGTAAACAGCTCAAAAGAAAAGTTTCCTTGACTCTGAAAACCAAAACAAAGGATTAGCAATGTGTTAAGCAAATTTTAAAAGATTACTTCAGTTCTTTACTGGTTTAATGAATGCAGTTAACTCCTGTTTTGCTTGATATTTATGAATATTTCAGTTCTCCATGAGAGTCCTGAAACTTTTTCCTCTATTCTGATGTTAAAAATCTTCAAAGTTATCAGAAAAACCTGCATTTAAGAACACCTGCTAGAGTTCTATAATTGATTATAAACCACCTTCTAAAGAGGATTAAAACAAGGTAACAATTGTCTGTGGCTGATGAAACATTTTAGGGCAGCCACAGTCAAATAAATAATTGACAAGGAAATTTGTTACCTCTGTGGCATACAATGATTTTATGTAATAATCATAATTATTACTGATAATGTACACCAAGTCATATGAGAATTATAGGAGTTTCTCATAATTTTGGAATATATGCCAATAACACATTTATACAAATATGGCCCAAAGAAAACTAAACACCATTTTGTATTTGACAATGTATGATTTTTGTACCAAATAAGCCAAATGTCACTCTTGCTTTAGTGCATTATTGATGTCAAACCCAATTCTTAATAAAACTGTGTAAATAAATCTACCCAATCTGAATCAGTTTGACCATTAGGTAAGATTCTCATAAACCTTTATAATCATTTACAAGTTTTTGTTAAAGAGCAGATCATAAGCAGGTTTTTGCTCTAAGATAAATCTACTGTGCTTTTATTCCAATGTTTAATTTATAGAAAAACTGAATAATACCCCTTTAATCTAACCAATGTCCACACACAGAATCTCTTTTACAATTAATTTTTTACACATCTTCCACAACTGTTCAAACCTTTAGGTTTATTCTCTCTAACTTAAAACAATTATTTAAACCTTTAGGCAAAAAAGTCCACATTCCTGTGCCTTCTTATAATATTTTACCAAAAGTACATTCTACTTTCCTTACACACCTTACATGTAAAACTGTTTCTTCAATAGTCTCAATTATGTGTTACAATGCTAACTTTTAGCAACTTTTACTTTTGGCGAAAACTCTGGTTAGCAAGCAATTTTAATTATATACTAGGTGTGGAGCCTAGCCTAGAACACACCAGACACCAGTGCAGATAAGGGCTGTCTTTCCAGCATAGCTGGGAGCGTGGCTAACTCCACATGTCCCCAGGCCTTACCTTACCTAAGCAGGCAAGTTGTACGGTAAGAGTCATAATGTCATCTAATGAAGCATTTAGGAAGCCTAACAACCTTTGAATTGCACAACATTTCTTGCATAAATTCCCGTTCACAAATCCTTTCACAACTTGCACAGACCATGTGAGACATTCATGGACTTTCTGATTTGCCCTAAATATCCCTTCTTTTAAACAACCAGTGATTTTACTTTAGGGCCTACATTTACCTTTCAAGATCCTTTCTTATATAAAATCTCTTTCTTTATAATCTTCTTGTATAGCCAGGGAGCATGGCTAATTCCACATGTCCCCAAGCCTTAACTAGAAACTAATAACTTTACAGTAGGTAAATTGAACAATTTTTAAAAGTTAAAGATGCAGTTTATGACCTTAAAGCATTTAGCAAACAATATCTGACCTGCATCATTTAGACTAAATGTTTTTATCAATAATTTTTAAAGCTATTTTCATTTCCCACAGATTATTGAAGTTACATGAACTAAAAGACATTACAGTTTTTATTTTGTTTTCAAAATATTTGATTTAAGCACTTATTTTTGTTTAAGCCAATTAATTAGAGCTCTTTTATATAAATATTACATACAACACATACATAGCTACACAGGAAGACAGAAGATTACTACAGTAGTTATAAGATTTTTCATTTGCCAGTTTTTAAGTTTCTTAATTGGATTACTGGCTTTAGGGTGGAGCCCTTGGAAGAATAGGACCAGGAAAGGGGTCTCTGTGCCTCCTGTTTTTCCCAAGGAGTCCAGGCTGTTAGAGCTTGAATATCTGCTTTTAATTAAGCTGATTTTAACCATAGCAATCTTTAATAAAGTGCTTTTAGAATTTCTTATGCCAAACAGCCAATATTTCTGGCTTTTGAACTCTACCAAAAGTAACCTCCCAGATGCTTAGAGAAAGGAAAATTTAAGGCAGTCCACAAAGGAGAAAAGAATAGGCAAGGTCACACAGGTACTAAACCAGAAACGACTTACTTCTTAAGTGGGGAAATGAACCCGAATTGCCACTGTGAAAGTACAAAACCATAGCTACTGAGCTACAGCATGGGGCAGTCTCCATTTCCTTCCCCAGAAGGGGTCTAGAATAGTTAATTTTGAGCTTGCAAAGGCTTTTAACTAGTTAATATGATTTTTAGAGCTAACTATGACGTGAACCCTAAAATTCGTTTCCTAGAAGGCAGAAACCAAGAAAGTGTACCTCCACATGGTTAAAAGGTCAAGCTCCCAAGGACATAAAACAAGGTGGAGACTTCATGCAAATTTTTGTTTGTTTCATGGACCTGCAGCCAAGTTTGTTGCTGACCAGCTTGCTAGGTCATCTTAAAAAGTGGGCTTACAGGTGTTCTAGGCCCATGTTTTATTCTGAAGTACCCCTTGACACAGAAAAACAAATTCATAGCACAAAATACACAAGCTTAAGACTAGCCTTAGAATTCTTTTTCGCATTAATCAAACTTTACAGAGGAGATAAACACTGAGTTTTTTTAACCATTCATTCAACCATATGCAGAGAGAGACAAGCCAGGAATCTGACTGGTAAGAAATTCTTACCCTTTTGCCAGCATGTCAGGCTTCGGGGTTCCCTTTCCCTGAGCAGCCCTAGTGACCTGGCTTGTGGCACCACTGCTCTGGGGGCCAAGCAACATCATAAAGGAAAATAATTTTTTTTCGTTCTGGCCAGAGAAAAATATGTGTGATAAAATGCAGATATTAACCAGTCTGCTTAGAATCCAATATCAAACTGGCAAGGCTTAAATTTGCCCCCAGATGGACCCCATCATCTTTAATCCAACCTCCAACTTGGAGTTTCAACACATGATCTCTAGGCAAGATGGTTGACCCGAGTAGCAGAAAAGTTAGGAAAAGGAAATGAGAGAAAGAAAGTATTGTCTGTGGCAGGGCGGGGATGGTAAAGAGCTTAGGGAGGCCAGAGAAAAGACCCACTCACCGCAGCCGACAATGAAAAGTTCAAGCGGCCACTTGTTGGTAGCAAAGGGATCTTTTCCAGTAGTCCAATCAGCTCTCAAGTTTCCCCTTTTAGTGAGGAAAAAGCTCCCCACGTCCCACGATCCCGTATATACCTAACCCTATCACCCACAGCCATCAGCAAAGAGTACAGGGCAGATTAATCCAAAGGGAACAGCGGTTAACATCCCACAGGGCCGAACCTGTTCTTAGCTGAGATGGACTTTACTGAGGGGGGCTCCAACCCCCTAAATCTTAGAAGGGACTCTAAATCCTCCATCTTAGCTGGGCCTCTAACTCAAACCTATTCTTTACCCTGGTACCCCACCACTTACCCAAAGTCATCCAGTCAGTGCTGCAGTCTATTTCCTTTGGGTCGGGAGGGGTCTCCTCAGTATTGTCCCTTTTGTGGTTCACAATAAAATTGTTACCAGACCTCACCAGTTACCCAAAGTTAGCCTTTGGGTCGGGGGCTTCTGCAGTATAGTCACTTCTGTGGTTGCCAGAAATATGTTACAGGACCCCAACACTTACCCAAATAGCTGTTGGGTCAGGGTTTCTGCACTATAGTCCCTTTATGGTTGCCAGAAATATGTTACAGGAAAGGGGTCCAGATCCAGATCCCAAGAAAGGGTTCTTGGATCTCATGCAATAAAGAATTTAGGGTGAGTCCGCAGTGCAAAGTGAAAGCAAGTTTATTAAGAAAGTAAAGGAATAAAAGAATGACTACTCCATAGGCAATAGCCAGAGCAGCCCTGAGGGCTGCTGTTTGCCCATTTTTATGGTTATTTCTTGATGATACGCTAAACAAGGGATAGACCATTCCTGTCTCCCCTGTTTAGACCATATGGTGTAACTTCCTGCAGTTGCCATGGCATTTGTAAACTGTCATGGCGTCAGTGCCAATGTAGCAGTAAGGACAACCAGAGGTCATTTTTGTCACCGTTTTGATTTTGGTGGGTTTTGGCCATCTCCTTTACTGCAACCTGTTTTGTCTGCAAGATCTTTATGGCCTGTATTTTGTGCTGACCTCCTATCTCATCCTGTGCCTTAGAATGCCTTAACAGTCTGGGAATGCGGCCAAGTAGGTTTCAGCCCCATTTTACCCAGCTCCTATTTAAGATGGAGTTGCTCTGACATTCCTATCTCAGAAAATTTTGCCTAACTCAAGAAGCTTTCAATACCTTTGCAGAATGCATGAACAAATTAACAGTTTCTCAAGGTACATGTGTAAAGTAAATTGCCACAATTACCAAAGTATACTTAGTATAGAGGGAATAATAAAAATCTCAAAACATGAAAGAAAAAAAGTTCCAGAAATAAAAGTACTTTTTTTTTTGTAGTTTCTATCCATATTTTATATTTGAAAAGATCCTATTCCAGTTCAGCACTCACAAAACTTCTATCTCCCTTTATGTATTCATAAGAAAAACCACAAAATAATTTGAACTACTGCACACACAAGCGTGCACGCACACACACACACACCAATCTCCAATAGGAAAGAAGAATGCCAGCATGTACAAAACTTTAACAGTTAAGAGTAATGAACGAGATTTCCTTTTCCCTTGGATCTTTATCATTAATACAATTAATTCTCATTATTGGGGGATTCCATATTTGTAAAGTCACCTAATCAATAAAATGTATTTGTAACCTCCTCAGCTATTTGAAGACATGCTCAGAGTGGGGGTAAATTTGAGTCATTCTATGCACACCTTCCCAGACGAGGTTGACAAGGCAACACTTGCCTTTTTGTTTGAGCTCTCCCATTGTAATTATGTGTCCTTTCTGTAGTCTATTCAGTGTCATGTTTTCACATTTTTGTGCTTTTTGTTGGTGATTTTGCTGTTTACAATGGCACCAAAGGATAGTGCTGTCCGGTGTTCCTAGCACAAGAAGGATGTGATGTGCTTTGCAGAGAAAACACGTGTACTCGATAAGCTTTGTTCAGGCATGAGTTATAGTGCTACGGTCTGCGCATTCAATGCTAATGCATCAACAGTGTGGTACAACCAGAGACAGGAAGAGGAAATTTGCCAATATGTATGTGAGATTGCCTAAAATGTGCTAAAATAACACCTACAGTATGTGGAGAATTATGGAAAATATTAAAAAGTGGCTAAATGTGTAGATGCATGAGATGATGAGATAGTGACAGATTTTTTTTTTAAAAAAAAAAACATATTTGGACAGCATTATTGTGAGGCTGAAAGCCAAAATAATTCATGGTCACATTACCCAGAGTCAGGAAAACAGTAAACCTTTCTCTACTAGGGAAGGATGGCTTACATGTTTCAAACGGCGATATGATATGAAGAATGTTAAACTTACAGGCGAGGCAGGTTCTGCAGATCAGGAAACTGCAGAGAATTTTTAATACCCGTTCGGTGTTATACAGGAAGAGGGTTTTGTGGAAGAGCAGCCCAGCTCGTTTTACAAGGATGGTGGCAACCAAACCAATATAATGCAAATAGTGTTTCAGCTGACAAAAATGTTGTTACAGTAGGTACCTAGTTAGATATGAGCAGGGGAGGAGAGGGACCCCCTGCTTTTAAAATAATAATTGGTCCCAGCCAGCCCCAGGGAAAGGCAGTCTCCCAATAAACTAAAACACCTGAAACTGGTGATCACCAGCTTCCCAATAAGATCTCAGTAGCTGGGCGAGTAGGCTCAAGCATGTGCATTAAGAGAAAAAATGGCAGAGTTTAACTGGTATATGACCTCCTAGGGACGTGTGACCCGTAAGGGAAGAACACCTCAAGTGAGCATGCATACAAGTCCAGTAACGGACTGCACATGCCCCTCTCCCAAGTGCTAGCAGGTCACTGCACATGCAGACAGCCCACCCAAAGGGAAGAATCAGGAGAGAAGGAATGCAAAACCCCAGAAACATGCCAGCATATAAAACCCAAGACAAAAGGTCAAACTGTGCACTTGATCTCTCAAGTCACCCGCTTGGCCCTCTTCCAAGTATACTTTACTTCCTTTCATTCCTGCTCTAAAGCTCTTTAATAAACTTTCACTCCTGCTCTAAAACTTGCTTTGGTCTCTCCTTCCGCACTATGCCCCTCAGTTGAATTCTTTCTTCTGTGGAGGGAAGAACTGAGGTTGTTGAAGACCCGTACAGATTCGCCACCACTAACAATGTAACCAGAGGCCTGCAAGAACCTAACCCTGTATTACTCTTTGGAACAATAGTTGAGTATTCACTAATTCAGTGTTCAGGGTAACTTTACAGGCCATGAATCCTGCAAATAACAAGATGTACATATATTGGTTGTATTTAATCCTATGTAGTATTAACAATAAAATAACCTTTGGCCTTTAATCAGAGACTTGATGTTTTCCATGATTAAATCTGTGGATTAACCTAATTGAAGCAAGTTTTACATCTGAAGAATTGTATTTGGCCAGGCACAGTGGCTCATGCCTGTAATCCCAGCACTTTGGGAGGCCGAGGGGGGCGGATCATGAGGTCAGTATTTTGAGATCAGCCTGGCCAACATAGTGAAACCGTGTCTCTACTAAAAATACAAAAAATTAGCCAGGAGGGTGATGGGCACCTGTAATCCCAGCTACTCGGGAGGCTGAGGCAGGAGAATCATTTGAACTCGGGAGGTAGAGGTTGCAGTGAGCCGAGATCACACCATTGCACTCCAGCCCGGGTGAGAGTGTGAGACTCAGTCTCAAAAAAATAAATAAATAAATAAGAATTGTGTTTATTTTTAGATTTTTGGTTGAAAAAAATTAAATAACTGTATAATCCTTCAGGGCTAAACCACTTGTAACAAAATATTTCTAGTATTCAACTTGATAATAACAGCATTTCTCTGATTCTACATTTAGTGCAATATCACAAACTTTCAAGAGTACTTAATTATTATCAATTATATTGAGTTAGTACTGTAATGAGGTCTACCAATAAAATTGGGGACAAAGCAAGGGCAGTGTAAGGCTTTGTGCATCGTTAAATAGAAAAGCAAAGTCCACCACAGCTTAACTATTCAGAAGTGACACTTGATTTTTCAGATTTCTATAGAAATAGATGATCAACCATGACTTCTATATGCATGTTTTTCCTGTTCTGATTTTTTTAAATAAATGGTTTTGTGTTTTCTAACAAGAGATCTTGATTTTCTCACTTAATCATATATTTTGCATTATGTATTCCAGACTTTCTTATTCTTATGATTTATGAACCACACTCTAAATTAAAGCTATTTATCTGAAACATGCCCTGACTTCCAGAAAAATTAATCATGTCTCCAGAAAGAAATCTCATTGATACAAAGATCCCCTTTTTCTCTTGACAACTCCAGAGTATTGAATCAATTTTCCACACTGCGCAAAGAATAAAGAGCAATGTGCAAGTAGAAAAACAATTTTAAACAGTAGCTTTTCTGCCAATTCAGAAAAATTTTAAGAAACTCCTCATCATCAGAGGGAAACAGGCCCCCCATGATAGAATTTGCCTAAATAAAATCCAAACTCATGAAAGCAGGGACTTCCTACTCTTCAAGAAGTGGTAAAGTTAGAAACTAAGAAGAATATACGTATGTCAGTCTCAAAGTAAAATATCAATGATTTGGGGGAATATTTTCTCAACCAAATAACGGGGAAAACAGAATTGATATCATGATTTTTCAGCACACTATGGATAAGTGTTTCTAACTCCTAGAATATGTCAGAATAGACAGGGAACTCACCCTAAGAACATACATGTTTGTGAGCAGGTGAGAGGAATGAGGGGTAGGGAGGAAGAGTGATAAAAAAATTTTTTTAAAATATTTTTCCATTACTTTCAAAAATAAGATTGTTATATTCCTTATGCAACAGTAGCTTGTCTACACCATGACCAAAAACTGAATACAACAGTATATTTACAGTCATTTACTTTTGCTAAATGAGCATAGATGTATTATGTCATTCATGATAATTGATGGGTCCATTCACAGGGATAAGTAGTTACTGTTGATAAATGGGAATATCAAACAAGAGGAGTACATCAGTGGCTGTACTTTTTAAGATTCACTCAGAGGCCTGACCCAGTAGACTACAAGGAGGGATTAAACCTTACGTGAACGTGGGAGCTGGTTAAGCAGTCTGTGTCACTCTGCTGCATCTGAGTCTGGTACAAGGGCTGAGGTAGCAGGGCTGGCAGTTGGGAATAGACATGATGTGAGAAAAAGTGAGAATACAATAAAACAAAATAGAACCCACAGGAATAAATGAACCTATGAAAATATAACTGAAACCCACACCTTTCTCTGGAACAGAAATCAGTCATTAGTCACCTGCAGGTCTTCAACTTGAATGATGCAGGTAACTGACAGAAAAGTTGGTACTCTCCATCATGGAACTGCACAGGAACCTAGCCTAGGACTGTGCAAAGCAGAAGTAGGAGATCTGTAGTTACTTCAGGGGCTGCAGGTCCGGCTGCCAACAATGGGAGCTGGCACATCCTCAACCCTTTGTTTGAGCTGCAATATCATCTAACCTTATACTGACCTTGTGTAAGAGAACATGATACTGCTTCCATTTTATGTTGCAAATTTGGGGAAAGTTTCTCATATTTCACCTAGATTTATGTAAGGAAAAGAATCCCAGTAAATGAATTTCCAGTTTACCTAAACTGACACAATATAAAGCCACCACAACAGCCCCTTGGTTCCCAAATTTTATAGCATACTATATTCAGCCTAGTTTTCCCTATATTCATTCAATATTGTCAAGATATTATTCAAGAGACTTTGAGTCATTGTATTTGACTCAATAAATATTTACAGCAATTAATTATATTAAAAAGACTTTGGTTACTCTTGCTCAGCCAAGAGTATATATACCTTTTATATAGAAAGGTAATTCCTTTCTATATAAAAAAATTTTACAAATACCACATGTTTATATACTTTCTTTGCAAAATTAGAAGTATTTAAATACACAGTTAGGGATCTTCTTTTTCACTTTAAAATTATGTTGTAGTAACTATTTTTCCACAAAAAATAATTTGAAAACACGGCTTAATACCCTCCATTTTATTCCATAATTTTTTATTTCATAATTTATTTCATAGCATTGTTTTCTTAACAAATTCTAGAAACTTAGAGGATTTTCAATGTTTAACATTATAATCAATTATGTCATGAACAGATTTTTGCACAGATATGCACAAGTATGAATCTTTAATTATTACCTTAAAATACATTTCTAAATGTTGAATTACTGGACTAAACAGTCTTGAAAATATTATTTTTGTCACACTTGATAAGTGTTTTAGAGGGTCTTGTTAAGTGTTTCTCTTGATAAATATAATCAAGTTGTTCCCTGAAAGGACTGTCTACACAAAGTGACTCCTGAATGCCAAAGGAGTCAAGAAAGCAAAGAATGAGACAGACAAATCCAATTTGTTGGTGTTAAGTGACTTATTAAGGGGAAATTACAGACAGAAACATGTTCTCAGGTGGCTGCAAGACAGATAGATCTCTGTACCACAAACCCCCAGGCCAGGTTCATATCTTGAGTGAAAAAGTATCCATGCTCTGGAAAGAATGGGTAGGTGGCTGAGAGAATGATACAGGTGTCAAAAGTTCTGAACTTTTTTTTCTGATTTTCCCCCATACTTAGAAAAACTTTGTTCAAACTTAGACAAATTAAAAATAAAAGGAAAGTAGGAAGAAGAAAAAAAATCAGTATTTCTTTGTAACTATATATTCTTATTTTTTAAATTCGATATTCTGAAGCAACAGTGGGAGCTGACACACCCTCAACCTTTTGTGAGAGCTGCAGCATCATCTAACCCTACACTGACCTTGTGTAAGAGCACATGATACTGCTTCCATTTTATGTTGCAAATTTGGGGAAAGTTTCTCATATTTCACCTAGATTTATGTAAGGAAAAGAATCCCAGTAAATGACCTTCCATATGGAAGCTGGCTGTTAGATTAAAGGGCTAAAGTAGGAAGCACAAACTTCTTCACCTTCATTATTCAGGTGCTCAGGGGTTAATCCATGTCATGAGACGCAACAGGCATAGCAACAGCTGTTTTACTTATTCCCAAGTGGTCAGAATTACAATTAGTGAAACTTACTTTCAGATTCTGAAAACATTTTAAAATTCACCTATTTGTTTCTCTGTATTTTACAGGTTTTGGAGTAAGTTGAGAGAATCTCAGTCAAAATCTTAGTGGTTTGATTGAACTACTAATCAAATTCTGTATAAGTACTACTAGCTACTTCCATTTTAATACCTCATAAATGTGCCCATTTATTTCTTACACTGACAGGCCATAGGAAATCTCTAAACAATGGTTTACAAGCCGCATTATGTAAACGAGCTAGAATAAACCAACAAAAACAAATTTAGATGCTACAATTTCTGCTAAGGTCAGGCTGCCCTTTTAAAAATAACACATGTATTTAGTATCAAATTAGTACACATTTATTGTACAAAATCTCTAAAAAGACACAAAACTAAAGAAATCACTCAAAATTCCACTTTCCAACAAAAGTATACTTGAAATATCTCTTTCAAGTGTTTTTATTTGCACATTTTACATAACCATGCACGTACACAAATACTGATAAAATATATTTTTTATTATAAAAGGACATGCAAACATGAGAAAATTTAGAAATATCAACAAAGTTAAAGCAAGCAATTTTCAATTTTATATGCATTTATAGATATATGTATCACAGATCAGCCTTCATACATATTTCATATTAAATCTTATTCTATTCTTTCTTATGTGTTTTCTCCTTATCCAGTGTGAATTTTACACTAACTCATTTGCTAATATTCTGAAACTTTTGTCTCATAATTACACTAACTCATTTGCTAATATTCTAAAATTCTTGTCCCTCTCTTTGTTGTTGTTACCTCCATTTAAATATGTGCAAGTCTCTTGTATATTTGAAGACTAAGTCCTCCTTTTCACTTCTATCCCAGTTACTAGCCTGTCCTGCTTCTTCCTATTATAGCCAGATTTCTAGAAGTGTCACACTTACACTATTCCCTCTCCCTCTATTCTTCCTCAACTTATTGCAGTTTATTTCTAACTGTTTAACATAGCACCAGAACTTCTCACCCAGAAGTTACCAGGGAGTTCACGTTCATAAAGGTAGTGAATATTTCTCTGTGCAATCTTACATTAACTCTCAGTGGCCTCTAATATACCCTCTTTATCAGTGGCTTTCAAGAAGCTGACCATGTCCTTCTTAAGACACGCTTCTGCTCTAGCCTTGGTGGAAGGACTCTGTCCAACTATTTCCTTTCTTTTTGATCACCCCTTCTCAGGCTGCTTTGCTGACGCATTAGCTTCACTTTGCACATTTAATGTTGAGGTATCCCAAGGCTCAACCCTAAGCTCTTTTCTCTTTACACTTATTTTTTTTTTCTTCCTGGTCAATCTCAGCCACACATTTATTTGGAAATTTCACCTCTACACCAATGATTCCCATATGTTTATAGTCCACCTGAACCCATCATGTCTTATATTAACCCAGTTGAATTTTTTACTGGGAAAGGAATAAGGTGGTTGGTTGTGAGAGCCTTGTTTTACCATTCAGAAAGATTCCTTACCATGCAGTCATAAGACAGAGCTAAATCATGCCCTTTGCAGCAACATAGATATAGCTAGAGGCCATTATCCTAAGGGAGTTATCAGGAATAAAACACCAAATACTTCATGCTTTCACTTACAAGTGGAAGCTAAATATCGAGTACTTATGAACACAAAGACAACAACAATGGAGACCACTAGACAGGTATATCAGTCCATTCTCAGAGTGCTATAAAGAAATACCTGAAACTGGGTAATTCATAAAGAAAAGAGGTTTAATTGGCTTACGGTTTCACAGGCTGTACAGAAAGCATGGCTAGGATGGCCTCAGGAAAGTTTCAGTCACAGTGGAATGGGAAATAGGCATGTCTTACATGGCCGTAGCAAGAGGAAGAGAATGAAGTGGGAGGTGCTTTGCACTTTTAAACAACCAGATCTGATCTCATGAGAATTAACTATCATGAGAACAGCAAGGGGGAAATCTGTCCCCACGAACCAATCATCTCCTCCAGGCCCCTCTTCCAACATTGCGGATTACATGAGATTTGGGTGGGGACACAAATCCAAACCACATCAACAAGGAAGGGAGGAAGTGGGGTAAGAGTTCAAAAACTAACTATTGGGTACTATGCTTACTACTTGGGTGATGGGATCAATGGTACCCCAAAGCTTAGCATCATGCAATATATCCATGTCACAAGCCTGCACATGTACCTCCTGAATCTAAAATAAAAATTGAAATTAAAAAAAAAGATGATTGGTATTCTATTCCCATGGAATGCAGTGTTCTTCATATTCTAAACTCCTGAGTTTTCTATCAACTTTTTTCTCCTTGAGCATGTTTTCAAGTTTTTGTTTGTTATTTTTTTCCAAGAATTTAAAGCTGGTATATTTTGGAGCACTTATATATATGAGCATGTATTTCATATGCCATCAAAAATGAAAGAAAAATTTTAACCTGCAATTTTTTTTTCTTTCTGAGATGCTCAGACAAATTTCTTTAATCTTATAATTTAATATTTTTGAAGTTTTAATGCTAGATGTGATACAAATAACAAATGACTGAAAATAATTCATTGAGTTAACTCGTTACTTTCTTCCCTGAGGTAGCAACTTGACTGTTGCTGAAAAGACAATAGTAAAGTCCTCATGAAACTTGCCCCTACCCCCCATTTTACCTTCATGCTGATATCTGAGAGTTACAGAAGGGTACTGAAAACTTCATTGAGAAGTAGTTCTGTAATGATGCCTAAGTGCAGGCCTAATTATAGAAATACGAAAGTCTTTATGGAACATAGAAGTTCATAACATAGCAGTTTTCTAACATTAAATCATTTTTGAAATGGTTTACTAATAAGAAATGCCAGGACAAACTTTAGCTACAAAGAAGCAATGTTTCTTAGACCGTTATCATCCCCCCACCCCGTGAAAAATAAAAAACTGATCATTAATGTTAATCATTGATATAAGGATTCTGAAAAAGCAAAAGAATATAAACGGTGAAGCAATTCCCTGTTGAACTCAGGCTTTTCTTTCTTCCACCCATTTAATGACGCTGAATCACTGAACTGCTAAACTAGAGTTTGATCATCTATATCTCCATATTAAAATCTTTGAGGAAGACACTAATATTATTCCAGTCAAAAGCAAGTTTTCTAACAAAATCATGTGAAAATATTTTGAAGAATATGGCAGACATATATCAACTTTTCTTTTCAAACAATAATGTGTCACTAGAAAACCCAAACATAGGAACATGTGAAAAGAATTCCTAGATAGAATCAAACTATGGAAAAAATGATTAAGCTTAAGAAAAAGAAGTAAGAGTATATTACTGAAAAATATTATTGAAAAGAGATATCAGACTTAAACAATATTTATGTTCTCAGAGATTTTAACTAAACACTATACTCAACATCAAGGGAGAGTACTATATCCGTATTTATGTCTATGTATACCTATATCTGCACCTCTAACTAACCTATTTATGTATGTGTACTTCTCCCTCTCCTCTCTCTCTCTGTCTCTCATTATATATCTAAAAATTTGAGAAAAGAAAACCAAAATAAGGTGGCATCAGAGAAAGGAATTCTTCAGATTTAAGGCTACTGTCTTAAAATCTGCATAGAAGAAGAAATAGAGCATGGCATACCAAGTGAAACAACAGGGACAAAACATGGAAACAGGACTAAGATCCCTGGATTTTGACTCTAAATGGTTCTTTTGAAGTAACCACTGATCTTTTTGGATTACCATATTAACAGAATAGATGAAGACAGATTTGACTTTGTGCTTTTTAAAATGGAAAATACAATTTTACAGAACAAGGAAACAATAGCTCAAACCTGTTTAACATATTTTCTAAAATAACACCATGAAATGGACACTTTTAAAAAATGTAATTAACATCACAATCATTACAGAGGGGATGTACAACATAAAATGTAAAAATAATTAAGTAAATCTTGAGATATTATAAACAAAGGACAAAGAAGTAAACTCATTTAAAAAGAGTAGTTACAAAATTTAAACAATGAATGTTCATTATTTGGATAAAAAGTATGGAATAAGAGAATCATTTAGAAATTGCAGTAATACAACCCTTTTCTAGGCTGAAAGTCTCTATATCACAGACACTTGCAAATTTTTATGAGCAGCTGACATGTGGAAGAACATTTTTTCCTCTTTTCTTTTGGTTTGTTTTTTGGTATTTTAAAAGTAAAGAATCTTATAAACACCAATGATTTTCAAAATCTATTAATAATAATCCATGTTATCTAGAAAGATAAATGGAATTATTATTATCTATAATATTGAATTTCAGCAGATAAATGAGCAATAATTAGAAAGTTTTGTATTAAACTAAATGGGCCTACAGTCTCTAATGATCCAATCTCTCTTTTACTTATCAAGGCAACTGAAAGGCCTTCTCAGATATGCAAGTACTCAAAGAGATGCCAGCCACAATTCTTTTCTAAACTTTTGTGACAAGAAAATACTGTTAAAATATATCTATATGATTTCACATTATATGCTTGTTTCTACCAAACCAAAGCTTCCTCCTGAGAAGATGAAAATGGAAGTTTGAGGTGATGAGCAAAATCTAGAATTGAGTGGAAATGAGGTTGATTGGGCAGCACAATGAGAAATCAGTCAGGGGCTGCATAATTCCTTGTTGTGCAAGCTGTGTAATTTTATACTTTGTCGACTTTTCCACATTTCAATTTGCATTAGTTTGAAATAAATAACTTAATGAAAATGCATATTTAATCTTTCAAAAGAAGAAAAAAATGCAACATTTATTTTCATTTCTCTATCCAAATATCACAGACTTTTCAGTGGCTAGAATCCAAATGAATATTTTAAGTAAAGAAAACTGTAAATCTTTCAATCAATATGAGTTCTTTAGATCTTTAAGATAAGGAGTGTGGTTTCCAGAATTGGTGATGTGCACTTTTGCTGTACTTGCAAAAAAGTAACTCATTTTCTTCCAAGATGTTGAATGAGCTTCTACTTTATGCAATAATATTTCTGCTGTGTCCCTGACACATTCACTGGAGACATTTGTTGGAAAAGTGGCTATCAGAACATTTGAGTTGTGTGTGTATGTATTTGCTGTTTTATCACATTATGTATTTTAACCTTTCTTAGTTAAAAAGTTTTCTGAGATATAATGCTTCATATGTTATTTATATTGTTAATGATGCTACCACTAACATTTTCTTTATTAGTTTTCTTTCCATTTAATGTTTTGAAAGCCATCTCTGAACTTAAAATTTAAAATATACCCATGTTCTCCTCTATTTCTTTTAATGTTTAATGCTAATATTTTTCATACAATCCTATTGTAGATAAACTATTTTCTGAGACAAACAACTATAATATAATAGCAAGTATATTTAATACTTACTCATCATTTGCTGTTTAAAAGATTTGCATGAATTATCTCATTCAAGCATGTCTTAAGTGATTATTATTATTAGCCCTATTTTACAAACAATATTCTGTGGCTTAGAAAGGTTAAGTAATTACCCAAAGCCACAATGAAAGAGAGTTTCAGTTAAAACCTTACCAAAAACTTTTCGCTTATTCCTGTCATTTTTTATTCCCTAACTTCTTTAACACTCATTTATTAACAGATTTTGGTATTTTATTTACGACTATATTTACTTAAGTAATTTAAAATGTCAAGATAATGACTACATTTATTTTTACAATTACAAAATGATATTTAGGTAATGAAACAACAATAAGTGAATAAATTGTGTCAAAGACAACTAAAAATGTAAAATAAAATCTCTACATACGTATTAGCCCATTTTCACACTGCTATGATGAAACACCTGAGACTGAGTAACTTATAAAGAAAAAGAGGTTTAATGGACTCGCAGTTCCACATGGCTGTGAGGCCTCACCATCATGGCAGAAGGCAAAGGAGAAAAAAAAGCACATTTTACATGGTGACAGGCAAGGGAGCATGCGCAGGGAAACTGCCCTTTATAAAGCCATCGGATCTTGTGAGACTTTTTCACTATCCCGAGAACAACACGGGAAAAACCTGCCCCATGATTCAATTACCTGCCACTGGGTCCCTCCCACTACACATGGGGATTATGGAAGCTACAATTCAAGATGAGATTTGGGTGGGGACACAGCAAAACCATATCAATATATAATTGATTTGTGCTACTTAGCCATAAAAAATGTTTTAAATATTCATGCTATTTCCACTGCAGATAATATACCAAACAATGTAAGTGGCTATTTAACATACCACCTGGCCAGAAAACTATTTAAAGATATATTCAGTAGCAATTTATATATAAATATTTTATATAATTTTGCATTTCAACATTTCATTTTCCTTTAATAGGAGAGAGTTAAATTCATTATAGAGAAGAAAAAGAATGCACTGGGACCAACCCAGTTTGCATTATAATTATTTTCTTCCTCCTACTACTATTTCCTTCATCTAATATAACTTTGCCTTTTTTTTCTTGTATTTTTCAGCCTTGGCAATACTGTTTACTTTTATATCATATTTTGCTCTCGTCTGTCATACACTCAAATCTTTTTTCATATTTTTTCTTTAAGCAGCCTCTTTTCACAATGAGGCTGCATGCTGTCTAGAAAGAAGTAATTTCTTTGAAATGTAGCCATTGACCTCAATGCTGTCTCTTAATTTGGGGGTGATACTAAGAACAAAACAAGAAAATTGTTAAAAAAATATGCTTACTGGATGCACTTGGGTCCTAGTAGTTCCTTTCTGTTTCTTCAGGAGGAATATAGATTTTCACTTCACTGTTCAAAATATTCCTTATCTACTTTTACATACTCCAAGTTTACTTTTATTTAGCAACCCTGGTTTTCTACAATGCAGATGATGACATTTGCCTCCTGGTTACTTAACATCTCTTTGACCACTTCTTTTCATTTACAGGAAATTTTAACACCTATATGATAACGTTAAGAAGATATGTTTTCTGTAATAACTGGACAGAAATACTAACTGCAATCTTTATAATTTATAAATGAATAAGACACTTTCTTAAAAATGTAAATGTATCTCCTGAAAACTAATATGCCTTTGAAAGCTTATACTAGAGATACTAACCAAGGTTTATTTCCAATTCATAACTGCTTTTCTTTAAAACTCATAAATTATTGATTCCATAAGAGGAATGTGGCACATACACACTGCTACAAAACAATGATATACAAGAACACTCTGAGAGAGACAGAGATGCACAGGGCTTGCTGGGAGAAAAAGAACCCCACCCAGGAGCTTACAATGATTGAAAAGAAGAAAGAGAATATGACAGAAACCACCACACCACTGCAGAATTCAGGGAAAAGAGGACTAAATGTTAATATAATTCAGTAAAAATGGGAGGAAAAAATTATGGTTATAGAATAGAGAATTTTAGAAATACAGCCTGTAAGATTTAGTCACCTCTGGTACTCAATAGGGTGGGCTAGAGGCTCAATCTCAACAAATTAAGGATGGGACTGCCATGGCCAGGACCTGCCCCAGGATGCTAGGAGTGGAGGGCACCAGGAAGAAATCAGGCAGGTCTAAGGGGTCACAGAGCAGATGGATGAGAAATTATCAGAGAAGGCAAGAAGGTGGCAGGAGGCAGGCCCTTGGAGTCCAGGCTCCAAGCCTCAAGCACATATTCTCTCATCCAATTGGATTTCACTTATGAAGTTCAAATTCAAAGAGAAAATCATTAAGGATTTGGAAGTGAAAACTGCAGGACCTTAAGCCCCAAGTACAGAGGCCCTTCTGAGCTTGGGGCCCTGTGCAACTCCACTGGGTACATCGCCATGAAGTCCTGGTGCTGGACAGTGTTCTAGTGATATATTATTGACCAAAAAAGGGACAAAAATAACGCTCACCAGCATGAAGTTTATACTCTCCTTATTGGTCAGACCTTCAATAAAATCAATATATTTCTAATAAGTTCAAAGATGGAAATTTCTATGAAGAAAAACAAATCAAAGAAGGATATGGAGTGAAGGAGCTAGGAATTTTAAATAGGTTGATCTAGGAAAAGGTCTTACTAATTAGTTGGCATTTGTGTAAAACTTAAGGGCTGTGAAGGAGGTGAGTCTTTGGATATCTTGAAAATGTACCAGGTATATGGAAGAACAAATGCAGGGCTGGAGCAGGCATGAATTGCTTGAGACGAAGAACAAGGCTGGTGTATTGGAGGAGAATAAATAAGGTGAAAAATAGGAGGAGAGTAACTAAAGATGGGACCCAAATTTTTGAAGAGTCCAAGCTGTGTATCCCTGCAGACCATGAAAAGGATATTAGCTTTTACTTTAAATGAGCAAGATAGTCACTGGAGA
The DNA here is from genome assembly GCF_028885655.2 of Pongo abelii. NCBI lineage: Eukaryota > Metazoa > Chordata > Mammalia > Primates > Hominidae > Pongo > Pongo abelii. The sequence goes on along the minus strand of NC_071998.2, from coordinate 26,483,897 downwards.
GGTTTTACAAGGATAAAATGACTGTTGTACCTTTTAAGGGAATCTTTCTGGCTGATACATTGAAAATAGACTGTACTGGCACAAGGGTAGAAGCAGAAAACCAATAGCAAGCTATCGCAATGGCGTGGATAGGAAGGCCACTACTTGGGATCCAGCTACTGTACCTACTTTTTGGCAGCAGTAATTTAGAGGTAGAGTAAGCAGGTCATGCCCCTTTAACTTTTGAGTCAGTTTTGTCACAAGACAATAACATAAGAAGAACCAGAGTAAGAAATTGTGATGAGGTGATTGGAAGTAATTAAAAATTTCCCAAAACCTTCAATATACAAGAATAATCTATTTAGTTTCTACAACCCTTGCAGTATGAGATCCTGCCATTTTATTTGACTCTCGTGAGGTTCAGTGACCAATCAGGGAATAGATTTGGAAATATCCAGATAGCTAATATCTGTTCATATTTCCACGTCCCTCAGGAAGGGCTTTCTAGTTTGTGTGGGTTATTTCCAGATCAAAGACAGCATACAGTTTTAGAACACAATTTGAAAACTTTTTGTTAAGTCACATATATGTGAGTCAGATGGGGATTGAAGATAACTGAATTTCTCAATGAAATACAGTTCTCAGAATAAGGCCTGCAAACCCACTCTAATCAAATGTCCTTCTTATAGTAATTTAATTCCTGCTAAGTTGTCAAAATCAGAGAGTTAGTCATCAACATCCTTGTCTAAAAATGCTAATCACTATCTGATAACCCTGCTCCTTATTAAAAAAAAAAAAGTTTTCTTGCCTGTCTCCCATATCTACATTCATTTTGTTAAAATAATTTAAAACTTATAAGAGGTATTTTACAATGAATCTAAGCATGTACTTAACAGCTGTACCAACATCTAACAAGCCAATTGCCATATGGGATTTTGAAGCTCCTGTCTGCATGAACCTAAGTCTACAGGTAAAGTACATGTTGGATGTTAGTAAAAAACCTTTGGTCTTTCAAGAAATCTCACAGAAAGTACCAGAGGAATATCCTAATTTTACTTGCATATCTCCTCTATCAACTTCATTAACAACCTCAATCAAATAAAGCCCCAATATCTCCTAAAGTAACATTATAGGAAAAGTTAACTAAACATATTCTCCCACACAATAGCTATTTCCCAGATTGACCTTTACTCCTGAAATCACGCTAAACCCCCATATCACAAACCTCAAAATTGATGAGGCTCTTAGGAGGAATTCCTAGTGTGATGAAGGAATTTTTACAAATTCATTCAAAGTATGATGTCAGACTGACCAGGTTTGAATAGTTGTGCTTCATTTTCTACATTTGCAAAATTGTCAATGAACTTGTTTTTTCCATTAAAGGAAACATATACAATTGTATGTAGATTCTTTCCCTTGAATATAATAATGTCTCATCTTTACTGAAAAAATTGAGGAATGGTACAAAAAAAAGAAAATGTTTTAAAATTGCCTTTAACTCATAGATAGCCGTTATTAACATCTGGAGTCTTACCATTATTTAAATCTATCCTTGACTGGGCACCATGGCTCACGTCTGCAATCCCAGCACTTTGGGAGGGCGAGGCGGGCAGATCACCTGAGGTCAGGAGTTTGAGACAAGCGTGACCAACTTGCCCAAACCCCATCTCTACTAAAAATACAAAAATTAGCTGGGTGTGGTGGCACATGCCTATAACCCCAGCTATTCGGGAGGCTGAGGCAGGAGAATCACTTGAACCCGGGAGCGGGAGGTTGCAATGAGCCAAGATCATGCCACTTCACTCCAGCCTGGGTGACACAGGGAGACTCCATCTCGGAATAAATAAATAAGATAAACAAATAAATAAGTAAATAAATCTATCCTTGATGATAGGATTTTTCTTCTCCTTGAGTTCTCTGGCTGTTAAATTCACATTTCTGTGTCTGCATTTTCATTGGTTTCAACAGAACACACATAATTAATATCTTCAGAGAAAGCTTTGAACTCTGGGTTACCTTAGACATTTATTTATAGTTCTAAAAATGAACTATGGTTTGGAAATAATAACCCTTAAGCCTAAAGGATGCATTCCTATTTCTACCAAAGAGGCAAGAGCTTATAGCTCAGTGACAAATTAAAGCAATGATTTTTTTTCTGTGGTTTCGGTGCTTTCTTGTCCTTTAAATTTGTATCTCTAGAGGAATTCTACCTTTGATTTTTATGACTGTGGTTTATGCTTTAGCAACCCCAAAACTATAAAGCAACTAATTAATGTCCAATTATTGTTCAACGTTTATTATAAATTAAAGCTTGTGTTTTAAAGAAAGGTAATCTCAGTATCAGCAGATTGCTTGAAACATCTCTAATGTTATCTATTGCTTATCCAATCCCACTCTAAAAAGTTGTGTTCTTATAGCTATTGAAAATGTTCTAAATCTATATTTTAAATAAGAACCTTCAGTTGATTCTGACGCAGCTGGCAAGTAAAATTGCTTTCAGGAGTCACTGACTTAACCTAACTAAATTTGATTTAGTTCTTTCCAAAATCTCATATTGTTTCACAGAGCAGTGAATTGTTTGAACCAAAATTTTAGATACTGGTTATTATGTTAATGGCTACAGTAGCCTATTTCATACTGGGAAATGTATAGCAAATATAAGGAAAAACAATGGACTGGGGCAGTGATTCTCAAATTTTTCATAGAGAAGCAAGAATTTTAAAGGTATATATTCTGTCTTCTATTTCCAGAGATGATAATTTTTCAGATATTGACCCAGTAATTTGTAATTGCAACAAATATCCAAGGGATCCCTATGTAGTATGACTCTGAGAAACACTGGACCAGATAATACTTAGTTTGATTTGGGTGATGAATTTAAGACTGCTAGGAAGCATGCTCCATATATTATTAATATTTAACTCAAGATTACACAAAAAAGAGTAAAGTAGCAATACACTCTGGTTTTTATAATATCTATTACCCCATTAATTCAACACACCTTTGCACATGAAATTATACCTAGATATATAGAGTCATGATGATATGTAGATATATGATAAGTAAAATGATAGGTGATGGATGGATAGATAGACTTACAATGATGCGTGTGTGTGTGTGTGGAGAGAGAGAGAAAGAGGGACAAAGACAAAGACAGATAGACAGAATGAGAACACCTGTACTAAAGATCAGGTTGTTTGGGATTTCTTTTTCTGTTTTATAAAGTTAGACTATAACAAAGTTTTTTTTTTTAACAGATTTTTTTCAAGTTTGTTTTACTTCATTAATTTCTCCACTCAATCATATCAAAGAGAAGAGTCCTTGAAAAGACTTTTAACTTTATAAGCAGGTCCTTGGAGCCAACGCTTGGAAAAAAATAACTCTTGGATTGATTTTTCTATCATGCTTTGAAATAGCATTAATACTGATTGCCAAAGAAAGGTGGCATAAAAACAGTAATAGAAGAACAGTAACAGAAAAATAGATTTTTTTTAAAATCCTGATAATAAAATTATCAGGAAATTATACTGCCATAGTGTGGGATAATTTGAAGTCACTGTATAAAGTCCTGCTTTGGGTGACTTTTTATTGTATATGATATCAAATAAAAGAAAATTATATTGCAAACAATATCAAATAAAGGAAAAGTATATTGCTTAATGATACAATGTTTATGCATATATTTAATTTTTAGAATTTTTAATGCTTTCTGGGATTTTATAATTTTTCTCAATGAAAAATGATGTTCTTTTTTAATGTAATCAATTATGTTTGATCTTTGTCATTAGATAATAAATGAGCAAGTTTCCTAAGTAGGGCCAGGGTACACTAGAAACTATGAAAAACATATTGCTATGTCCTCTTCTCCTTTCCTCCAGAGACATCGTGTCCCTGTTTCCTTTATTCTACATCTCTGTATAAATCTATGTCAGGAAGTAGCTGGTAATATTGAGCACTCCAAATAACAAAGGCATGATGGGGCTTAATGTGTTGTCATGCAACGAGTATTTGCATAATTCATTTAATATTTTTACTTAGACTTATTTATTACAATATTATGAATTAATATGTCAAGTAAAACAACAAGACATTTTTATGAAAACTATTCTTCTCACTACCCCTTTCTCTTCCTTAGAAGTCACCTCTTTCAATTCTTTTAGCTAACAATTTGGCATTTGTCTGTATGTTTCTAAATAAGATATTTACACAGCTATTTCTTGGTTTTCACTTTCCAAAAATATCTGGCATGGATGTAGCCGGTTTCTTACATACCAAACTCAAAAACACATTTCCCATTCCTCCACTTCCTCAACTGCATTATGTAATCATGGTTGTTAAAGGCAGTTTTTGGTGTCAATGCCTTTATTACACAAGTAAAAGTTATTGCTGAAGCACATCATGATTCAATTTGTTTCTGTATACAACTTATTTTCTTGCAGTAATAATTATTTTTGTTTTGTTTGCATTGTTCTTTGTATCTTAACATACCAATAACTGATTCCTAAGCTGCCCTTCATAATTATGAATTTCATCTTAAAACATTAAAAACCATCACATATCCTATTAGGCGTTTGTTTGAAAACATCCCTCCTGGAATCTTCTATCTTCTGCTCAAATCTTAGCTGCTGTTTTTCCAAACTCACTGCAAGGCTGTTATCTCATTCTTCATTTTCCTTCCTTGGAGATTCTCTCCTAGCTGTAGTTCTAGCCCCTTGTTTATGATAATACATTTTCCTCTTTTAATTCATTATCTCATTTTGACAAAGTGCCTCTTTCAGTGGTGTCCTTGGAAAGGGGGTAAGGAAGGCTAAAGAAGTATTTTGAATATCCGCAAATGTCTCCAATCTGCTCTTACAACTATTTCTATTAGGCCAACTACAGAATTCTAGGTTCAAAACAGATTGTAATTAATTGTTCCATTGTCTTCTCTAGTTTCTGGTACGGCTTCTGGAGACACTCAGTACCATTATGATACGGCTTTTTAATCAATTCTCTAGACATTTAATTTCAATCTGAAAGTACATGCTCTCTGTTCTTCAAAAATTGTTAAAAATATTTGATAAGCGTCCCCCTTCCATTTTCTCAGTTCTCTCTGGAACTTATATTTTTCAGATTCTAGGCCTCCTATATTTATTTCCTAATTTCATTTTTTTTTCTTTTACTCTCCATCTCTTTGCTCATTTTTCTACTCTTGGAAAAATGTCTCAGTTTTATTCCTAATTATTTCATGTTTTGGTTGCTCGAAGCCAATTCCCTCTAGTTTGTTGATACAGTGAACTTTCTTTTGCAGGTACTGTGCAAGATTAGTTGCCAGCTGTACCAAATGTAAAACGGAATCAGGTAACAAACAACATTTTCTACAAATTTTCAAAAAACCTCCATTTGCATTTCCACTTGCAGTGATCCTTGTTGTCTTCTATATCTGAACATTTCTATGGCCAGGTAGTGGGTTACCTCTCTTCTGCATTCCCCTGACTGCTAGTTTAGATTTCAAATTTCTCTAGCATTTGAAGTCACTGAATACTTACCTGTTTTCCCAGTTCCACAAACCTGTTGCAGTCATACCCTCTCCCATTCTCTTGTTCCTGTGGGTCTATTCTTTCACTGTAGTAATTTCAGTAAGGATTTGGAGAAAGCAAAAGTAAAAGCATGAATTCAATTCTTTGTGCCTAATAGAATGTCCTGGTACTTAAGTCTCTACCTTTGGATTTCAGAAATAATTCCTCAGATAAAATAACTATGTTGCGGATCCAAGATGAATGGCTAGAAGCAGCTAGTGCATGCCTCTCTCATGGAGAGGAAACAAGATAGCAAGTACTTACTAACTCTTCAAGTGGATCATCTAAGAGATCATGCTGGGCTTCACCAGGGAAACAATGGGAACTCCGGAGAGCAGAGAGGAGTAAAGCCAGGCAGCTGTTGACCCAGGACCAGCACAGAACTGGGGAGGCTCCTTAATGTGGGTAAAGGGTGAGTGAGTGAGAGATGCCCAGGGATCCACACCTCCACCACAGACCTCATCAATCCTAGGCACAGGAGAGCCCCCACCTACCATGGGCCTCTAGACCAACACAGAGAGCCAACTAGAGCTGGTGCACAGGCACCACTCAAGTCTACATGGAACACCACAGGGTTTTGATCCCTGAGTAGCCCAGCACCAGCTGCCACCACCCTGCCAAAAAGGGAGGCCAGGCACTTTTATGCACCCTCTCGGACAGATGCCACAGGCCAGGGGACTGAGGAGCAGCCAGATGCATACCAGGTGACTCCCAACTTCCACTGCTCCCTGCCAAATGGGGCTTGCTGGCTTGGGCTCCCACTGCACCTGCCCCACCCCCACCTGAACACTGCTCAGTGCTCCTCTGAGAGTATAACTCCCAGAGGTTGCTGACAAGCCCTTTGCAATTTTGGCCACTGCCACTGCCTCCACTCCTTCCACTCCTGGCCCAGGAAGGGAACAGGGAGGCTGAACACTTTTGCATGGCCCAGGTATTGATGCCGCAGCTGAGATATGGAGAAGCAGTGGACTGACTGCAAGCCCCATGACACCCTACCTCCACTGCTCCCCGGCATATGGGTTTTGCTGGCTTCAGTGATAGGTCCTCAATCCAGTTTGTCAGTCCACGCCTGAATTATATGGTCACAGCTTGGCATTCCTCTGAGATACTAACTCCTAGAGGCTGCCAACAAGCCTTTCCCTGGCTTGGTAGGTGCCCCTACCCACCCCAGACCAGGGAGGGAATGTTGAGACCTGTCACCTTTGCATATCCTCAGCAGCAAAATCAGTGCCGCTTCTGTGGAGGGGAAATGGGAGCATGCCATGTGCTCCCGGGCTGTGCTGAAATATATTTCCTGGTACAAGAGAGTTTCCTAAGCTCCCCACCCCTCCCCAAATTCCCAGGAGCAGAACCAAGAAAGAGGGAGGGATAAAGGATGCTTCTCCCAGCTAAAAGGGCTCCCTGAAAGCTGCCTTCTATGGTTTCCTTATCTCATATTGGTTCAAATTTTGTCTCAACGCCATGTCTAGATTTAAGAAAGGCTGGGAAGTAGTGTCATTCAGCTGAAAACATCAAGTCTCTAAGAAATATTGAGAATCTGCTACTAAAGAAGAAGGAAATTGATATTACGTGACAACTATTACAGCAGCTTTGGAAGATGCTTTCTTCCTTCAGCTTTTTCCACTGATGGCTAATCTGTAAACCTTCATATTTTTGCCCTCTTATTTTCTGCGTCTATGGCTTCCCCTTCCTGCCTTATCTTCATATGCTTTCCACTTCCTTACCTAACTACAATATCAAACTAATATATCCTTTATATTATTTACTACAACTTACTTTACATTTCCATTAGCTTTGAAAGTAGTGAGCCTGATTATTTAATAATTTTTCTTCTAAGGAACTTGATAAACTGAATGATTATGCCTTTGCTTTATATAATTGTCTTATCTTTTGCCCCCCTTTTGGGTTAGGTTAGCTATAAAATAAAGACAATCTCTGACTTTTTCTGATAATATGGTGAGAAATACCTGGCTTCGTCTCCTTCATTCCCTTTCCATATATAACTTTTAACCTCTGTGTTCATAGCTGTGAATCTTCTTTGTCTTTAAAGTGTTAATTCCTGTTTGTGAATTCCAACACTTAATCATATGTTAAATAAAATGTATCTTTTCACACTTGAGTTTTGTCTGTATGATTATGCTATTATACTAATTATATGCTTCTGAAAATATCTTGCAAAAATTGTAAGGCGTGTGGAGTAATAATGTATTATCTGCAATTTCAGAGAAAATAAAAACAAATTTTGTGTTATTTTAATCATATATAATTAAAGATTAGCAGCTGGGTAAAACATCTAGAAAATTATATCCAATCATTCCTCCCTATAGCTGTGGTTGTCGAACTATAATGTGCATAAGACTTACTTAGAGTCCTCGTTAAAACTGGAGATGCATAGGCCTCATCTCTAGAGACTCTGATTCGGTAAATGTAATGTGGGGCCCCCAAAACTGCATTTTAAATCAGCACACCAAGATCTGCAGATAGAATACCAGTTGTGATCTAAGAGAAAACAGAATGTGGAGTGATACACCAAGGCTATAGGTGCTAAAACCAAATAAACAACAGAAAAAGAAAAGGTTAATGCATCTATGTTAAAAGCCTCTGTTATTGAGAGGAAAAGTGATTATATAGTAACTTTCTAATTTTGAGATGAAATTAAAGGAAAAGGGAAGATAATTATGATTTTTTCCTAAGAGAGAAATTAAAACCCCAATACGGCTGGGAATGGTGGCTCACACCTGTAATCCCAGCACTTTGGGAGGAGGCCCATGCAGGTGGATCACCTGAGGTCAGGAGTTCAAGACCAGCCTGGCCAAGATGGTGAAACCCTGTCTCTACTACTAAAAAGATTAAATAAAATAAAAAATTTAGCCAGGCATGTTGGTGGGCGCCTGTAATCCCAGCTACTTGGGAGGCTGGGGCAGGAGAATTGCTTGAACCCAGGAGGAGGAGGTTGAAATAAGCCGAGATCACGCCACTGCACTGGGGGACAAGAGTGAGACTCTGTCTCAAAAATAAAAATAAAAATAAAATAAATAAAACCACAATACTATCATATGTAAAATGTCAGAGGTTAACCTATAGCAGTATAAAATTTGGCAAACACTGATATTATATAACTGATTATAAATTATAAGTAACTGATTACTATCAAATAAGAACAATATAATGATTAGATTGATAATACAACAAGATAATGGTTAGGTTGAGGATCATCAAAAGACTATGCACTAATTTCTATACTATGTAAACAAAAGTTTAGTTTTTAAGATTTCTACTTCTGGAGTCAGTTCCAATATCTACTAGCTATATTAACTTTAATAAAGTCTAGCTTATCAAGTATTTCTTTCATGGATTGTGCCTTTGGTGTTGTATTTAAAAATTCATCTCCATACCCAAGGTCATCTAGGCTTTTCCCTATGTTAACTTACAGAGGTATCACTGTTTAACATTTTACATTTAAGTCCATAATCCATCTTAAGTTAATTTTTGTTAATGGTATAAGGTTTCCAGCTAGATTCTGTTTTTTTTCTTTTTTTTTTTTTTGCATATGGATGTCTGGTTGTTTCAGCATGATTTGTGGAAAACAAAAACATCTTTGCTCCATCGTATTGCTTTTTCTGCTTTATCAAAGATTAGTTTACTATATTTGTATGGATCTATTTCTGTACTCTGTATTGTGTTCCATTGATCTATTTGTCTATTTTTACAAAAGTACTATGTTGTTTTGATTCTGTAGTTTTATAATAGGTTTTGAAGTCAGGTAGAGTTAGTCTTACAACTCTGTTCTCCTTCAATTTTGTGCTTGCTATTTTAGGTCATTTGCCTCTCCATATAAACTATAAAATCATTTTGTCAAGACCACTAAATAACTTGCTGTGATTTTAATTAGGATCGCATTGAATCTATAGATCAAGTTTGGAATAATTGACACCTTAAAAATATTGAGTCTTTCTAGTAACTATAACAGAGAATTTATTTAAGTCTCAGTTGTGTCAATATAAAATCAGGATTAAATGTTAATAAATGCATGAGGTTACGACGATGACTAAATAAGACAATGTAGGTAATGTATGTCTACTACATGAATGTTCAATATTATTATACTTACAACACACTCTTTCATATTGCCCAAAGTTGTGACTAAGAAATAAACAAGGATAAATTCAAACAATACATTCTCATGTTCTACAGCTACTGGGTCAGGGGATGATTGCTGAACAAAAGCTTTGTCTAATCCTGTGCTAAGAACATTTTCCCCTGGAGGGATCCATTTGCCCCTCAAATCTTGACTGTCTTGAAAAAATTATTTGGAGTGAAATGCATGTGGAAATGAATTAAATCCTCTGACCATGGATTGCCAAGATTGCCTTCCCTGTAGCTACTTAAAACTGTCACTCTCTCATACATGTAATAGCGCCTAGAAAAGGAAAAAGGCTTAGATCTCTTCCAAAGGAAAATCCTTCATTTCTGCATCTATTTATCTGAACCCCAACATTGTCATGGGTTTCCTTGGGCCTGGGAAAATTAACTGAACAATTATATCCCTAACTCTTTCCTGCCTACAAACTTGGATTCAAAAATAGGAGAGAATATGTATTATTTTATCTCATAGCTGATCTGTAGCTATGAATCAACTGAATCTAGTTTACTTGTCATCTTAAAGCAGGTACAAATTATCCTATTTAGTTTCATTTTATATTTCATAATTGAATACCTCAATTAGCTAGTTGCTAGAAGGAGATAGCAAAAACTAGAATAGCAGAACCATCTGGGTTCATTCAGTGTAGGATATCTATAAATGTCACAAAAATTCAATGGCTGTCATTGTCATCCCTCTGCTGGTGGTTGCCAAATCTGTATTTCCAGCCCCAATATCTCTCCTGAGTTTGAGATCAATGGATTGAATTGCCTCCTGGACTTCAAACTGCTACTCAATTAATCATTCAACCATCCCCAGAGGTGTTCCTTCAAGATTGGTTTTGAATACATGATATGGTGATGACCAGTTACCAAGCCCTATACTTATTCTCTGTCTACTTTTTAATATCCACACTAGCAGTCCTTAACTGTGGTCCCCTTCACCTCTTGTCCGGATTGCTAAAGCTTCCCCTTAAATTATTTCCTTTCACTCTTTTGCCTACTCCAACTTATTTTCTATATTATCAGTAGATTGATGTTTTAAACAATTCCAAAATTCTCCCTTCTATGGGTTACATCTTCCCATGACTACAGATAAAAATTAAATTCTATTTCCTTGGCATTGTACATTTTAGTGTGATCTTTGTAACCTCACTCCAGCTTAACTATACGGTTTCATCTGCAACTATCATCAAAGCCCACTAACCAATGGCCACCACACAACTCTAGTCAAAGCTATTTAGGTTTATTGCAGCTTCCTGCAGCAAGGGAGAATACACATTAGAGGAATACAGTGCTTTTGTCAAAGAAACTTAGGAGAGGCTTATGATAATATTCCGACGTGCAGAGAGATTCTAAAGCAGATTTAGAGAAGTGCAGACAATTCTGGGTAGGATAATGTCAGGTAGCAGGAATAAGTCAATGACTGGATATCCTTACATGTTTTTTAATCTGGAAGACAAGGCATTCAAAGTGGAGCTAAAATTATCACTAGTAAAGAAACAGTAGTCACTTTTGCTTGCCTTTGGAAGGGGATGTTTAGTTACTGTGATTGCAAGGTAGGTGTCCTTTCTTTGTCTTATTCTAGTGTGGTCACAGAGTGGCCTTGCCTGAGTATTGGTTCTATTCTAAGAAAGTTGTTTATGTTTAGTTGGGACAATAAAGGCAAACTGTCAGCTTCCAGCAGTGAGCTGCTAGGGTCATTTTTCACTTTCTCACTACCCATGTCTAGTTCTACATCCAGGTCTACTAAACAATTTGCAGCCCCTTGAAAGACTTGCATTCTTTCTAATTTATGAGTCTTGACAGAACCAGTTTGGAAAGCTTGAAAAACATCCACTGCACTTTTCCCAGGATTTCCTCCTGCTCATTCTTTAGAATTCTTTCCCCCCTCTTATGTGTGTGCACATATGCATTAATATATATTCAAGAAAATGAGTATATTCACATTATTTTACAAAGAAAAAAACACATGAATTAAGTAAAATAAAGTGATCTTTAATTCATTCATAAGCCATCTCATTCTTCTTCCCAGATTTAATCACTCATATTGCTTATATAATTATAGTATTTTTTTCTATACACACTTATGTATAAATGTAGTTTTACTGACTCAATAACACACATATTTAAATGCTTAGAATACAATTTCTAATGTTATTTAGCATGCTTTTTTAATAGCCCTTAAGAGTGTTTTGAAAGTGTCTATATGTTTATCTATATCATTCCCTCATCAGAATGCAATATCATGGGTATCCTCGGTGCCTGATGAATCTCAATAATGCCTGCACAATGCCGGACACAGAGTTAAGTAGTTAAGTCCTCTTGATAAATGTATAGGGAACTGTAATAGAATGCTATAAACTACTTCCATAGGAAACCAAATTATTAGAAATCTCCTCTTATAAGCATGAACTCAGAGTCAAGGGAGTTTGTTTTAGAAGTCAACTAATATAGCTTCAGGCCCTCCCACTCATTTTGACATGAATATTAAAGTTTGTTTCACAAAGATTCCACTACCCCTAAGCATTCTAGAATCAGCATTTCCAGTGTTCCCTCCATATCAACTCCTCTGTGGAGTGTTTGTGCTCACAGGCCTCCTGCAGTACATATTGGCTTATTTTATATTGTATATGAAACAACAGCTTAGGGACTCAATTGTTCAATCACAATCTTGTTATAGAGTTACACCTTTGATAATTTCAAAATTTATCTTTTTGAGGTTAGGGATATTCTCAAATTTTTCAGGCAGAAAGCTTAAAAATATAAAGAAATGATGTATAGTTTAACATGTCTTCTCCTGTGACATTTAACATATTAATTGGTTCAATAGAGGCTGGGCTTGGTGGCTCACACCTGTAATCCCAGCACTTTGGGAGGCCAAGGAGGGTGGATGGATAACTTGATGTCAGGAGTTCGAGACCAGCCCAGCCAAAATGGTGAAACCCCATCTCTACTAAAAATACAAAAATTAGCCAGGCACAGTGGCACGTGCCTGTAATCCCAGCTACTCCAGAGGCTGAGGCAGGAGAATCGCTTGAACCCAGGAGGCAGAGGTTGCAGTGAGCAGAGATGGCACCACTGCTCTCCAGACTGAGTGACAAAGCAAGACTCCCTTTCAAAAAACAGACAAATAAACGAACAAAAAACAACAAAAAACATTAATTGGTTAATTGAAATTTTGACCAGAACCAAAAATAGGCAACTAGAGATAGCCTCTTTAAAGTACAGATATTCTGTATCACTGACTTTTTATAGATACACATTTTTTAACACTAGACATAAATTAAAACATTAAGGACTTTTAACATTAATTACACATTTTATAATATTTAACCTCAATGAATCAATATGTGGCTGGTGTAAATAAGGGCAAATATCAAATACTGATATGGAAATCAACAGATTTGTTTATATAATCAAGCAAGGCTGTTCAGAATTTGAAACTCTAGAATATATAGAAAAAAACAAATGAATTGGAATGGTGTGTGTGTGTGTGTGTGTGTGTGTGTTTTCATGTGTGTTCACAGACAGAAAATACACAAAACAAATGCTATCAATGTTTGTTTTTGAGCATAATGTAAATGAATGAATTTACCTGCATAATAGAAACACTGACCTTAGAAAATATATTTTCCCCAAACTAAATTAATTGAACTATGAGATAAAATTGTTTGAATTATTCAGATAAAATTTCCCACCTGAAATAATTCAAGAAATTTTAGTTTGGGATAAGATGATATGAATAACAACCTGCATCAAGAATTCCTCAGTAATTTTTTTATCCCCTTAAAAACATGTAAATCTCCAAATGCATTCTGAGTTTGGGGAATAGAATTGAACTCTATTGGAAGTTAGAAGAAACTTTGTATCCTGCATTATGCTGGGGAATGAACTATGTCTTGCTCTAAGTAATTTGTTGAGGACATAGGATAAAGTCATATCCACTAAAGGAAGATTATATAATCACTGAAATATAAAAGGACTTTCTCTTGTTAGCTATGAAAGACCAAGATTAGAATAGCAAAATGTTCTATGCAAACTGTGTCACATGCTGAAGAGCAAGCTAATGAATTGTGGGATAATTATGCATGCTTTTATAAAGAATGTGAGATATTAAAGGCTACAATGTGATTAGAATATAATTTTTGCAGATTTTAAAATGTTGTGTTTTAATCTTTTAAGTTGTTCTATCAAACTTCTAGTTTTCAAACATGTATTTCAAATGCAAAAGAAATAATTGTTTCAAAATAAGAATAAGATTATTATTTTCAAGGCTAACACCTTGAAAATATAACATATCAACAATACAGAGAATCTTTTTTATTTTTCTAGGACTGAACTTATAACCAATGAATCTAAAAGTTATTAATTTGGATTTCAGGGGGTTTAATAATATATTTAACAATATTAAGCTATTTTTATCCACATATCTTTTGTGGGGATCTACTTAGAAAAGAAATTATTTTACCAGTTCAACTATTCTACAGATAAGACTTTAAAATAACTAGTCTTGACTTTGAAATAAAATTCTCCAAATATATGAGAAAATATTATGAAATAAGAGAAAACATTTCTATTAATTATAATACCTGGAATAAATGCATTAGGATATACAATGTTATTTATAAAATGAAATTCACCAGAATACTATTGGCAGTGCAATAAAATTCAAATTATCTGTCAATGCTTTAAATTGTACTAAAGAACCCTGTTCTACAATCCAAAATCTCAATAAACTTCACAACCACTTGCTAATTCAGTTAACATAATGTCATTTCAGCAAACTCTAAAAAGGGTGGTAAAATTATGACAATAATTATCATATAAACCTCAGATCAGGGCATAGAAAATGAGCTACATTCTCTCACTTATAAGTCTATTAACAGAATCCTTTAGAAACCTAAGAGGTTAAAAGTAAATTAACAACAGAAGGAAGCCCAATCTAATGAGGCTTTGAAATGTAGGCATAGCTCACTTTCCTCAAATAAAAATCTGTATTAGTCTATTTTCATATTGTCATAAAGAAATGACTGAGATTAGGTAATTCATAAATTAATGAGGTTTAATTGACTCACAGTTTAGCATGGCTGGGGATACCTCAGGAAACTTGCAATCATGGCAGAAGGAGAAGAGAAAGCAAGGCACCTTCTTCACAAGGCGGCAGGAAGGAGAAGTGCTGAGCAAAGGTGGAAGAACCCCTTATAAAACCAAAAGATCTTGTGAGAACTCACTATCATGAAGGCAGGCTGGGGCAAAGTGCCCCCGTGATTCAATCACCCTCCACCTGGTCTCTGCCTTGACAAATGGGGAGTACGGCGATCATAATTCAAGATGAGATTTGGGTGGGAACACAAAGCCTGACCATATTATTCTGCCCCTGGCCCCTTCCAAATCTCATCTTTTCACATTTCAAACAAATCATGCCTTCCCATCAGTCTGCCAAATTGTTAATTCATTTTAGAATTAATCCAAAAGTCCAAGTCCAAAGTCTTATCTGAGACAAGGCAAGTCCCTTCTGCCTATAAGCCTGTAAAATAAAAAACAATTGAGTTACTCCCAAGATAAAATGGAGGTAGAGGCATTGGGTAAATTCTCCAATTCCAAAATGGAGAAATTGGCCAAAATGAAGGGGCTACAGACCCCATGCAAATCCAAAATCCAACGGGGCAGTCATTAAATCTTAAAACTCCAAAATGATCTCCTCTGACTCCATATCTTACATGCAAGCCACGCTGATGCAAAAAGTAGGCTCCCATGGCTTTGGGCAGCTCTGCCCCTTTGGCTTTGCAGGGTACAGCATCTTCCTGGCTGCTTTCACAGGCTGATGTTGATTGTCTGCTGCTTTTTCAGGCACACAGTGCAAGTTTTCAGTGGACCTATTATTCTGGTGTCTGGAGGATGGTTGTCCTAGTCTCATAGCTTAAGCAGGAAGTGCCCCAGTGGGGCCTCTGTGTGGCAGCCCTGACCCCATATATGCTTTCCACACTGCCCTAGCAGAGATTCTCCACGAGGACTCTACCACTGCAGCAAAGTCCTGGCTAGATATCCAGGCATTTCCATACATCCTCTGAAATCTAGGCAGAAGTTCCCAAACCTCAGTTCTTGACTTCTGCACACCTGCAGGCCCAACACCATGTGTAAGCCACCAAAGCTTGGGGGTTGCACCCTCTGAAGCAGTGGCCAAAGCTATACATTTGCCCCTTTCAGCCAGAGCTGCATAGCTGGGGCAGGAGGCACTAAGTCCCGAGACTGCACAAAAGAGCAAAGCCCTGGCCCAGTCCATGAAACCATTTTTTCCTCTGAGGCCTCCAGGCCTGTGATGGGGCAGGGTGTGGGGGCTGCCATGAAGACCTCTGATATGCCCTGGAGACATTTTCCCCATTGTCTTGGTGATTAACATTTGGCTCCTCTTTACTTATGCAAATTTCTGAAGCAGGCTTGAATTTCTCCTCAGAAAATGGGTTTTTCTTTTCTATCACATCATCAGACTGTAAATTATCCAGACATTCTCTGCTTCCCTTTTAAACACAAGTTCCAATTTCAAACTATCTCCTTGTGAATGCATAAAACTGAATACTTTTAAGAGCACCCAGGCCACCCCTTGAACACTTTGCTGCTTAGAAATTTCTTCTGTCAGATAACCTAAGTCAACTCTCTCAGGTTCAAAGTTCCACAGATTTCTAGGGCAGGGGCAAATTGCCACCAGCCTCTTTGCTAAAGCATATCAAGAGTCACCTTTATTCCAGTTTTCAGCAAGTTCCTCATCTTCATCTGAGACCACCTCAGCCTGGATTTTATTGTCTATGTCACTATCACTATTTTGTTCAAAGCCATTCAACATGTCTCTAGGAAGTTCCAAACTTTCCCCTATCTTCTTCTCTTCTGAGCCTTCCAAGTCGCTGAAAGTTCTAAACTTTCCCACATTTTCCTGTCTTCTTCTGAGCCCTCTGTTCCAACCTCTGCCTGTTACTCAGTTCCAAAGTCACTTCCACATTTTTGGGTATCTTTATAGCAGTACCCCACTCTCTATGGTACCAATTTACCGTATTGGACCATTTTCATACTGCTATAAAAAACTATCTGACACTGAGTAATTTGTAAAGGAAAGAGGCTAAATTGACTCACAGTTCAGCACGGCTAGGGAGATCTCAGGAAACTTACAATCATGGCAGAAGGCAAAGGGGAGGCAAGGCACCTTCTTCACAAGGCATCAGGAAGGAGAAGTGCTGATGGAAGGGTGAATAGCCCCTTATAAAACCATCAGATCTTATGAGAACTCTCTCACTATCATGAGAACAGGATGGGGCAAATTGCCCTTATGGCCCAGTTATCCCCCACCTGGTCTCTCTCTTGACATGTGGGGATTATGGGGATTACAATTCAAGATGAGATTTGGGTGGGGACACAAAGCCTAACCATATCAAAATCTAACATAATATGAATAGTATAAAATAAGTAATATGTATCTAAAAAATTAATACCGTAATGCAGTAAGCATATTACAAAGTCACTGGGCAAACCAAAGGACAATTTAAAGTGCAAAGCATGCAGCTGGGGAATTGAAACTAACCTTGAAGCCACTTGAACCAATCCTAGCTCTAATTAAACTAAATACAATTCTTACTAATAAAGCAAGGAAAACTGTCACTAATAACTAGACCAAATTATTCCATATGGTATGGAACAGAGAAATCTAATTTAGATTTTAAAGAGTATAACAAAGAAAAAATAAAATACAAAATTGTCATAAAAGAACGGAGTATATTTTTATACCTTTGGCATAATGAATTAACTAGAACATTACAGAGAAATTTTACTTAAGACACAGAAAACAGACAAGCTACTTGTAAATAGTTAATTAGGAAAAATTCTTCTCTGTGAAAAAATAATGAGAAGGATTTACAGCTAGAGCTAAAAGCTGGTTATCCAAAGCAGAATTTAAGGTCAACTTTAAATTTACCTTAAGAAGAATCCATCTTAATGTAAATTTAAATGTTAATCAGAAGATATACAAGTCATTTGAAATAGGACAAAACCTTCCTTGGAGAGAAATTACTCATAAAATTATAATTGGCTTAAGAGAAGCTTCAATTTTCTCATGCATTCTATTCAATCATAACGAAATACCAATAAGCAAAATCACCTCCTAATACCTTATTGTTTTAATCCACGTGTGCGGAGAAAAAATTAATATAAGCAATAAGAAATACTTCTCTACATAAGCCCTTAAAATAATGAATAAGCCACTGATAGCAAATAGATTGAAAAAACAGAAAGTATTAGTTTAATGTACTATTAACCTAAAATACAAATGTAATAAGATTAAAAGGAATAAAAGAAATTTAATAAACCATTATCTCCCCTCTATTTACTAAAAAAAAAACTTTATTTGTTAATTGAATATAGAAACTTATTGTCTAATTAGCTAAAGTAATCATGATCTGAATTAATTATTTTGGTTGAGGTGACCTCAGAACATAGTAAAGCCTCCCAATGATCAAAGCTAGACTAATCACTCAAATACATGTTCATTATTAGTTGGCTCAAGTTTTTTTGGTTGATAATCTATTTTATTGATGAACAGATTTTTCAATTGGTAATAATAAAATTCCATTTTAGAGGTCAAATTGATGATTAAGTTTATGATTTTATTGTTGCATCCACATATCCTAAAGATGTGACTTCTACTTAAGGTTCTTTAGTGCCATGGTTAAAGTTGTATGTTACCTGAGTTCATATCAGAGCAATTTCATTTGGTGATTCTTTATGCAAAGGTGTCTTACAATATGAAAGGGCTTTAAAAATAAGGTCCACTCTACAAAAGGGCTTAATATTAATTTGATATTTATCTAAATACAATAAATTATTAAAATCCTAGTCTAAGGGAGAGGCAGAACAAGATGGTGGAATAAACCCTCCAGCAATCCCCAACCTGCCATGCCCCACTCCACCCTCAACCCTATCCCCATTGTAGCTGCTCACTCAAGGAAACATCAGATTAAATAACTATCCACACAAGAAAACCTCTTCTCACAAGAGGTAACTAAATCAGGTGAGAAATCACAGCACCAAGTTATAGCATAATAACAGGAAAGGATGTGTTAAAGAGGATAGAAAGAACAGTCTTGAATTGTCTTCACCACTCCTTTGCCAACCCCATACAGCACTGCACAGACAATCTGCTTGGGAGAGGAAGAGGAAAGTGTGTATGGGACTTTGCATTGGAACTTAGCATCAGCTTCCCCACAGTGAAACACAGTACCAGGCAGAAACACATGGCTCCCTTTTCCAGTCTGGTGCCTATGGAGGGAGCATTTAGGCTTGCCCCAGGCAAGAAGAAAATCTGCAGCCTTGGCAGAAGGAATCTGAGTCCTGATCTGCTTTACCACCAGCTGACTAAAGTGGCCTTTGGCCCCAAATAAATGTACCCAATGGGTCCTCATTTTAGTGACAGGAAGGTCATAGTGATTACTCTCTTTGGGTGAGCACTGTTATTGAGATGGTCTGGAAGGCTATAAGCTTCAGATATGACTCAGTGTGACATAAGCTGCAGCAGCCACAGGAGTGCCCATGTTACCTCTCTGCCAACTCTAGGCAGTGCAGCTTTGAGAGAGGCTTCTCCAGTGAAGAAGAGGGAAATGTGCAGGAGACTTTGCCCTGGGAACTAGTACCAGCTCTGTCACAGTAAAACAGCCCTGAACAGAACACCACAGGCCCTTATTTTTGGCCAGTGCTTCCAGACAGCGCTTCTACCTCACCCCTAACCAAAATGGAATCTGCTGCACTGGCAGGATAGACAGGAGTCCCATCCAGGCATCACCATTGACTGTACACACACACATACACAATGGAATACCATTCAGCCATAAAACAAAATGAAATCCTATCATTTGAGGCAACATGCGTGAACCTCGAGGATGTTAAGTGAAATAAGCCAGGCACAGAAAGACAAACACCATGTGATCTCACTCATAAGTGGAATCTAAAAAAGTTGATTTCATAGAAGTAGAAAGTAGAATAGTGGTTACTAGAGGCTGGGGAAGAAAAGGGGCAGGAAAAGACAGGTTGTTCAATGAGTACAAAGTTACAGTTATATAGAAAGAATAAGTTCTGTTTTATTACAAAGTAGGGTGGCTATAACAAATAACGATGTAGTGTATATTTCAAGATACCTATAAGAGAAGATTTTGAACTTCAGCTCAAATAAATGTAAATGTTTAAAGTGACAGATTAGTAATTACCCCAGTTTGATCATCATATAATGCATGGATGCACTGAAACATCACACTGTATTCCAGAAATATGTAAAGTATTATGTGTCCATTGTAAATTCAAAAAATTAACTAATGAAAAAATATCTAAGAATCAGGCCCATTGAGATAACAGAACTCAGTAATAATGTAAATATAAAACTTTGTTTACAGAGACTTTTTTTTTTGTTTTTGAGACAGAGTTTTGCTCTTGTTGCCCAGGCTGCAGTGCAATGGCACGATCTCGGCTCACCGCAAACTCCGCCTCCCGGATTCAAGTGATTCTTCTGCCTCAGCTTCCCGAGTAGCTGGGATTACAGGCATGCGCCACCAAGCCTGACTAATTTTGTATTTTTAGTAGAGGCGGGTTTTCACCATGTTAGTTAGGCTGGTCTCGAACTTCTGACCTCAGGTCATCCACCCGCCTTGGCCTCCCAAAATGCTGGGATTACAGGCAAGAGCCACCGTGCCCGGCCTCATTGTTATTTTTTAACAAGCATGTTCCTAAGTAATTTATAATTACAATATTTCCCTATTGTATTAGTTTAGGCCTTCTGAAGGCTTATCAAATAAAAAATTGGGTCATTGAATTTCAAAAACCAACTATCTTAGTTCCATATGGATTATTTGAACCGACTGCAGATGCCATAAAATGATATATTAAAGAATCATAAAAACCACTTTGATCTCTAATGTGATTAATACTAATATAGATTATTGCACCTGTTACGGTCCTGACCTTGCTTTAACAATCTGAGTGTCTACTTTATCATTATATCAGTTAATAGGTTTGTCTTAGTCCATTTTGTGTTGCTATAACAGAATATCACAGACTGGGTAATTTATAAAGAAATGAAATTTATTTCTTAGAGTTCTTGAGGTTGAAAACTCCCACAGGCCCACATCTGGTGAGGATCTTCTTGCAGAAGGTGGAAGAGCCAGAGGTTGCAAGAGAGCAAGAGAGTAAGAAGGGGCCACTAGCTTTTATAACAAGCCCACACTCATGATAATTCACCTATTCCCATGATAACAACATTGATGCATTCATGTGGGCTCTGTCTGCATGGCCTACTTACCTCTTAAAATTCCCACCTCTCAGTACTGTTGCATTGAGGATTTAATGTCCAGCACATGAACTTACCAGGAAAAAATCAAAGCGAAAGAAGATTTAAAGCTAGAATTACTATTAGTCTTATCTATATGAAGCTTACTTAGCAGTGTAGTCAGTCAAGCTCATAGTGTCCAGAACTTGAATAATCCAGAATCCTTTGAGCAGAAACAAAAATCATGAATTCCACGTAGGCAATTATTCTGTGGTGTGTGTGTGTGTGTGTGTGTGTGTGTGTGCGCGTGTGTGTGTACACATGAGTCATTTACATTAAGAGCTAACTTTCCTGAATTATTTGCTTTGATCCACTTTTAACTTTTGAGAAAAGGCAGAAGAAATACAGAAAAGGTTTTAGCTGCTTCTTTGGATTTGCAACTCATTGTATAAGTTAAACTTCCCAGCTTGATAAATGAGGAATTATCTTCTGCCTTTATATTTTATGTACAAAGATTATTCTCACATAGATTCATCTACCCTTGACTATTCTCAACAAATCACAAAGTGGTCACTACTCTATATAGTGGAGACTGCCCTTAACTTGCTAATTCAGGGTGATTTTAATCAATGTGTAGTTTTATTAGGAGATGCTCAGATTTATAACTGTTATTGCTTATTTCTTAGTGATAATTTTCTTAATCATAACACCATCATGACTGGAAGATTTTGAAACTCATTAAGGCCATTAATTATAGGCACTCCAGATAGAGCATTCTAATAAATAAATAAGCTTTTGATTATTGCCCCAGGATTCCTTTTACTGCTTGCAGCATCAACAGCAGGAGCAAGGCAGGACTAGAGTGAACAGTGTGCCCTCCATCCACTGGCAGTCTAACACCTGTTGGCACGATAGATTTCTTTATCATCTTCCTCATCTAGCAAGGTTTCATCAGTTTTAGGTGCCATTAATTTTCTTACTGCAATTAATTAAAATAAAACCACCTTTTACATCCCAATACCACAGACCACTAATTCCATTTTCAGTATTATTACAACTTTTTATAATTGCCATAGAAATCACTGTTAACAAAACAGAATCTAAAGTATTACCTTTATAAATCTAGCAGAAAGCAGAGACCCAATTTAATATCAACATTTGCGCTGAAGCGTTGGACATCCTGAAGTACACATGCTTTGGAAAAATTTCACATATTTTAACATAATGTTCAGGAAACCATTCTTTAGTTGCATAAAAACTAATCTGAGTAGCACTGCCAATTAGAATTTTAGGATTTATTGTATACCACGTTATAATTTAACCCTGTAGGGTCTGCATATTTATGTTTCCCCAAAATTAACATGCTAAAATCCTCACCCCCAAGGTGACGATGTTAGGACGTGGAGCTTTTCGGAATGATTAGGTCATGAGGGCTCTACCCTCATAATACGATTAATGGCCTTATAAGAGAGGTTGGAGAGAGCTCCTTTACCCTTCGTTTTTGTGAGGACACAGAAAGAAGGCAGTGTCTATGAGGAAGTGGGTCCTCACCAGACACTGAATCTGATGGCTACTTGATCTTGTACTTCCCAGCCTCTATCACTGTGAAAAATATATTTATCCGGTTTATAAGCCACCTAGTATACTATATATATTCAAACAGGCTAAAACAAACCCTGAATATTGAAATAGATGTGCAAGTATATCCAATTTCTGCTGTCATAATTATTACTATTGTATCAGAGGTTAAAGTCTTTGACTAGCTATGTTACAAGAATAACATAAGTGATGACCAGTTATACTCTGACTCATGGGTTTTATTTGCCTGTGTACTGTGTAAAGGCTAACAGGAGTTGTTTTATCTACTAAATGCATCATTTGTTTACTGCCTCCTGTTATTTTAAAGATAAATATTATATCTTCTATGAGGCAAGGCTCAACCACCATGTGTAGGTAATAATGGAACTGGTTTTTCCCAACATTTTCTTGGCCTTTCTGGAATGTAGCAATGATAATCAGCCTGTACAGGTGCTGAAACAAGATGAAAACTCTGTCATCTATGAAGCCACTAGTTCACTGATAGCAGTGATAATAAAATTCTTTATAAGATATTGGTAAAAATAAATTTACCAATCTTAATTTTATCAAAGTTAACTTAAATGATCTGTGTCTGTTAGCATATCAACTCTATCTAGGTTTTCAATTCTATATTTTTCATTTTAGAGAAATATTCCCATTTCCGTGTCTTATAACAGCATTTATAATTAGCTCTTTGGTATTTGGCATTATATATCTAATATTAAACACAAAATTAACTCACAAAAGCACCACAGATGCTTAAGAATTAGAAACAGTATGCACATCTTACCTTTAATTATTTTAATTCTTATTGTTCTTCCATTATTATGAAATTATGAATATTTAATTGTGGAGTAATAACTCATTCCTTTTTTTTTTTTCTTTTGAGACAGGGTCTTGCTCTATCACCCAGGCTGGAGCGCACAGCAGTCTCGACTTCCCGAGTTCAGGCAATTCTCCTACCTCAGCCTCCTGAGTAGCTGAGACTACAGGCACCTGCTACCACGCCCAACTAATCTTCGCATTTTTTGTAGAGACAAGGTTTTGCCATGTTGACCAGGCCAGTCTCAAACTCCTGGGCTCAAGGTATCCACCCACCTTGGCCTCCCATTGTGCTGAGAGTACAGGCCTAGACCACTGGGCCCAGCCTCCATAACCCATTCCTAACTGCAGAAACAACAAGATGACAATGAATTGAATTTATGATTATAGAGACTATGAAATTCTTAACTTTGATTCAGACTAAGATAATTATGTCTATAGAAATTGATATTCACGTAGTAATCCTCACAGAACTGCCATCTAAACATTAACCTCATCAGAAGATGTGCTTCATTCATGAGCTGCTCCTTCTTTATATTTAAAATAGTTGCTATTCCAGGACAAATAAAGTGAGAAGTATTAATGTTTACTAGACTTGACATTATAAACAATGCTCTTAAATTATATAACTCAAATTATACCTTCATGGACTTTGTGCTTGAGGTAGTACTTTAGAATAGTTTGAAAACTGACCCATATCAGTGCTATAAATTCATGGGGGAGATAAATTATCATTAATTATTAAAGTTAAAGATGGAGAACTTAAATCCCTTGCAAATGAAATACCACAATTAGATACAGTACTATAAACTACTAATATATTATCAATAATTCTAGTGATATTTTTAATGAAAATTTTTATGCTTGTAGTTTTGAACTAACACCCTCACCCATAACACTTGAAACATCAATACTGAGTAACAAAGTAAGAGATAATTTTTATCTGCCTCTATCCTCCAGCAATAGTAGGACTAGGTATTGTAAACTTTATTATTTTCTCAATAAACGCATTTCTTTCACCAAACCATCTTATTACAAATTGTAATTAGATGCTAACAGTAGATAGACTAATTTTAAAGTAGCAAGTGTTAACTCATAGAGACTTGGCACAGGTTTTATCTCTAACATCAATTTAATTTCATTCCATTGATTGAAACTTCAGTCCTGTTAGTACCCATACCTCACACAGTTACCTGAGCCATGCAATTCACAGTAAATTCAGGAATGGCTATCTCACTATGGGCAGAAACAGTTACTTTTTGTTTTCATCATAAAAATGAAGCCTTATCAGTGTATTTTATATCCCAAGAAACACCTGCTATATGTATGTCTATCTTTGTCATCACGATCACTCCTGGAATATTTAACAAACAGTTTTAGCATTACGGTTTGCAGCAAACATCACACTTTGCCACTTGTTAATTCACCTAGTTAGAGGAGCTGCATTAGCCCTATTATCAATTAGCCCATCAGTAGCCTCGATCAGGTTTATTATTTTAGTACTTCTTACAGTTTTAGGTTCACAGTTAGCCGAATTCAATCATATATCTTCACATCTTCAGGAAGCCTATATTTACAAATAACACCTATTAACTAACATGCTAATCATATAATAAAATTAAGCCTTTGGCCACTAAGAGGAGGCTTATCTGCTAGACTCCATTTATCATTTCTAGTAATAGTCATACTATTAAATAATGCACAAGCAATAGGCTATAAATAGAGAGATAGTGTTTAAGACACTACTTTCACAGGTCCCTAGAGGTCAGTTGCACAAAAAGAACTTATATATGAAATAATCCCCTTCAGTGTGCTAGAAATATCTTTTATTGCAGGGTATTTTTTATCTTTCATTCAAATATAGCCCCTATACCAAAACTTGGTAGAGTCTGATCACTAGCATGTATTAAAACACTAAACTACTATATCCATTAGCAGTATCATTTCTTAACACTTTTATCCTTCTAGTTGCTGCAGTAGCTATCACTTGGACCACCCCGCACTCCCACAATCTGAAAAAAAAGAAATCAAAACGAAACATTACTAGAACTGTTTATCAACACTACACTAGATGTTTACATTGTGAGAAACCTCAGAATTATTATGAAACATTATACACTAGTTCTAATGACCTCTATGACTCAATATTATTTTTGACAAAATGGATTTCATAGATTGTGTGTAATTACTGCTAAAACTTTAATTATATGTTTTCTATGTCAAATAACATTTTGCTTCACTTTTAATCATTTTAGTTTTGAAACTGACCCTAATACAGACCCTCTTAATTGTCATATAACTCTTTACTATTTTAATTTTTAATTTTTGTGGGTATATAGTAGGTGTAAATATTTATGAGGTACATGAGACATTTTGATATAGGTATCATGGAAAGTGGGGTATCCATCCTCTCAAGTATTTATCTTTTGTGTTACAAACAATCCAATTATAGTCTTGTAGTTATTTTAAAATGTACAATTAAATTATTGACTATAGTCACCCTGTTGTGCTATCAAATACTAGGTATTAATAATCATCACATCATGGAGAATGAAGGATCCGTCCCCTCAAGCTTTTACTCTTCGTGTTAAAAACAGTCCAATTATAGTCTTTCAGTTATTTCAAAATGTACAATTAAGTTATCAACTATAGTCACCCGTTGTACTATCAAAGAATAGGTATTTTTCATTCTTTCTATATTTTTTGTACTCATTAACCATCCCCACCTGTCCCCTCACACCCAACCCCACCCACTACCCTTCCCAGCCTCTGGAAATCATCCCTCTAATCTCTGTGTCCATGGGTTCAATTGTTTTGATATTTAGATTCTACAAATTTGTGAGAACATAACAATGTTTGTCTATCTGTTCCCGGCTTGTATCACTTAACATACTGATCTCCAATTCCATCCACATTGTTGCAGATCACAGGATCTCATTCTTTTTTATGGCTGAATAGTCTTCATTGTATATATGTACCACATTTTCTTTATCCATTTATCTCCTGATGGACACTTAGGTTGCTTTCAAATCTTGGCTATTGGGAACAGTGCTATAGCAAACATGGGAATGTAGGTATCTCTTCTATACACTGATTTCCTTTCTTTTTTGTGGATTCCCAGGAATAGGATTGCTGGATCCTAAGGTAGCTCTGCTTTTATTTTTTTTGAGGACCCTCCAAACTGTTCTCCATAGTGGAGATTGTACTAATTGACATAGTGGAGGTTGTACTAATTGACATTCGACCAGTGTACGAGGATTCCTTTCCTCCACATCCTCGCCAGCATGTTATTGCCTGTCTTTTCTTTTTCATCAGGCCCATGGAAAGTACTGCCAGACTAATGCCAGTCTTCCCTTAAGGCGCAAGTGCTCTTCAGTCAGCTTGTGGTGAATGCTGCCTGGCTTGAGACTCACCCTTCAAGGCACTGGGCTCCCCTCTGGCTCAGGGAAGGTCTAGAAATCCCATCCAAAAATCAAGTTCTGGAACCGAGGACCCCAACAGTCCACTTGGTACTCTACTCAGCTGTGGCTGAACTGGTACCTAAAGTGCAAAACAAAGTCCCCTTTATTTTTCCCTGTGCTTTTCTCATGCACAAGGAGTCTCATCCGATAGCTACCATAGCTGGGAATGAGCTTAGTCTCACTCCAAGCTGGCAAGTCTCAGAGCCTCACCTAAGGCCCTCCACATGGCAATTGGGTACTGCTGCTGGTTATTCAGGGCCCAAGAGCTTTTCAGTTAGCAGGTGATGAATCCTACCAGGACTGTGTCCTTCTCTTTAAGGCAGCAGGTGTCCTTCTGGCACAGGGAGTGTCTAGAAATGTTGATCAGGACCTAGGGCCTGGATAGTGAGACTGGTGACTCTGACCAGTGCCCTGTCCTGCTGTCACTGAGCTGGTCTCCAAGATGCGAGATAAAGTTCTTCTCTTTCTTCCCTCTCCTCTCCTTAGGTGGAAAGAAGGGGTTTCTTTTGAATCTACAAACTGTGCAGCCTGGGGTTGTGAGAAAGGTTGTGCCAGCACTCCTTTAGCTGCCCTAGCTGGTGTCTCAGTAGGTCATGCGCCCCCCGAGTCTGGTTCTGGTCCCTCTCGTGTAAAAGCTGCAGTCTTTGTGGCCTAGACTGCCTTTCAAGTTTATTTAGAAGTGCAGAGCAATTTAGCCCCTGGTGACAAGGTTTTAGAAACTCAAGTTGGGACCACTGGGATCAATGGTTCTCCTCTTGCTAGGACTGCTTTAAATGCTTCCTTATTGGGTGGAAATCAGCTGAGTTTGGCCTGTTTTTTCTTTCTGCTGTAACAAGGCAGCATTGAGTTCAATGGCTCAAAATTGCTGCTGTCTCCCTCCTCCAGCACACAGAAACACTCTGAGCACCAAACCAGGGCTGCAAGAGGTTGAGAGGTGACCTTAGTGATTCAAAACTGTTTTTTTCTACCTCTTCAGTGCCTTTTTCAGTGATACAAAGTTCAAACCAGATATTGTGAGTGCTCCCCTAATTTCCGGTTCTTATGAAGGTGCTTTTCTTGTGTATATAGTTATTAAATTGGTGTACTTGCAGAGGGATGATCAATGGAGCTGCCATTTTGCTCCCCACATCCCTATAATATCCTTATTTTCTATATAACAGTGTGTTGATGACAATCATATTTTTCTTGTATTAATTAGTACAACTAACTCCAAATGTGTTACTTTTAAGTCTAAGAAAAATAATTAATCTAATAGTATCAAAACTATTTAATACAGTTTAGCTTCCATAATAGTAATTTCACCTTCTGATTGCTACAATTATTACTTACATACAGAAAAAAAACCAAATCCAGTGAATTTGGATTTGAAAATCTAGAACTGTCCCACCAAAAGCATTTAACAAAATCCTTCCTGGTATCAGTGAAATTGTTACTATTTGAGCCTCAAATTTTACTCTTATTATCACTACCTTGGAATTCTCAAGAAATTAACCTATAAATAATGCTTATTAAAACAGCAATTCCTGTGATACTATGAGTCACAGATTTAGCCTACAAATGAATTAAAAACAAACTGGTAAGGCTAAAATTAGGTAGCTTAATAAGACAATTTTGACACCTTAGATTATGATTACACCATAATTACCTGATATTCACATTTATATAAACATTTCAATAGCTTTTATAATAACCCTCTTTAAGTATTTTAATTTATCCCATATAATAACGTCATTACAATGCTTAGAGGGCATAACATCAGCATCAGCTGTTATATGCTTTATTAACACTAAATGTTAACCTAACATCAAGCACCACATTTTATATTGGCTGCTAGAAAACTGCTGTAGGATTAGCACTTCTGGTAATAGTGGAAGGTGTATATATATATATATATTTTTTTTTCAACATTTTGTAATAATGTAGTCAACATTTTACTTTACATATATATATATTCAACATCATACTCTCACTTAATTTACTTATAATATAATGCTGTACCACTAACTAGTCCCCAATAAATAATGTAATAAATTACTATTACTAGCATATGTATGACATTTATATTTTAAAATACCCCTATAAGATTGTGGCTTTGACAGTCAAAAGTGCACATCAAAGCACAAATTATACCAGTTGCAGACTGAACGTATAGAGACAGGGCCCATATCTTTTTATATAACTACTATCCCTTAATATGTCTATGAAAATGTCTACCACTAATGGGAATCTAATAAATTATTTAAGTACTGATTAATTAATTTTAAATGTGCTAAGTAGCTTATTTTATGTACTTTTGGGTGAAAAGCCCAAATATTTCTTCTTAGTTTCTCTCTTTCTAGGCTATAATTAATCACTGAAATTCGTAGATGTACACACTAATCCTTCCCCCATCTCAATAATATTCCAATTGATTTACTCTTTATATGTTTACAATTAAAATTATCAATGTATATTTCTATAGGAGGATCAAATTTCCTGTTTTGTTCTTTATTCATTGGGTAAGAAAATTTGGATAAGTATTTATTACCAGAATTAGCGATTTAAATTATTAAATAATTATCTTGTTCTTTTAGACCAGCTTCTGCTCGCCTTGAATACATCAGGATTCTTCTGCTCACCTTGAATACATTAGGATTCTGGTCTCTGCTTTGGGTAACACAAGTGCCAATAAGTATCATGGAGTCATGTTTTGATATAAAAGCTTCACTTCTATAGCCTGAGTAAACCTAGTCATTCTTTTTCATGTCTACACTTGATTGTCCAGCAAAAAATAAAGATTCCCTCTTATTTGGGCTTCTTTCTTTTATGATTTTTCAGGTGTGCCTAATCAAACAATCACCATGCAGGCAAAACTCTCCAGTGAATTTACTGACTCTAAATAGGAAAGAACATTTTTGTAATACTAATGATCCCAATCCTGTTCCAAATCAAACAGAAATAATTGTGAATCAGAAAAAAGGTGAAGAGCAAGAGAGTGGATTATAATGCAAATACTTGATGTGAATATCAGAGAAGCTGACTAAACATAGTGGACATTCTACATGCAAGGTTTTAAGATATTTTTCATAAGGATTGTTATGCTTTTTAGTCTGGTAATATAATACAGGTACTTACTTGTCTTTGAACTGACAATAAAACCTTACTAAGGGCTGTAAATAACTAACACTCACTTATCACTCTTGCTAAGGCAGTCTTATCAGTCTCCCTCACTGTAAAACTCTTGTATTTTATATTGATTGAGTGTTCTATTTTTATACTTACATTCCCTATATAAAAATATTATAGAGTATTCCTATCTTTTTTTCTAATCATTTCCAATTTTTTCATTACTGGAATTGTCCAAATTAAATTGAAAGGGTTAAAATTAAGAAGTAAATATGCTGTGTACCAAACATTAAAGTGTGCATACTAATTTTTAACAATCAGAATTTCTGAGAAACCTCAAACTTGAATTTCCATACATTTTACCTACAACCAAAACAAAGGGCATGCAAGACTTTGGTAGTGTGTTGGTTTTTCGGTTCCGACAGGGAGATTTTTGACAACTCCATCCAACATGCTAGATCCTATTTCACCATTAGATACTGTTAATTTATTTACCCATAGTATATATGCATCCAATGTTGAAGGCAGATAAGAAAACCTTTACAGGTTAGTGATGAAATAGCTATTTTTCTCTTTACAGCTAATGTAATATTTACTGTGTCCTCCTATATTTTCTTCTAACAGAAAAAAAGACAATAAAAACAAAACAATGTAAACAAATCAACAGGATCCTAAGTCTATGAATAAAACAACACATAACGGATGTGAGCCATCACACACGTTAGAGGGAACAATGCTATATAACTTGGGCATATCAGCTCACTTAGTTCCACTTCCCAGTGAAGAAGGTTGGTGATATGGTTGGCTATGTCTCTACCCAAATCTCATCTTGAATTGTAGCTACCATAATTCCCACGTGTCTTGGGAGGGACCCAGTGGGAGGTAATTGAATCATGGGTGTGGGTCTTTCCTGTGCTGTTCTCATGATAGTGAATAAGTCTCACAATATCTGATGGTTTTATAAAGGGGAGTTCTCCTACACAAGCTGTCTTGCCTGCTGCCATGTAAGACGTGGCTTTGCTCCTCCTTGCCTTCCACCATAATTGTGAGGCCTCCCCAGCAATGTGGAACTATGAGTCCGTTAAACTTCTTTCCTTTGTAAATTACCCAGCCTTGGGTATGGCTTTATTAGTAGCATGGAAACAGACTAATACAGTTGGGAACCCCTCCTGAGTACCATAATCCAATTAGCTACT
This sequence comes from Pongo abelii, assembly GCF_028885655.2. Taxonomy (NCBI): domain Eukaryota; kingdom Metazoa; phylum Chordata; class Mammalia; order Primates; family Hominidae; genus Pongo; species Pongo abelii. Next base: position 26,452,762 of record NC_071998.2, on the reverse strand, counting down.
CTTCGTTATTCCTTACTGTGATCTTAGGTGAATGCCACTTATGATCTCCTTGTAGTTTACCATAAAGGAACTGACTTTTATTTATCAAATTTACTCTTGGCTACTTAGTTACCACTTACCCCCCTAAAGCACCAAATTAGATCATCTCCCCCAAAGTTCAAACAAACTTTGCATCATAATAGTTGTTAAAATTATTTTTACATTTTTTGTTAGTATATTTGTAATTACATTCATTGAAGATAATTTGAAATTGAAGAAATGCAGATTATAAAAATCATTTACTAGAATTCAAAATCAACGATATTAGAGATAGTTTCTAACTTGTTCATAGTTTTATGCACAAATCCCAAACAGCTTGGTGCATAAAAATAAACATATGTAAAAATGCCATCATTTAAAGATAATTGCTACAAAATGTCATGTCTCAGTCTTTCTTTACATTTCCATCTCTCATCGCCCAACCTGGCTAGACATTTATCGACAGAATCAAGTTAATTGCTAAACAGTGGGGTATTGGTTAAATAAATTACAGTATGTTTACACAGTTGACTACTAAACAATCACTAAAAAATTATAAAAATATTTTGTTGATCTGATGATTGTTGTTTGACACTCTAGAAAAACCCGTTCCACATTCATTGTCTACAGTTAGTGTTACAGGTAGAAAATGGAAGAGTGCATAATGGACTAGGAAGCCTAATAGAGAAAATATTTCAAGGAGAAGAATGTGATTGATTGTGTCAATGCTACTAATACCATGTAACAAGAGCTTAGCACTGACCTTTGGACGTAGTATATAACACCACTGGCCTTTACAAGGGCTGTTTCAGTACAGCAGTAAGAATAAAAACTCAAATGAAGTCAGTCAAGAGAGAAAGGGAGGGAAGAATTGGAAACTACAGATACACATAACTCTTTTCAAGAGGTTTTATTATTATTATTATACTTTAAGTTATGGGGTACATGTGCGGAAAGTGCAGGTTTGGTACATAGGTATACATGTGCCATGCTGGTTTGCTGCACACATCAATCCATCATCTACATTAGGTATTTCCCCTAATGCCATCCCTCCCCTAGCACCCCAACCCCTGCCAGGCCCTAGTGTATGATGTTTCCCTCCCTGTATCCATGTGTTCACACTGTTCAGCTCCCACTTATGAGTAAGAACATGCGGTGTTTAGTTTTCTGTTCTTGTATCAGTTTGCTGAGAATGATGGTCTCCAGCTTCATCCATGTCCCTGTAAAGGACATGAACTCAACCTTTTTTATGGCTGCATAGTATTCCATGGTGTATATGTGTCACATTTTCTTTACCCAGTTTATCACTGATGGGCATTTGGGTTGGTTCCAAGTCTTTGCTATTGTGAACAGTGCCGCAATAAGCTTATGTGTACATGTGTCTTTATAGTAGAATGATTTATAAACCTTCAGGTACATACTCAGTAATGGGATTACTTGGTCAAATGGTATTTCTGGTTCTAGATCCTTGAGGAATCGCCACACTGTCTTCCACAATGGTTGAACTAATTTACATTCCCACCAACAGTGTAAAAGTGTTCCTATTTCTCCACATCCTCTCCAGCATCTGTTGTTTCCTGACTTTGAATGATGGCCATTCTAACTGACATGAGATGGTATCTCATTGTGGTTTTCATTTGCATTTCTCTAATGACCAGTGATGATGAGCTTTTTTTCATATGTTTGTTGGCTGCATAAATATCTTCTTTTGAGAAGTGTCTGTTTAGATCCTTCACCCACTTTTTGCTGGGGTTGTTTTTTCTGTAAATTTTTTTTTTTTTTGAGACTGAGTCTTGCTCTGTTGCCCAGGCTAGAGTGCAGTGGCACAATTTCAGCTCACTGCAAGCTCTGCCTCGTGAGTTCACACCATTCCCCTGTCTCAGCCTCCCAAGTAGCTGGGACTACAGGTGCCCGCCACCACTCCCAGCTAATTTTTTTTTTGTATTTTTAGTAGAGACAGGGTTTCACCATGTTAGCCAGGATGGTCTCGATCTCTTGACCTCGTGATCTGCCCGCCTTGGCCTCCCAAAGTGCTGGGATTACAGGCATGAGCCACCGTGCCCAACCTGTTTTTCCTGTAAATTTGTTTATGTTATTTGTAGATCCTGGTTATTTGTAGATCCTGGATATTAGCCCTTTGTCAGATGGATAGATTGCAAAAATTTTCTCCCATTCTGTAGGTTGTCTGTTCACTCTGATGATAGTTTCTTTTGCTGTGCAGAAGCTCTTTAGTTTATTTAAATCCCATTTGTCAATTTTGGCTTTTGTTCCCATTGCTTTTGGTGTTTTAGTCATAAAGTCTTTGCCCATGCCTATGGCCTGAATGGTATTGCCTAGGTTTTCTTCGAGGATTTTTATGGTTTTAGGTCTTATGTTGAAGTCTTTAATCCATCTTGAGTTAATTCTTGTATAAGGTGTAAGGAAGGGTTCCAGTTTCAGTTTTCTGCATATGGCTAGCCAATTTTCCCAACACCATTTAGGAAATAGGGAATCCTTTCCCGATTGCTTGTTTTGGTCAGGTTTGTCAAAGATCAGATGGTCGTAGATGTGTGGTGTTATTTCTGAGGCCTCTGTTCTGTTCCACTGGTCTATATATCTGTTTGGTAGCAGTACCATGCTGTTTTGGTTACTGTAACCTTGTAGTACAGTTTGAAGTCAGGTAGCATGATGCCTTCAGCTTTGTGCCTTTTGCTTAGGATTGTCTTGGCTATGCAGGCTCTTTTTTTGTTCCATAAGAAATTTAAAGTAGCTTTTTTTCTAATTCTGTGAAGGAAGTCAACAGTAGCTTGATGGGGATGGCATTGAATCTATAAATTACTTTGGGCAGTATGGCCATTTTCACGATATTGATTCTTCCCATCCATGAGCATGGAATGTTTTCCATTTGTTTGTGTCCTCTCTTATCCCTTGGGCAGTGTTTTGTAGTTCTTCTTGAAGAGGTCCTTCACATCCCTTGTAAGTTGTATTCCTAGGTATTTTATTCTCTTTGTGGGAATTGTGAATGGGAGTTCACACATGATTTGGCTCTCTATTTGTCTGTTATCAGTGTATAGGAATGCTTGTGATTTTTGCACATTGATATTGTATCCTGAGACTGCTGACGTTGCTTATCAGCTTAAGAAGATTTTGGGCTGAGATGATAGGGTTTTCTAAATATACAATCATGTCATTTGCAAACAGAGAAAATTTGACTTCCTGTCTTCCTATTTGAATATCCTTTCTTTCTTTCTCTCTTTCCCTTGGCTGATTTTCCTGGCCAGAACTATCCAATACTATGTTGAATAGGAGTGGTGAGAGAAGGCATCCTTGTCTTGTGCTGGTTTTCAAAGGAAATGCTTCCAGTTTTTGCCCATTCATTATGATATTGGCCGTGGGTTTGTCATAAATAGCTCTTATTATTTTAAGATATGTTCCATCAATAACTAGTTTTCAGCATGAAGGGGTGTTGAATTTTATTGCAGCCCTTTTCTGCATCTATTGAGATAATGATGTGGTTTTTGTCATTGGTTCTGTTTATGTGATGAATTACGTTTATTGGTTTGCGTATGTTGAACCAGCCTTGCATCCCAGAAATGAAGCTGACTTGATCGTGGTGGATAAGCTTTTTCAGGAGCTGCTGGATTAGGTTTGCCAGTATTTTACTGAGGATTTTTCCATCAATGTTCATCAGGGATATTGGCCTGAAATTCTCTTTTTCGGACGTGTCTTTGCCAGGTTTTGATATCAGGATGATGCTGGCCTCACAAAATGAGTTAAGGAGTCTCTCTTTTGCTATTATTTGGAATAGTTTCAGAAAGAATGGTACCAGCTCCTCCTTATACCTCTGGTAGAATTTGGCTGTGAATCCATCTGGTCCTGAACTTTTTTTTTGGTTGGTAGGCTATTAATTATTGCCTCAATTTCAGAACTTGTTATTGGTCTACTCAGTGATTCGACTTCTTCCTGGTTTATACTTGGGAGGATGTATGTGTCCAGGAATTTATCCATTTCTTCTAGATTTTCTAGTTTATTTGCATAGAGGTATTTATAGTATTGTCTGATGGTAGTTTGTATTTCTGTGGGATCCGTGGTGATAGCCCCTTTATCATTTTTTACTGTTTTTATTTGATTCTTCTCTCTTTTCTTCTATATTAGTCTGGCTAGTGGTTGATCTATTTTGTTGATCTTTTCAAAAAACCAGCTCCTGGATTCATTGATTTTTTGAAGGGTTTTTTGTGTCTCTATCTCCTTCAGTTCTGCTCTGATCTTAGTTATTTCTTGTCTTCTGCTAGCTTTTGAATTTGTTTGCTCTTGTTTCTCTAGTTCTTTTAATGGTGATGTCAGGGTGTCAATTTTATATCTTTCCTGCATTCTCCTGTGGTCATTTAGTGCTATAAATTTCCCTCTAAATCCTACTTTAGCTGTCTCCCAGAGATTCTGGTATGTTGTGTCTTTGTTCTCATTGGTTTCAAAGAGCTTATTTATTTCTGCATTAATTTCGTTATTTACCCAGTAGTCATTCAGGAGCACATTGTTCACTTTCCAGGTAGTTGTGCAGTTTTGAGTGAGTTTCTTAATCCTGAGTTCTAGTTTGATTGCACTGTGGTCTGAGAGACTGCTTGCTATGATTTCCATTCTTTTGCATGTGCTGAGGTGTGTTTTACTTCCAATTATGTGGTCAATTTTAGAATAAGTGCGATGTGGTGCTGAGAAGAATATATATTCTGTTGATTTGGGGTGGAGAGTTCTGTAGATGCCTATTAGGCCACTTGGTCCAGAGCTGAGTTCAAGTCCGGAATATCCCCGTTAATCTTCTCTCTTTGATCTGTCTAATATTGACAGTTGGGTGTTAAATTCCTCCACTATTATTGTGTGGGAGTCTAAGTCTCTTTGTAGGTTTCTAAGAACTTGCTTTATGAATCTAGGTACTCCTATATTGGGTGCACATATATTTAGAATAGTTAGCTCTTCTTGTTGCATTGATTCTTTTACCATTATGTAATGCCTGTCTTTGTCTCTTTTGATCTTTGTTGGTTTAAAGTCTGTTTTATCAGAGACTAGGGTTGCCATCCCTGTTTTTTTGTTTTGTTTTGTTGTTGTTGTTTTTGCTTGGTAAATATTTCTCCATCCCTTTATTTTGAGCCTATGTGTGTCTTTGCATATGAGATGGGTCTCCTGAACACAGCACACTGATTGGTCTTGACTCTTTATCTAGTTTGCCAGTCTGTGCCTTTTAACTGGGGCATTTAGCTGGTTTACATTTAAGGTTCATATTGTTATGTGTAAATTTGATCCATCATTGTGATGCTAGCTGGTTATTTTGTTCGTTAGTTGATGCAGTTTCTTCATAGTGTTGATGGTCTTTACAATCTGGTATGTTTTTGCAGTGGCTGGTACCAGTTGTTCCTTTCCATGTGTAATGCTTCCTTCAGGAGCTCTTATAAGGCAGGCCTGGTGGTAACAAAATCTCTCAGCATTTGCTTGTCTGTAAAGGATTTTATTTAGTTACCTTAGTTTGGCTGGATATGAAATTCTGATTTGAAAATTCTTTTCTTTAAGAATGTTGAATATTGGCCTTCACTCTCTTCTGGCTTGTAGGGTTTCTGCAGAGAGACCCACTGTAAGTCTGATGGGCTTTCCTTTGTGAGTAATCCGACCTTTCTCTCTGGCTGCTCTTAACATTTTTTCATTCATTTCAACTTTGGTGAATCTGACGATTATGTGTCTTGGGGTTCCTCTTCTCAAGAAGTATCTTTGCGGTGTTCTCTGTATTTCCTGAATTTGAATGTTGGCCTGCCTTGCTAGGTTGGGGAAATTCTCCTAAATAATATCCTGAAGAGTGTTTTTCAACTTGGTTCCATTCTCCCCGTCACTTTCAGATACACCAATCAAACGTAGGTTTGGTCTTTTCACATAATCCCATATTTCTTGGAGGTTTTGTTCATTCCTTTTCATTCTTTTTTCTCTAATCTTGTCTCCATGCTTTATTTCATTAAGTTGATCTTCAATTTCTGATATCCTTTCTTCCATTTGATTGACTCAGCTATTGATTCTTTTGTATGCTTCACGAAGTTCTCTTGCTGTGTTTTCCAGCTGCATCAGGTCATTTATGCTCTTCTCTAAACTGTTTATTCTAGATAGCAATTCCTCTAACCTTTTTTCAAGGTTCTTAGCTTCTTTGCATTGGGTTAGACATGCTCCTTTAGCTCGAAGGAGTTTGTTATTAACCACCTTCTGAAGCCTACTTCTGTCAATTCATCAAACTCATTCTCCATCCAGTTTTGTTCCCTTGGTGGTGAGGAGTTGTGATCCTTTGGAGGAGAAGAGGTGTTCTGGTTTTTGGAATTTTCAGCCTTTTTGCGCCTATTTCTGCCCATCTTCATGGATTTATCTACCTTTGGTCTTTGATTTTGGTGACCTTCAGATGGAGTTTCTGAGTGGACATCCTTTTTGTTGATTTGGTGCTATTCCTCTCTGTTTGTTCTCCTTCAAACGGTCAGGCCCCTCTGCTGCAAGTCTGCTAGAGTTTGCTGGAGGTTCACTCCAGACCGTGTTTGCCTGGGTATCACCAGCAGAGGCTGCAGAACAGCAAAGATTTCTGCCTGTTCCTCACTCTGGAAGCTTCATCCCACAGGGGTACCCACCAAATGCTAGCCAGAGCTCTCTTGTATGATGTGTCTGTTGGTCCCTGCTGGGAGATGTCTCCCAGTTAGGAGACACGGGGGTCAGGGACCCACTTGAGGAGGCAGTCTGCCCCTTAGCAGAGCTCAAACACTGTGCTGGGAGATCCGCTGCACAGAGCCAGCAGGAAGGGACATTCAAGTCTGCTGAAACTGTGCCCACAGCTGCCCCTTCCCCCAGGTGCTCTGTTCCAGGGAGATGGTAGTTTTATCTATAAGCCCCTGGCTGTGGCTGCTGCCTTTCTTTCAGAGATGCCCTGCCCAGAGAGGAGGAATCTAGAAAGGTGGTCTGACTACAGTGGCTTTGCTGAGCTGTGGAGGGCTCCGCCCAGTTGGAACTTCCCCAGGGCTTTGTTTACACAGTAAGGGGAAAACCTGGCTACTCAAGCCTCAGTAATGGTGGACGCCCCTCCCCCCACCAAGCTCAAGTGTCCCAGGTTACTTCAGACTGCTATGCTGGCAGCAAGAATTTCAAGCAAGTGGATCTTAGCTTGCTGGGCTCCGTGGGTTGGGATCTGCTGAGCTAGGCCATTTGGTTCCCTGGCTTCAGGGGAGTGAACGGTTCTGCCTCACTGGCATTCCAGGTGCCACTGGGGTATGGAAAACAATTCCTGCAGCTAGCTTTGTGTCTGTCCAAATGGCCACCCAGTTTTGTACTTGAAACACAGGCCCCTGGTGGTATAGGCACCCGAGGGAATCTCCTGGTCTGTGGGTTGCAAAGACCATGGGAAAAGTGTATATCTGGGCCAGGGTGCACCAATCCTCACAGCACAGTCCCTCAAGGCTTCCCTTGGCTAGAGGAAGGAGTTCCCCGACCCTTTGCACTTCCTGGGTGAGGCAACGCCCACCCTGCTTCAGCTTGACCTCTGTGGGCTGCACCCACTGTCTAACCAATCCCAATGAGATGAGCCAGATATCTCAGTTAGAAATGCAAAAATCATCCACCTTCTGCATTGATCTCGTTGGGAGCTACAGACTGGAGCCATTCCTACTGGGCCATCTTGCTAGGTCTCCTCAAGAGATTTCTTAAAAGGGAAAAGATAACTGGAAAACATTTGAAGATGAATATGGGAAAAAAGCAAATACAATGGTAAATTTAACAGCATGTTTATAGGCTGATTGCCATGAGCCAGTTTAAAAAAAAAAGAAAGAAAAAAAAACCTTGAATATTGAGGAAAGAAAGGAAATAGTTGCTGGGGTCATTTTGTTGAGTAAGAGGGAAGGCATTCTAGTGCCTAAGAAATATGCACACATGATAGTAGCTAAAACACATTTCTCTTTCCTAATAAAAAAATAGGAGAGAAATATGCCACAGATGTAGACAAGTGAGTTTAATCTTATAAAAGTGAGTCTGGTAACAAACTGAGAAGCTTAGTTTCTTAGTTTAACAAACATAGAAGCTTGGTCAGGAAACAGGATAATGCTTAGAGACTTGAAGAGATTGGAGAAGGCAGAAAATGATAGTTGAAGAGAAAGAAGAAAAATGGGAAAAGCAAATGTGGTACGATTATTATTCTATTCTGTCATTTGTTTCCTTCCTTTTTAGTATTTAAGTGAGAACAGGTCAACTTTAGCAAGATTGATATATTTTAAAAAAGAAGAAGCAAAGAAAAAGAAGGTACTTTCAGTATATTCTGCTTCCTTCATGTCTATCTGAATGTGTACTTGAACATTACCTAAGGTACTCCAGGGCTGCATGCTGTAGAACCTGATGATCAGTACAGACAACAGAAAGAAAACTGTTAGTGTAGTTCATAATGTGGGCTATCACAGCTGGAAAAAATCTCTCTCTGCTTTCTCTCTCACTAATTCTGTTTTAAGTATGATCATGGTAAAAGTCAGCCCACAAGATGAACTCCAGTGATTATTGCTCTCTTGTGTTCATAAACTTGTCTAATCTCCTCCCACATAGAAGTGGGATTGATCTCTGTGACCAATAAATATTGTGGAAGTGTGATTTCCAGTTAATAAAAGGCATTGTAATTTCTGCTTTGGTCTTTAGGATGCTTACTATGGGGGAAGCCCATCCTGTCGTGAGGACATTTAAGCAGCCACATTGAGAGGCTTTCATGAAAAGGAACTGAAGCCTCTTGGTAACATCTAGCACTAATTTGCCAGCTTTGCAGCAGCATGACCTGAAAATGAACCCTTCAGCTTTAATCAAATTTTCAGGTGTCTGTAGCCCATGCCAACATCTGACTACACCCTCAGGAGGTACCCTGAGTCAAAACTTCCCAGTCAAATCTCTTTAAAATTCCTGACCCAGGGAAACTGTGAGACATATCAAGTTAGTATGGTTGGATTAAGGTAGTAATCTTTGCAAAAGATATGTTGTTAAATATTAGATAACTAATAAAATTGTTCCATTGGAGAGATATCTAACAAGGTGAAATTTTATGGTAAAGAAAAACCATGTAGCTCACTGATTTTCTCTTTTCTTCAGGGTGCAGCATTCCTGTAAGAGTTAGTTGGAATTTGAATCTGGGTAGGTTTGAGCCAAATTCCCACTGACTCTTATTTTTAAATTTTCTTCTTAAAATTTCACAATATTTTCTCCTGTCTCACGTTTATTTGATGGCTCACTTTAGACAAAGAAAGCTATCTTAGTTCCTGTCTTAGTCTTTTTGGCCTGCTATAATACAATATTATAAACTGGGTAGTTCATAAACAACAGAAATTTATTTCTTACAGTTGAGAGGTCCAATATCAGGATACCTACAGACTCAGTGTCTGGCAAGGGCTTGCTTCCTCATAGATTGTGCCATCTCGCTGCATCCTCACGTGGTAGAAGGGGCAAACAACCTCCCTCAGAGTCTCTTTTTTTTAATAAGGTCACTAATCCCATTTATGAGGGCTCCCCACTCACGACCTAATCAGCTCCCAAAGGTTCTACCTCCTAATACTATCACTCTGGAGATGAGGATTTCAACATATGCATTTGAGGGGACGAACACAAACATTTGGACGATAGCAGCCTCCTTAGCATAAATTCTGCATTTCAAATTGCATTAAAAGTGTCTTACTAGTATCAGTGTAAATATACCAGATAGAATATAAAGGTAAATAATAGTAAATAGCCATCAAATACAAATGATCCATCACTACTTGAAAAATTAGAAATAGGGAAAAATAAAATACAGATTTCTTTTTTTCAAAAAAAGGCATATTTCAGCACTATGCAAAGAAGAACATAAAGTCACTTCAGACTGACTAGAAGTCTAAATTGTCAAACAGTGTGAACTGATAAAGTCATGCACTTTACCAATTTCAGATATATCTTAAAGGGATCATCAGCTGAACAAACATAAGCCACAAAGAGAAAGTGAAGGTACTAGAAAGATTGAAAAGAGTAAATGTTATCGTGTTATTTTCTGAATATCCATTTTTCATTTTCTTAGAAAGCTTCATCTTGTAAACATTTCCATAATAAATAGATTGATATCTATATCATCTTCTCTTTCATTTTACCATGAGAATTTCTGAAATCTATTAATTTAATCAATAAATATTTATTGAGCACCTACTCTATGCCAGACACTATTGTAAGCACGGGGGATAAAGTAGTGAAGAAAAAAGACATAGTCTCCTCTTCATGACGCTTAAAACTCGTTAAGGATAAAAGCAGTAAGGAAACATATTGCAATATCAGATAGTATTAAGTGCTATGCTATCTTAAGAAAAATAAAAAGATAAGATGAAACAAAATTAAAGATTCATGGTTTATTTAAGAGAGCATAATCAAAGTCTAGCAGAGTGAGATGTTCTTAAATAAGTACAAATTTGTTTCTCAGCACTTGAGTGTATGAACTCTGTTTCTTCGTGTTCCAAAGTTGAGTTCAATTTGGTTTCGATGGCTTCCTTATCTCTCCCCTCTTCTGAATATTTAATGAGAAATTTAACATTAGTTATTTTGCAGAAGGATCTTTCCTTTCCTTAGAGTCATGCAAGACTCCATACTTACTAACTTTGGAAAGCTTAAAAAAATACAATGAATTTATACACCATGGACCACACAAAGATATTCATTGTCCAAGGCTACATTGGTTATTCAAAGGCATACAGTACTGGTTCTCTGGCCATAGTCCCAGCTTTCTCATTGCTTTAATTCCCAAGGTGCTACACATACATTTCAGTTCCCAAAAACCCAAGTGCTCCCTTAATTGTTCCTACCATTCCTGGGTCAGTGTGGAAGAGGGAAATACAAACCTCAAAGCAGCCAATTTATAAGAGTTAGGGAACCCACATGCTCCTAAGGGTCACCTCTCTCCTTTTCTCAAAACCTGGAACTCAACCAGTCTCAGACAATCCACCTGTACCTCCCCTGAGCCTCTTACGTATTCCATGACAGTAAGGGAAATTACAGTCCCCCTAGGGAAAGAGGCAAACAATACCTATCTTTCTTTTCTGAAAAGTCCATAGGAAAGTACTATAGCAAAGTTTTTATTATCTGACACAGAACATAGGATAAAAAGGCATTAAATCAGCTTCTTCCATTTTTAATAGAGTTACATTGTCAGATTTGAGGATTTGACTATTAAACATTGCCATGTATGTGCATCCAAACAGAGTAAACTGGAAAAAATGGGACGTGGTACAAGACTTACATATTCAGTGTAAAGGAAAGCTAATTTGGGTTGGTTTGGCCTGTTGTAAGAGATCTAGAAATCTCTGCTGTTTATTGAGGTAAATATTTGACAATGGGGAATGAAATGAAGTATCAAAGAGTCTCAATATTCTGAGTGAGTAAAGCAAAGCAGGGAAAACCCAGACAGCCAAATATATGTTCTCTAGGTATGGTAAAAAAAAAAAAAAAAAAAAAAAAAAAAAATTGACAAGAAGCACACGCTTGGGATCAGGGGTAAGACTACTAGTTTTAGGAAAGGAAATTGATGAGAATAATATATGAATTTCAAAGCAGAATTTTGGCAAAAAAAGTTTTTTAAAAAATGCAAAAATCAAATCAACATGGGTTGCTTTTCATTTTTCATGAAGTACAAGATAAAATATAGTAAGAGCTTCAACATTTCCGACATGGTGGGTACAGGAAAATAACCCTATGTCTCATGGCATGGGTTAAGGGTACCTTATAGTGAGGAAGCCCATAAACCCCAGGTTATCAAGGGTAGTCTACTGTTCTTTCATCTTATCAAGCCATAGAGAAACCGGATGAAAACCAGGTGAAGCTGGAGGAGGTATCATGTAGTACTGCTCCAGGGAAGGGCCCTGTCTGCTGTTACAGAGCTTCTTATAGTACAAGTTTGTGAATAGTCTTGAAAGTGAGGTATAAAAGGAAGGGACCTAGGCACCAGAGAGTCTAAATATAAATAGCAGTGAACATAGTTGCCTGAGAAATTGTATTTGAGCTATTAAAACATTACTCCTCAACCATTTTATTTTCATTGTTGTCCCTTTAGGAACTGTTATTGACATTTTCTTCCTGATAACACAACTGATGAAATTGTAATACCCCCAAATAGACTGCATTTGTTAACATACTGCATGCATATCTGTGCTTTATACTTAAAAAGAGTAAGATTTTTTTGAACACCCTCATTGCAAGAACCACATTTTACTCCCTTGAGAATGGTATCAACCAAGTTAAGAACGCACACATTAGAGAAAGAAAGGGAGTCTCTCCCATCTGAAAGTGAGTTTGGGTGCTATCACTTCAATCAGGAAAAGTGTTCCTCCTGGTGATTCACCTGTCACGAGGCAACCCGAGCTTCTGTAGTCATCCATACAACAATCCTGCTTTTCTTTCTGTATTAAATCAAATAAATTAATGAAAAAAATCCAGACTTGAGACTGTAGAAATAAAAGTCAAATAGTTGATTCTGAGTTATTACAAGAGTTTGAACTCTTATTGCCTGTCCAGTAGTGGCCATAAAATACTTTAGCAATGACTCTTAAAGTTTTAACATTGCAGTTCATAATTAAGTTAAACACCTGTTCTGTGACACAAAAATTCCATTTTTAGGTTTCTCAAGAGACTCATTTTCTAAACAAGAATGTTTAAACCAATTATAATAATAATAGCTTCAAACTAGAAATAGCCCAAATGTCCACCAATAGCAGAATTATTAGATACATTAAGGTGTATTCATGGAATAGAAAACTACCCATCCATTAACAAAAAAAAAATGAACTACTGATAAATGTAAACACATGGATAAATTTCAAAACATTATGTTGAACAAAATAATTTAGGCATAAAAGATACATGATATATGATACATGTATAAAGTATTTACAATGTGTGATTTATGGTTCCATTTATATGAAGTTCAAGTCCATGAAACACTAACCAACGTGATAGAAACCAGATGGTGATTGCCTAGAGCAGGGGGTGAATTGGTAGAAAATGTCCATGGGTACCCTTATTAGGTGATAAAACTATTCCATATCTTGATGTCAATATTTGTGCTGTCCACTTAAGATGTGTGCACTTGACTGCATAAAAATTGTACCTCAAACCACATAATCATTTTAACTGACACACAAAAAAGTATTTGACAAAATTCAGCAATCTTTCTTAATAAAAACTCTTAACAGCTAAGAATAGAAGGAAAGTTCTTCAACATAATGAAGGCCATTTATGAAAAACCCACATCACAATCCATGGGGAACAACTGAAAGCATTTCCACTAAGATCTGGTACAAGGCAGATACGTCTGCTCCCACCACTTGTATTCAACATAGCACTGGCAAGAGCTAATCATTCCAGAAAAAAAAAAAAAGCATCCAAATAAGAAAGAAATAATTGAAATTATCTTTATTTGAAGATGACATGATCCCATATGCAGAAAACCCCAAATATTCCACATACCAGAAAATCTGTAAGAAATAATAAATGAATTCAGTAAAGTTGCAGGATACAAAATCAACATACAAAAATCAGTTGCATTTTCACATATTTACACACAAATACTGACCTAGTTGAAAAAGAAATCAAGAAAACAATTTCATTTATAACAGTATCAAAAAATAAATACCTACAGATAAATTTAACCAACAAAGAGAAAGATTTGTACACTGAAAACTATAAAACATTAATAATAAAAGGAATTAAAGAAGACACAAATAAATGAAAAGATATCCCAAGTACATGGATAGGAAGAATTAATACTGTTAAAATATTCATAATGCTCAAAGCAATATACAGATTTAGTGCAATTCCCATCAAAATTCCAATAGCATTCTTCATCAAAATATAAAAAGAATCCTAAAATTTGTATGAAAACACACACACACATAGACACACAGACACACACACACACACACACACACACACACACACACACAGAAATAGCCAAAGAAGTACAGAGAAAGAAAAACCAAGCTGGAGTCATCATATTTCTTGATTTAAAATTATATTAGAAAGCTACAGTAATCAAAACAGTATGGTACTGGCATAAAAACAGAAACATAGACAATAGAACAGAATAGAGAGCCCAGAATAAATTCAAACATATATGGTCAATCAATTTTCACCCATGACACCACCAGATATGTAATTTGCAAGTATTTTTTTCCCACCTGTACACTGTCTTTTCGTTTTGTTGATTGTTTCCATTAGTCCATTCTCACATTGCTATAAAGAACTACCTGCAACTGGGTAATTTATAAAGAAAAGAGGTTGAATTGACTCACAGTTCCACAGGCTGTACAGGATGCACAGCTGAGGGGACCACAGGAAACTTACAATCATGGCAGAAGGTGATGGGGAAACAGGCACATCTTACATGGCCAAAGAAGGAGGAAAAGAGAAAAGCTGGAAGTGCTACACACCTTTAAATAAGCAAATCCTGTGAGAAATCACTCACTATCACAAGAACAGTAAAGGAGAAGCCCACCCCCATGATCCTATCACTTTCCACTCCAACACTGGGGATTACAGTTCAACATGAGATTTGGGCAGGACACAAATCCAAACCATATTACTATCCATAAACTTTTTGGTTTGGTGTAGTCCCATTTACTTATTTTTGCTTTTGTAATCTGAGCTTTTAGTGTGATATTCAAGGAATCATTTTTCCTCTATGTGGTTTTCTAGAAATTTCATGATCTTTCATTTAGGTCTTACATTTCATGGTCTTACATTTGGGTCTTTTATACATTTTGCCATTTTGCATTGACTTTTGTGCATCATGTGTAAGATAAGGGTCCAGTGTCTTTCTTTTGCACGTAGAAATCTAGTTTTTTCAGTTTCCCCACTTAATATAACAATCATATCTTTACCTTCTTTTAAATGGGTTCATTCACTTTTAATGAATATTTTCATGTCTACAGTGAAGAACCTTTGTAGTCATTGCTGCAGATTTACCTGGACAAAATGCATCCTACCTATTAATTCTATCTAGATGTACTAAAGAGTACCTTCTAAATCACTTCTCACTGAAAGTCACCGGCCTGAGAACTGGAGCAAAACTGAAGGCAGGAAGGTATATATTAATGAGCTGGGACAGTGAAGTTTGTGGGACTGATTTGTAATTTAAGAAAGCCTTGGTAGGCTCTGCACCTAATTTGATAAGACATTAATAACAAAATTAGATCTAGATTTGAATGTGCTGTCTTAGCATATTACAAGGGAAATAAAAGGCGATGGAGAAAAAGAAGCACATTACTATAGTTTCTATTGCTTTAAAATAGGAAACCATTTGAAACAGAAATGCATACATGAATACATTTAATGTGTACATGTTGCTTAATATTTTCATTCTGATTTTTATTCTTTTCTTAGGTAACGTAAAATGAAAACTGATTATTTTCCCTGGTAACAAACAGGCTTTCCAAAATTTGATCTAGTGAGCAAAGCTGATACTTTCATGAAGAGAAACTCCACCTGTCAAGACTTTGGGAAACCGATATGTACGTGTGCGTGTGTGTGTGTGGGGGGGGGGGGGTGGTATATGTTTAATAACAACCAGTTTTAAAGCCTTCCTAATGGGTTGCTCAACATTTAGCTGGCCAAATTTGTGTGAAAATATAATATAGTGGGAAATAAAAGAATACACAGATACAAGAGATTTTTGTTGAATATTTTCTTCGTAGCAAGTAATGACGAAAGCTTTATTATATAAGGAAATGGTTGTCTGTTCTTTCCATTACTACTTAGGAACCTTGACAGTAAATCCCTTAAAGATGGGGCCATCAGTGTTCCAGGTAGTGTTTAAAGTAATGGTATATTAATGAGAAAAATATGAGTAGTTAAATGCACCATGAGCTTTGGGACCAAATAGATAAGCTTCTGTATCTTGACCCTGCTGCTCTCCAGTTGTGGGACCTTGGGCAAGTTATATCAGCCTCATTTTCCTCTTCTATAAAATTAAGACAAGAAATAATCTTCCTTATAGTACAAGTAATCCTGAAGGATAAATACAACATAACAAAAACACCTACCACATATTTATACCTAGAACATAGGCATTTTCTACATTAGATGCTTGAGGCTGCCTTAAAATATTACCAAAAACTTGATGGCTTAAAACAGCAGAAATATTTTCTCACAATTCTGGAGGCCAAAAGTTCACCATGAATTTCACTGGCTGGGAATCAAGGTGTTGGCAGGGCCATGTTACCTTCAGAGACTCTAAGGAAGAATCAGTTTCTTGCCTCTTCTAGCTCCTGGTGGCTGCCGGCATTCTTTGGCTTCAGTCCACATCACTCCAATCTCTCCATGTTTACAAAGCTTTATTCTCTTCTGTGTATGTCTCCTCCTTTCTGTTTCTCTCCTGTACAGTCATTTGTGATGGTATTTAGTGTCCACTCAGATAATGCAGGACAATCTTCTTCTCATCTCAAGATTCTTAGCTTGATTATATCTGAAAAGACCCTTTTTTCTAAATAAGGTAACATTTACAGGTTCCAGGGATTACACTACAGGCACATTTTTGGTGGGGTGGGAGCATTTTATAGTCTACCACAGTGTTCAATGAATGTTAGCAGACATTCTCTGTCATATACATCAGTGGTCCCCAACCTTTTTGGTACCATGGACTGGTTCTGTGGAAGACAATTTTTCCATGGACCAGGGATTTGGGGGCTGGTTTCAGAATGATTCAATTTTATTACATTTATTGTGCACTTTATTTCTATTATTACCACATTATAATATATAATAAAATAAGTATACAACTCACCATAATGTAGGATCAGTAGGAGCCCTGAGCTTGTTTTCCTGCAATGAGACAGTCCCATCTGGGGGTGATGGGAGACAGTGACAGATCATCAGGCATTAAATTCTCATAAGGAGCAACCTAGATCCCTTTCATGTGCACTTCACAATAGGGTTCATGCGCCTGTGAGAATCTAATGCCATCACTGATCTGGCAGGAGGCAGAGCTCAGGTAGTAATGTGAAAGAATGATGGGCAGCAGCTGTAAATACAGATGAAGTTTCCCTCCCCCGCCACTCACCTCCTGCTGTGTGGCCTAGTTCCTAACAAGCCACGGACCACTACCAGTCCACGGCCTGGGTGTTGGAGACCTCTTGTTATATATCATCTCTTAGAATATTGATTATGCCACTCATGTTTACCATGTGGACATGAGGCACAATAATTTTATCCTGTTCACTTCCTGAATCCATATTTGCAGGAATGGCCTACCAGCAGTGCATGCAGAAAACATACTGTTTTTCACCATAGCTAGAGATAATCAAAAGTCAAGGAAAATCTTAGAATTTTTTTCCAGGTATAAAAAGCATTCCACTAAGAAATATTAATATTACTTTATCAAGAAGTAAGCACTTAACTAAATAAAGCTTAAAGACCAGTATTTCTCACGTAATAAATGTATGTATATTTTCCATGATACTTATATTTGTACAAAAATATGGAACATTCACACATTCAGTTATTTGAATTTTGTGTCAGTAGAAAACAAAGCCAAAAAAACGTTGAGAGTTTCAAAGTAGGACACATATATAAAACAATACGTGGTGAAAGTACCTAACTTGGCAGATGGCTGAGAGTGAAATTACAAAGTGGTGCAGTGAGACATTTGATTAAAAAAAGCAGTGATAAGCTGTCATCTAATGCATTATTAATTGCTCTAAAAACTCCTTCTTACCAAAATATCATAAAAGACAAAATATTTTGCACATAAATATATGTTAAATCTGTTTCATAATCACTCGCAAAGAGGATGGTTTTTTTCCAATGCAGTAGGTTAGAAATCTTAAATATTAGACTTTCATAATCTTTCTACATAATTATTTGTAAACTGTTACACAAAAGCAATTCTTCTGAAGGTATTTGAAGAATGCTTACATAATGAAAATAAAAAATAAAGCAACAGGGATTCTAAACCTAACTTCTCCTTCACCCAGATGGAAAACATTTGTAATGGAAAGTAGAATGGGGATTACCTTCCATCTTTTCATAATGCAGCATTTTTTCAATTAACAAATTAGCATTCGAATAATACGCTATCAGTTCTTCTCACAGGTAATTCCTAACCTGAAGAGTTCTTTCACTGTTCAAATCTTTAACTATATAAAAACTACTTTAACTTCAGTATATGAGCCATGAACATTTCAAAAACATATTATATGGCACTATAAAAGTCACACGTAGATATCTCTTACTGGCAGCATTTAGTGCTCCTGGTCTCAAATGTGCTTCAGATTCACATACCTCATTTGAGATTCCAAATGTTGACAGCCCACAGACCCTTTTGCACTGTGCTTTCCACCCTGATTCTTAATATCAGCATTGTTACCTAGGTTTGCGCATTTGATGAATTATTTTTTTCATACCTTGACCTCTTTAGAGGAAATGCATATATGCTTGCCTTGTAAAGTTTATTTGAAAGACTGTTCCAAGGGATTACTAGCCTTGCTTATGTTAAATTTAAATAACCTCCTGGTTCCGTCGCTTCCTCAGTATTTCAAGGTGCTGCAACAGACACGGAGCCTTTATGTCAGACTGTCATCCTCTTCAACCTCTGCTTAACATTTTGGTTTTGTTTTACTTTTTTTATAACCTGGTTATTCCTTGAGTAAGGAGAAGAATCTTGATGGCCTTGGTGGCCCATTCTGTTCTCTCTTTGGGAAGCCTAGGGAGACCTTAGCTCAGCAGGTCTGAGAGAGTAGCATTGCCTCTGGAAAGATAACGGGTGCTAGTTTTGCAAAGTGTAAGCTTTTGAATAGGATTACCAGATAAAATACAGAATGCCAATTTAAATTTTTATTTAGGATAAACAATAAGTACTATTTTGGGGTATGTCTCAATATTGCATGGGGGCATATCTCATATATTTCATAATGCAGCATTTTTTCAATCAACAAATTAGCATTTGTTGATTGAAAAAAACATGAAAACATACTTATAATAAAAAATAAATTTACTAGTGATCTGAAATTCAAATTTACCTTTGTGCTCTGTTCTTCTACCCCCCTCACCCCCTCAAAAAAAAAACTGGTATCCTTAACCTAGACACTCACTCTTTCCTCTCTTTTGGTGATTTAGATAAAAACTCAGCAGTGTCCACTTGAAAAAAAGATAAACTTAAGAAAGAACTCTGTGCTTTATCTGACAGGCATGGCCTTGAGACGGTTCCATTGCTTTCGATTCTGTTTCCTTACATGCATACAATCACAGTTTGTATCTCACTGAAATGCTTTAAAAATTAAGTTTATATTTTTCTGTTATAAAGATTATGCTCATTCTAGAGAAATGGAAAATTGAGAAATGTATAAAGTCAATCACCTTTAGTGCTTCTGCTCAATACGGTAATACTATTAATAGTTTACAGTTATTTATTTCATGATCGCATTCAATTCTCACAGCAAAAGCATATGATAGGTTTCATTACATAATCTACTTTTACTGATGAAGCTGGATCTCAGGAAGAACTTGTTAAAGAGCATGAGGCTGGTAAAGACCAGAGCAAAGGTCTAAGCCATGGTCTCTCTAACTCTAGAGTCCTCTTCTCTGTGCTCCCTCTATCCTGTTAACATGTTGCTACATTTCATGTCAGGCTTATTTTTAGGGGCTATTTTGCATAGTATTAATTATAATGAATATGAATGCTCCAAAACAGGATATTTTTAAAAACATTTATTTAAAAGGAGGTATAGTTTTGCATAGAATAAAATGCCTCAGATTCTGTCATGACACTTTACTTGATTCCCTAGGCAACCCTGACTTCTCCCCCTCAATATGGCTAATGTGAAAATTTTGCTTTCAACACATAATTCATAATCTTCTAGAAGACAATATTGTGATATAATCCCCCATGTGTCCACACACAGGGATGAGCACAAAGCAAGATTCCTATTAGTCTAACAGCCTCTAATTAGGTGTCTACATTATTGGAGGCTTTTCACACACATTATCTGTACTCTTCACAACAACCCTACAAGGTAAATATTATGATGAGGAAATTGAGACTCAGAGAGGTTAACTAGCACCCTCAGGATGCATAGTACCTTTGTGGGAATGAGAAAAAGGCTTCTCTACTTCTAGGCAGAAACAGCCCTGAGCATCCCTCGGCAAGATCACTGCTGAATCCTTACTGGCTGAGAGAATTTGGACAGCACACAACCTACACAACCATAGATGGCAGCTCTGTTCTATATGACACAGCCAGTAAATAGTAAATGAGGTTTAAAGTCAGATTGTCTGACACCCAAACACATACGTATCTACTCTATTCTGTGCAATCTCTGAATCTCTGGTTCCTCACATTTCAGTATGAAACCTGATATGTTAGTTTGGAGACATCATTGGAGCTACTATATCACCTTTCTTCCTACAAATCCTCACAAGTCTCCAACTCTTACTCCAGATTCAATGCCAACACCCATGGCTGCTACATCTCCTCTCATCTGCCCTGAGTAACATCATGCTTCATGCTTCAGGGGGAATAACATCTTGGCATCAGAGATACTTATATTAAATAGTAATTAAACCCATTAGTCTTTGATTGAAAGTGTAGAGTTAACTTGTCTTATTGGTGAGGAAGGCATATAAAGCTGTGCAATTTTAATTTTTGACATATACCTTCATATTTTAATTGTTCTTAGGGTTCTTTCAACTTAAGAGACTCCTATTGGACCCATATTAAAATGAAAGGGACTTGTGTAAATGAAAACGTCACAATCTACAGGGTAGGCCATGGGTAGGCCTGCTTGAGGAACTCTTGAGAGTGTTAAATTGTGCAGCAAGAAACCAATTGGCTAACTGTATGGCTGTGGTTATGGTAGTGACGAAGGCCCTTTTCAGACTCTCATGTAAAGTGGTATAATAAGTAGCTCTCCCAGAATCTAACATGGAAGATTCTGTACTTCAGGTGAATATCTAAACTTTAGCCATGTCTTCATGGAGAACTAAAAATGTTGAAGCCACATCCACCTCTGCCATTACTTATTTTTGCATTTGTATAAGAATCCTTTGCATAGCTTGTTTGCCAATGAAGTAGTAAAGTTAATAGACTAGGCCGGATCCAATTATTATTCTCACCAGTATTCAAACCTAATCCAACTTTTTTGTCTTGCCTGTCACACAATATTTTACCTTATTTGTGCATCAAGCTTACCCTATTTAACTTTGCTTATTCTTATTAAGTTTACTGAAAATGATTCCAAACATATTTATGAAATAGATAACAAAATGCACATTTAAAAGCTAGCCTTTTAGAGTAAAGGGACTTTTTACAGAATCAAGGCCAATTTTTGAAATAAATGATCAGTGCCATTGCTAGGATATGTGGTGCCCTGAGAAAATAATTTCTGTGAGGCTCTCATTTCTACAAATAACTCAATTAAAAAATGTAGTAGGAAACTCATGGATGCCTATTAAATGTAGTAATTTATTGATGATGACGTAGAATAATGCTTAAAGAGGAGGTACTTATATGTTTATTTATTGTTCATTCAGTGGACATGAAGGTTCTTTGTAGTGCCCAAGTACCATCTCTTCCTCTTCCAGTTTATAAATTTTCTCTCACGTTCTGTATTGTGAAATACGCTATCTCTGACTAATTTCACATCTCCCTTCTTGGGAAAAACACAACAACACTGTTATTATCCATAATATCATGGCTTTATAGAACATGCTTGTATTAAAAAATACAAAACTTGTTGTCCTTACAGTTCTTGGTACCATTTATTTAATGCTAATTACATAATTTCTTTTTAAATTTTATTTATTTTTAAAGTTTTATTTTAGGTTTGGGGGCACATGTGAAGGTTTGCTACATAGGTAAACTTGTGTCATGAAGGTTTGTTGTACAGATTATTTCATCACCCAAGTATTAAGCCCAGTACCCAATAGTTGTCTTTTCTGCTTCTCTCCCTCCTCCCATCCTCCACCCTCAAGTAGACCCCTGTGTCTGTTGTTTCCTTCTTTGTGTCCATAAATTCTTATCATTTAGCTCCCACTTATAAATGGGACCCTGCAGTACCTGGTTTCTTGTTCTTGCATTCATTTGCTAAGTATAATGGCTTCCAGCTTCATCCATGTTCCTACAAAAGACACAATCTTGTTCTTTTTTATGACTGGATAGTATTCCATGGTGTATACATATCACATTTTCTTTATCCATTCTGTCACTGGTGGGAATTTAAGTTGATTCCATGTTTTATAATGCTGCAGTATGTAGTGTGTTACCCATAAATACTGACTTCTATTGACTCTCTCAGAAGTTATTATTGAGCATTGTTGACAATGACTACAAATTCAAGTTTTTTCCAGATAAAATAGTAAAATGTATGTGATAATTCATTTTCTGATAATGTTAAATCTACCATTTATAATTTTATGTAACATAAAAGAAAACATTTTCAAATAATATACTCTCTTGAACTCTAGGTCTTGACCACTGCTTTCTTAGAAGATAATGTATTTCAATGTTAACCATACCTCTGCTTCCCACACACAATCAACAATGGAAAGAACAGGCAAGAGATCCATGATCAGAGTAATAAGCAGTTTCATTCACACCAGGAAAGTCTGTTCTTTATCCAGCATGATTTAAGACTAACCTGGGAAAGCACAATGTCACTGCATCTATCGGATGAAAGAAGAAGATGTCAACTGGACAGTCTTATTGCATTTGAGGAGCAAATCTTTAAAGTCCTTGGAAGACATAGGCTCTACCACTACACAGAGAATGTGGCACAGAGACTGCGTACATGGTGAGGCGGTCAGCTTGAGTGCCAGTAACAGAAGGTGCACAGGGTAAAGGATGCCTGTTGCCAGCACTGTTGCTCTTGGTTGCTATATCCTGGAGGCTAAACCGAGGTTGAAATATGGATGAGTGGGAACTTACACATGAAGCCACACACATGGCTTTAGTCCAAGGTTTCACAGTGGATCACTAGCAATCCAGAGCCTAAACTCTTCCTGTGTCTAGCATGAGTGAGAACCAGGATGGCAGTAAAATTCAGAAAGCCAAATCTCATTCAATTTGTCCAAAGAAATACCAAGCTGTCCACTGTGGGCAATCAACTTTCCAGGCCTGAGCTCAAACACAGGACCCTTAGAAAACTATGTATGTGTTGGTCCTGGAGCTCATTGGAGCATCTGTTCCACCTTGTCCATGTAGGTGGAGTTCAGACAGAATTCAGAAGTAAATTAAAGAGTGGGGCCCACACAGCCCCTGACATTGGTTTGGGGAACCCTACTGGGCACTGCTGGTTCTGAGGAGTCCCAGGCAACCAAGGGCCAACAGAAATTTATCAAGAGAAGTGCTCATAAGTGCAGTTGCCCCTGAGCACTTGACTGGATCTAAAGTTGATATTGCAGATAATAAAACAGTGCTAAATGATGTGACCAAAGTCCTGCAAAGGTCTCCAAAAGAATTAATTCTATGTCTCAGGTCTTTTTCCATACAGTGCTCTGACCCTGCTAATGCATATTCCACTGAATTCCAGAATGTGAAAGTAACCTAAAGTTTATTTGTCAATCTCCACAAAAATGTATTTGTATCTGTACCATCTCCACTAAGCAGTCTTCTATCTCTATATATCTCTTCTCTCTGCATTTCTAGTAATGGGAATCTTACCATCTTCCAACACAGCACACTTGCTCTCCAAAGAGTGAGTCAGAAAGGGGGCTGAAAGAAATCTGTGTTCCCATGACTCCCACTTTGCAACTGTATAGCATGAAGTTGAAATACTCTGCAATATGATGTTTTCTCAAATACTGAGAAAAAGAGGAAGTCTTCTTGTAGTCTCCTTTTTCCTAGGTTAAAGACACTGTTTTGTTAGTGAGATATAATATGGTTTTCAGCTCTCTCAGCATTCTGATTGTCCCACTTTGTAAGTACTCTGTTCTAAAATAGGAACAAGCCTATTGTGTTAGATCTGAAGCTTTCATTTTCAGATGTATTTACCAATATTTTATTATTATGAAGTTCTTATTATTTCATTAAATACCATATTCGACCAAAAATAAATCTTTAGAATTACCTAAGGTTTAACTTCCCCAATAGATGGTTATTATTTTCTAGATGGCATATTAGTAATACAGAGCTGTTTGTTCCTGCCGAACTTTACAAAGCAACTAATAAAGAAACAAACAGGTAACTTTGCTCCAGGTCCAAAAGTGATATATACTAAACATTATATAGAAATTACATAAGACAGCCAATGAACATAAAATGACATTGACAAAAGATAAAGAAAAAAATCAGGACACTTTATGTCCTGATTATATCATAAAAAGACTCTAAGAACTGGTATTCATATAAGCTAGTTATATAAACAATATTTCAGGTTAAAAAAACCCTGAATTTTGTCAAACAGTGTCTGCAACAATTATAAAACAAGCACATATGGCTTCTTTTAAGTCATTTTCTTTCTAGCAGCTGCGAATGAAATCCTAAGAGAGTTCACTCCAGGCAAATATGCCTTAATACGGAAATCAGCCTCAATACAGCCACATTTCTCTCTGAAGGTCATGGAAAAGTTTTTTTTGCCAAGTTATAGCCTTCATGTAGTTTAGTTCCTTTGTACTTTTTTTCAACCAATGAGTCCTTTGCATGGAAAGGGAAAAAGTGAAGAATAATCTCTGTTATTATCCTAAGACACTTTTGTATATCAAAGAATGCATAGGTAACATGAAAAAATAAATATTCTGTACCAAGTTCTTAAAACAAGTTGCAAAAATTTCCAGGTCATGTTGAGCTCTACCTACTGGAAGTATTGATAGGCCAAAATATTTTTGACCCACTCATTTGAGCCAATAAAAGAAAGAATGATTTTATTTGAAGAGGGTGGACGCATTAACTTGTCTAGTTTCTGTAACAGCACATGAATTGCAGAAAAAGAATTATGGCTATAGGCCCTTAAGTCAGACTGCCTGGGTTCTAATTCTCCTACATAATAGCTGTATAACTCTGAGCAAGTAACATGAAAATGTTAAGATTCATCTAATAATAGTAATTTATAATGTATTTTACAGTTCAGAAGATGCTTTCATATCTGTTATTTTATTTGTTCTCATGCTAATTGTCTTAGAATGACAGGGTAATTATTCTTTCTTCAATATGTATTCATTGAGAATCTTCTTTGTGTCTGGGTATGATGTACTAAATAAGATAGACAAGGTCTGTGCTTTCACAGAGATGCCATTCTATAAAAAAATAGCAGATAATATCAAGTAAACAGAGTGATACCTAAGACAATTTCAGATAATAATTGTAAAGAAGCAAATAAAGTTGGGGATAATTCAGGTTTATTGAGGGTAACCAGTGAAGACCCCTTTGAAAAGGTCCTATTTAAGATAAGAATTTGAATGGAGAGAGGAAGTCAGTCAGAAGATCACAATGAGTAGGAGGAAAGGAGGTTTTCCCAATAAAATGCTCTAAGGAATAAAGCATTATTATTCCTTAGGTAGGGTTCCCTAACAAATGAAAAAGTCAGCAGAAGGGGAATAAGGTCAAGGACGATAGAAAGATAAGGGTCAGTATCCCTCTGCAGCTGCAGAAAGCAGGATCATAATCAGGAAAAGACCTTTCCAAGGTCACACAAGAGCCAGGACTAATGTCTGGATATTCTCACTCCATATATATTGCTCTTTTCCTTTGCAAGATTTCTTGCTTGATAAACCAGACTGCTAGACAGAACCCAACAAAGAACACTTGTTCACTTTGAACATCTTTGTAAAAAAAATTCATATCTTCTTATAAATTAATAACCTTACTATCACCATCAACTATTATTGAGCTTCTTAAATGTAGCAGGTACTCAGCTGCCTTTTAAAATTACTTTTTATCCAATAACACTGAGATGATAATTTAGTTCATTTTTTAACTGATAAAACTTCAAGTTAGGGCTATTTAGAAACTTACCTAAATAAAACATCTAATAACTGGTGAGCTTAATATAGGTATAAATTTTCTTATACCTATGTGATACTTTTGGGCATTTTGATGTAGGTCACCATAAACATCTGTAAGGAGAGTATAAATTTATAGTCAGTCCATAAGACATCACCCAGACACCTTAAAAAACATCCTTCTTCAGTGTTGGGAGCTTGTAGTGGTAGATTTCTTAAGACTGTATTAAAGTTTATCTTAGAAGTCTCAAAATATACACAGTATATATCAAAGCTATGATTAGCACAAAGGTTGCTAGGCAGTGCTCTTACTACTAATAGGTCTATATTTATCTCAGTTGACATTAAAAATGGATAGGCAGTGACTTTATTCTTTAAACTTGAACAAATATGTTAACAATGGTTCAGATTGCTAAGGCTGCCTGGATATGATTGTTGGAAGTGTGTATATGTTGGATAGTGTTACAAGTAGTTAGGCATGAGCCAGGCAGAAGAGGGCTCTTCCCCCACCCAGTAGGAATGTCAGGTGATGGTTCAACAATTATTATACTGCCTCTCTAAAAATGAAAAATGATAATTCCACAGCAGTAGCCAGGGCACCAGGGAGAGACAATCTCCTGATGATCCACAGCTATTAACATTAAAGTGTTAATTGAATGCAGATGCCAAGGAGAAGAAACTACCTGGGCATATGAATTGAGAGACAAAATGGTGAAGTATGACCTACTGGGGACACTCCACCAGAAAAGGGAAGAAAGCCTCAGATGGGCATGTGGACAACTTTCTCAACACACTGCATGCTCAATTCCCAGGGGTAAGGAAGGCACTGTGCGTGCAGAAAGCCCACCCTAAGGGAAGAATCATGGGAAAGAGGTGAGCCCATAAAGTCCTCAGATCAATGTTAAACGATCTCTTTGACCTTCAGGTGCCCATTTGGGACTATTCCAAGTGAATTTTCCTTTCTTTCCTGTTCTAAAGCCTTTTTAAAAATAAACTTCCACCTCACCTCGGTCTCTTCTTCTGCTTTATGTTCCTCCATCAAATTCTTTCTTCTGAAGAGACAAGAACTGAATTTGCTGCAGACCTATAGGAATACGCCACTGGTAACTCAGGATAACTCAGATGCCTGGCACTGGTAACAATAGGATGGGGTGGGGGCACACAGTAGTGATGAGGCTTATCTTGTGTTGCATAACTGAAATTAATTTGGAGCAAGCACTAACAAGGATTTCTTTTACTGTCTTTTTGAAAATTAGATGTGAATTTATGAAGCAAACACAATGACATTCAACTGCTTTCACATTTTGTAGCATAACCATTACATTTATAGACCCTAGAGTCTGCCTGAGTTCAAATTCGAGTTATTCTATTTAATAGTTGTGTAACTTTAGGCAAATTGCCAAAGTACCATGTGCCTTGATTCCCTCATCTTCAATTGAAAATAATAGTACCTAGTTTATTACAGAACTTATAAAGATAAATAATACTATACACATAAAACATACCTAATGATGTCTGACACATAGCCACAGATTGACTGCAAAATACTTGTAGCTGTTGTTATCATGATCATCATTGTTACAGTACTTTACGAATTTTACAAGCAAAACTTTGTATTTTCTAGTAACCCTGAAGCTAGCTTAACAATTGCCTATCACTATAGTAAATGTTATGGGAAATGTGTCAAAATGCAGATGAATTCAGTGCCATTTTGTTTCTTCCATCTAAACAGTATTTCTCCAGATCCCGTTTTTATTTTCCTATGCAGCAGAACAGCTCTTCCTAAAAGCAGCAGAGCAAACAGTAAGTAGTTCTGAAATTTAATTATCAACTATAATTTCTGAAGTTTTCCCATTTTTCCAAAATGAAAAAAAGGAAGTCTATTTTTCTGTCCTCTGTAGAGATTAAAGCAGAGACATCAGGCATTTTTGTCTGTTTTCAGTTTAACAAAATTTTATTGTAAACTCTTACGTGCGAGGCACTGTTTGGCTTTGCATCACAGAAATAAATGACAGAGTCCCTAAGCTTTCAAAGCTTCACATTTTTCTTGTTGGTCTTATTTTTCTGTTCTCTTTTTGCCTATCTGCATTTTAACAAAAACGTAAAGCAACTCATAAGTCAGTCCTGTCATGAGGTAGTTCAACAGTCACCAGAATAGCAAAATAAAAAGGGCAAAATTGCTTAAAACTTGCCTTGACTAAGAGGCACAGTCTTGGTATAGTATAAGTTTCTCTTTGGAAATGTGTGGCAGTGATGGTATTCAAATATAATTTCTGGCCAATTTTATTAAAGACAAAGTATATGCCAAATGCTATTTTGACCCTCTCCATAACTTTTATTTCTCCCTGTAATTTAGTAAGCTCTTCCCATTGTTCAAATGAGGACCTTGTAATCCAGAGATTACAGTGATTCACGTAAAGTCATTTGCAGCAGGGGCAGAGCCGGAGGCAGAGACCCTATCCTCTGATTCTAACATCCTTACATTTTCCGCAGTACCGTGCCTCCATTGTTAGGGGCTTATTAATGTCTTTCCTAGTGTTTTCTCTCTTGATGCAGCAGTTAATTCAGGGAGTTTCTGAAGATTGACATTGCATTCATGAGATTTTAGATTATATAACACAACAAACTCCTCCAGGAGAGTGAACATGTATTATTCTTGTTTATATTGCCACATCTGAGTTGCTATTTAGAGAAATTAACACAACACACCTCCTGAATGATTCAACTAGCGAACCAATACATACAAAAGGGAAGCTGAGATAAAGAACTTACTCCTGGATAGAAAAGAACCTACCTATCATTTTAAAAAGGCATTTTAACATCGTTATTGGACATCTTTTAACACCTAAAAGCAGGTGACCTCTTGTTCAATGTATTTGTGGAACTTTTACAGGAATTGTACCGAAAGCTGTAGTAATACAGAGAGAGAATAACAAAGTAGAATTCTGTAAGGCCCTCAAACACTTGTGATAACTTGAATTTGCTGCAAAACTTTCCCATGGCTGGTAAGTAGAATATGTAGCACACAGTGAAGCAGGAGAAGTCAGCACAACTCACAAGCACAGATGGAATCTCAACAGTATGAAATATCTTTTCCTTAAACCAAAAAGTAACAAGATACTGAATTTGTCCAAGACAAACAAATGTGTCTAGAGATTCCATGGGAAAATACAATGATAATTGTCTTCATATGAAAATTCACCTAATAATGAATGACAAGCCCATTTAAAAAAATATTTCTTTTTTTTTCTTTTTTTTTTTTTTGAGACGGAGTCTCGCTCTGTCGCCCAGGCTGGAGTGCAGTGGCATGATCTCGGCTCACTGCAACCTCAGCCTCCCAGTTTCAAGCAATTCTCCCTGTCTCAACCTCCCGTGTAGCTGGGATTACGGGCACCTGCCATCACACCCAGCTAATTTTTGTATTTTTAGTAGAGACAGGGTTTGCCATATTGGCCAGGCTGGTTTTGAACTCCTGACCTCAGGTGATCTGCCCGCCTCAGCCTCCCAAATTGCTGGGATTACAGCCGTGGGCCACTGCACCCAGCTTAAAAAACAAACAAACAAAAAAATTCATTTGGTGTTTAGCTAGTCTTAAAACACAGCTTGAAGAAAAATCAACAAAACTGGACCCTTGCAAAAGAGACACACTCCTCTTCAGTGCTTATAGGCTGAACCTAGACAAATTCTGAGCTGTTTGGACCTGACAGGCAAAAAGCACTGGGAACTAACTGTTCTCCATGCTTTCCCCAGGATGGCAGAAAGCTTATAATGTGTAAAAGCAACCCCTGATAAATATAGTTCTCTGTGAGAACGCTGACAAATTCACTCCCTGATTTAACGAAAAGCTGCCAAGTGTGATGATATTTCTAGGAATGGTGCAAATGAGCCACTGTGAGAATGAAAAAAGAAAAGTCCAGGACAGACACTTTTCTATTTAAAAACAGAAAGCAGCACATTTGTAAGAGCTATTGGACTGATGAGCTTCTTTCAGATATGTACCCTTGTTTTTAGCAAAGAACTGAAAGTATCATTTCAAGAACATCAATCAAATACAATGCTTAAAATTCAAGTGCTTAAGAAACATACAGATCTTCCTTTGCTAAAGTTGAAGAAGCACTATTCATCTTGAGATATTATGCAGATCACATAGGTGTAACATGGCAACACTATTTTTCATTTAAACCTTGTAAATTTGGCCGAGGAAAAGGAAGCATGCTCATAATCACCGGGGGGAGACAAGCAAGGAATTTTAGAAGCACAATTTAATTCTTGTTACAAACAAACTGAAGTAGGAGAGTCTAGATTCAATAGCCCGTGTCATAAACAGACAGCATACCAGTGTTGTCTTTACTAAAATTCTGATTAAAATATCCAAAAAGGTTTTTAGCACTCCAATCAACCATTTTGTGATACAGATCATTTAGCAGAGGTTATGTATCAGCTCAGTTCCCATTTAGGTCAATAGATTGCTTTTGTTCTGATAGATTCACGTGCAAGGCTCACCCTACAGGCTAGATGAGAAAGGGCAGCAGCTGTCTTCTGCTTGCTCCATCCTAGCTAAGGCAGATAACTACAGCCTGAAACTCTAGCTGTTTTGCAAGTAGATGTGGTTTGTAACAGGGTTAGTGGCCCAGAGAGGGCCCCACAAATTCTCCAGTGTTATTAGAAAACATTATTGTGAAATGATTCTGTATGACTAATAAGAGTATTTCTATTTACTGAATGTTAAACTCTTTGAAATGAAAGCCTACACAGAGCTTATCTAAAACCATTATGAGTTTCATAGAGTGATGTAAGAACTTTTGTTTTCCAGAAAATAAACACCATATGAACAAATACAGCAAATATATCACAACTCTATCCTATATCAAACAAACATATCACATCAGTTCTCTAACTTACTGAAAACAAGAGACCTCACGGGAGCCTAGATTCAGAAAGATTTTCTGTGTAGTCTGACAAGAAGTTTTTCCCTAAACGTGATAATCACGTTTAGGGAAAAGTGCTGCTGGATAGCTGAGCTCAAGATTAAATGGATCAGGATCAGACAAAAATTTCAAAATGATTTTTTTCTGTTCTATTTGATCTTCTCTCTTAAAATATCAGACTTAAGAACAAATATATTACAAATGTACTATTTTTAAGGGACAGATAAACAAGTGATAATCACGGGTAATCTGTTTGCTTCCAAACACACAGATACACACAAACACACATACAGTGAAATAAAATTCTTACTCCATTTTTACTATTTTTTTCAACAAATACAACAGAGTTACGACTTTTTTCTTCCTTATAAAATAAGACTCCTAGAAATGTTTTTTATATTTGTACCTTGCTCAAACACAAAATAAATTAGCATTGTGCCTACCTTTTGAAAAAAAATAAACAAGAGTATAGACATAGAGTATACTTTAAAATCTTAATTATGCTGTCATCATTAAATAAAAATTATTATATGACACTTGAAAAGGTAGTAATAGTATTTGAGCTTATATTTGGAAAATGAATCAAAAAACAAAAAAAAAATTTCTGTGAGAAGAAACATGAGAAACTCAAACATTTATAAATATATGCAGTTGAATGAGCTTTATGAACTGCTTTAAAGAAAACACTCCTTAACATTGGACAGAATATATTTTAAAAGTAATTTATTTCATGCATTTATTATTTATTTGCTGCACTTTAAAACATATATTTAAAATGAAACTTTGGCTATGAAGCTTTCTGTTTGTTTGGTTAACTTCTTTTTGGAAATGGGAATCCTCTGTAGAAGACTGAATTTATGTCACATAAGTACTAGCAACCCATTATGTGTTGTAGTATCATATAATGCCCGTGGTATAATCCGTCCTGAGGAACTCTGTTGGTCAAGATAGCGATGCATAGTTAGAGATGAGGGATCAAATTAGAAGATCAGAGTAGTGGTTCCTTTCTCTTCTTCCTTTTAGGCTGCTATAGCAATAATCAGTCCAGGGTGAGCTCCCACTTATGGAGAAGGCCAAGTCAGCCTTGTGCTCTTATCTCTAAGTTCATCTTGTCAACCACTAAATAGCACAAGAGTGATATTGTATAGTTTCGAAGGTGGAAGAGAAACTGTATATGTCTATATAGCCCAGTTTAGGAGAAACCTCTGCTTTGGAATTTTATTTCAGGAGAAAATTCAATATATATAAAATCTGTTACTTGGATTTCTATGACATTATGACGCTATCTGTTGTGCATGTTTCTTAACAGAGACTTCACAGGGACATTTCATGGGCTCAAACAAGAACACATTAAGATAAAATCAAATACAGTCATTTTCTGCTTAATATTAGTAAATATTAGTAAACTAATATTAGTAACAATATTGTTACTAATATTAACAATTAGTATTAATAATAATTTAGTACACTGCTTATAGAAATTAAATATTCTGCCAGAAATCACTAACTTGGAGCTTATTATTATGCTAGGGAGGAACAACTTTATATTGCATTATACTACTACTACAAAACTCTAACCAATTTCCCCAAACAAAACCAAAACAAAGTAAACTGCCTATATAAAGGAACCACCTTACAACTAAACAGTAAATGATTAAAACATCACTTTCTGATTATCAAGCAATATGGTAAAAAACAGACTTTTACATCTTTTTTATGCAGTAATAAGCAATTTGTATGTCTTATATTTATAATTTAGCATGCTGAGAAAAAAATAGCAAATAAATTTGATTTAAAAATGCAACAATAAAATACAGGCATTCTACTTGTCTAAGTTTCTTGCTTCATGAAAGAAAGTTAGAAATCTAATAAAGGAGACTGAAGTACATTTTTTTCTACTTTTTTTTTTTTTTTTTTTGTAGAGATGAGATCTCCCTATGTTGCCCAGTGATCCTCCTAAAGCACTGGGATTGCAGGAGTAAACCACCACTCCTGGCCTATTTTTTCTGTAATTTATCATGTTGTTGCATATATCAGATCCTTTTGGTGTATTTGTTCCTTTTAATTATGGAATATAACTGCATTCTATGATTGTATTACAACTTGTTCATTCATTCTCTTATTGATAAACATATGAATAGTTTCCAATATTTGCTATAATAGAGTGGAATAGTCATTTTGTACAAATTGTTTTGTGTTTTTATATCTTTTGCGTAAATACCAGGAGTATAATTGCTGAATCATAAGGTAAGTATAAATTTAATTTTATAAGAAACTGCAAAATGGCTTTCCACAGAAGTTGTACCTTTATATACTCTCACCAGCAACATATGAAGGTTGTTTATATAATCCCACCAGTTATTTCCCATTCTCTCTAATATTTGATTTATTAGTCTTTTTACTATTAGCACTTGTAGTTAGTGAGTCGTGGTATCTCATTGTGGTTTAATGTGCATTTCACTGAGTGATAATTTTGAGAATATTTCTATGTGTTTATTGTATATTTGTTTAATCTTTTTTGTTTGTTTTTAGATGGAGTCTTGCTCTGTCGCCAGGCTGGAGTGCAGTGACAAGATCTCGGGTCACTGTAACCTCTGCCTCCCAGGTTCTAGCGATTCTCCTGCCTCAGTCTCCCGAGTAGCTGGAACTACAGGTGCACACCACCATGCCTGGCTATTTTTTGTATTTTAGTAGAGATGGGGTTTCACCATGTTGACCAGGATGGTCTTGATCTCCTGACCTTGTGATCTGCCCGCCTCGGCCTCCCAAAGTGCTGGGATTACAGGTGTGAGCCACCGTGCCCAGCCTTATTTCTTTAATCTTTTTAATGAAGTGCCCATATAAGCCTTTGGAATATATATATGTGTGCATATATATGTGTGTATATATATATGTATATATGTGTGTATATATATATACGTGTATATATATGTGTGTGTGTGTATATATATATATATATACTTTTTTTTTTTTTTTGAGGAGTCTTGCTCCCTCACCCAGTCTGGAGAGCAGTGGCACGATTTTAGCTCACTGAAAGCTCCACCTCCCAGGTTCAAGCGATTATCCTACCTCAGCCTCCCAAGTAGCTGGGTTTACAGGTACGCACCACCACGCCCAGCTAATTTTTGTATTTTTAGTAGAGACTGGGTTTTGCCAGTTCTCCAACTCCTGACCTCAGGTGATCCGCCTGCCTCTGCCTCCCAAAGTGCCAGGATCACAGGCGTGAGCCACCGCACCTGGCAGCCTTGGTAATAATTTTATTGAGTTGTTGTCCTTTTAGTTATTGACTAATAAGTTCTTTGTATAATGTAAGTATTACTCCTTTGATAAATATATGTACTTAGAATCTGATTATGCAGTCTGTAGTTTGCTTTTTGTCTTCTGTGTCTTTTGATGAGTAAAATTTTTTAATTGTGATGAATTTCAGTTTAATGCTTTTTGCATTCTAAGAAATCTTAATCCTCATTCAGGTTACAATGATAATCTACTATGTTTTTTTCTCTGAACTTTCTAAATTTAGCTTTTGTGATCTATCCTGAGTCAATGTTTTGAATTGTTATTTTGTGTATGGTGTGAGGTATGAATCAGGGTTTATTCTTCTTACGAGGTGTTTGAATACTAGAACTTATTCTTTCTTTTTCACTGTATATTTGTGTGTGCCTATTAATCCTCCCTTCATCCCCTGCCCATCCTTTCCAGCCTCTGATAACTCTCTCTATCTCCATGTTTGATATTTCACTAGGGTGATTATAATTAACAAGAATTTATCATATACATCAAAATAGCTAGAAGAAAAAATTTGAAGCGTTCCCAACACAAATAATGAATGTTTGAGGTGATGGATATCCTAAATATTGTGATTTGATCATTAAACATTGTATGCATGTATCA
Organism: Pongo abelii; assembly: GCF_028885655.2. Taxonomy (NCBI): domain Eukaryota; kingdom Metazoa; phylum Chordata; class Mammalia; order Primates; family Hominidae; genus Pongo; species Pongo abelii. Next base: position 26,417,981 of record NC_071998.2, on the reverse strand, counting down.
AAATATCATATGTACCCCATACATATGAGTAATGATTTCCAAAAAGTGATTATTCAAGACAAATGGCTGCATGTTAATGAAAATCATGAAGTTTGTTGTGTCTTCATTGCCCTAATCCCCTCCAAATCTTCCTTCCTGCCCCCACTAGACAACCTTGAAAACTAATCCAAAACTCATCCAAAGTCAGGATGAAAACCAACACTCAAACCGCCACTGCAGTGGGCAGAGTAGATTTACTTCTCCTCCGAAACCTGAGTCTTAGATAATTGTTACTATTTGATTCATTTCGCAGTTCCCTGGAAAATCTCGTTTGCAAGATTTAACTTTATTTGACCAGACTCAGACCTCACACATTACAGCCTTTTTTCTTCCTTGTGGAATTGGAGGAGGGGTGCTCAGATTAAATTACCTTTGTATGAAGAAAAATCTAGCCCTTCTTCATGGCAGGTAACACCCTGTACCAAGGTGTGCTGACGGGTGAGCTAACACAGGTTGGTTTTTTCAATCTCCAAACTTTAAGATTTCTGATGTTTATGACTGGATATGGTAATACCATTCACGAAGGAAGAAAATACAAGAGGAAATATTTGTGTGGCCAAAGTTTTTTAGCTCAGTTCCAAAATACTAAATTTGCTACACCTGTGTGGCCACCAAAGAAAAAGAAAAATCAGGGGAAAACACTATCACAAAACAAAAGAAGGTGGCAGTTTTTGAAATAAAAGCGCCATCTCCATATCTAAAGCTGCAGAGATCAAGTAAGCCAAGAACTGCTGGGCATCTACTTATTTTAGCAATTCAGAGATCACTGACAACCTTGTCAAAATCATTTCCTCCCGATCAGAGGGAGATCTCATCTTCCTTGGTTTGAAGGGTAAAAATGGTGTTCTCATAAAAAGAGTAGTTTTTTTCTTTCAAAAGAGATTATTAGACCCAATGCTTTTATTTTACATGTCGAAGCTGACACTCAAAAGCAACCCTGGGTAGTTTGCTCAAGAGCAAATATCCATGTCAGAAATTCTGATTCCTGTTGCAATGACCCATGAACATTATGCATTCAAGCAATTAGAATTTCATTTAATTAATTGTGCTGTATTTAATTGTGTTTACTATTTAAGGTATTCATAGTTACATTAGTTTGTCAGTTCGAACAAAACAAAATGATGAAGTGTAGACATACTTTAATAATACTCTATCCCGTATGTTAAAACAAACACTTGAACTAACAGCAAAATCGTCTCCAGTAGACATTATATGAATTTCATTTACTATAAGGAGTAATGTTTCATTACAATTATAAGTCCATTGCATCAACTGATGTTATATTTAAATATTGTAGGAGAGCCAGCGATGGTAACATGAGCCTGTAATCTCAGCTACTTGGGAGGCTGAGGTAGGAATATCAGGTGAGCCCAGGAGTTCACGTCCAGCCTGGGCAACACAGGGAGACCGTGTTTCAAAAAAGAAAAAAAAAAAAAACACTAAAAATAAATGGGCGATCATACAACATTTTAAAGTTTTTATTTTTCTTTATATTCCTTAAGAGTCATATGAAAGCAAAACATCTGTAAATTTATTTATACTTCCTAGATATGAATAAGCCTACTAACGGGACGTGGGCTGGTCAAACTTGCAATACGACACTGTGACACAAGATACTGTCCCACTTATTTCATAATAGTCTAAATAATAAAGATTCATAATCTTCGTATTTTAAATTTTTACCTTATTTTTCCTTTGAAAATAGATCATATGACTTCCACTTTATTATATTAATTTCTTTTAAAAAAATGATATGATAAATGCAGTGGCTAGAATTTTTATAGTTTTGCAAACTATTTGACCTTCTGAGTATGTGTGCACGTGTGTATGCCTGCAGTTTTTAAAATATATCTTAAGTCCTGATACAACCTCTTATTTAATAGCAATAGCTTTAAACACATGATAGTAGTTGAGGATAAAGAAGTTGCTTCCTAGTAATATATCTACAATTTAAATATCAAATTTATAAATATTATTCAATGTAAATATACCAAAGCAAAGTCTCCTTAGATCTGTTCTTATCCCATCAGTAGGGACTGTTTCTTGGAAAGAATTTGGTAAAACTTAGTGTAATAATACCCCATATGCCTTCACTACAGAAGAGTCTCTTATCCCTGCAGAATGATACAAAATTTTGAAGCTTTATCCTTCAAAAGAATTAGGTGTGAACATTTAAATGCACTGCTACCATCATTTAAATTCAATATTCAGATCCTAAATGGACAACTATAATTTTGACCAAGTGATTAAATTTCCTTTCAGTTTCCCTTTGATGGAAATTTTATTAACTGTCCTCATAGACTCCAAGTTCTATTCTGTAAAATAACTCAGTATCTTTTCTCAACTACTTATTTAAAATTCCAGTTAGACAGAAATACATTAAGATATAATTCGGCATTGGAAAATTGGTGCTTTTATTCCAGTTTTTTTGACCTAAAATCAGACATTTGAACCAAATGATTAATATTTAAAATGTGAGAAAGATTGAATCTTTGGAATTAAACTAGATTTTAGGTATATCATTTGCATAATGTTCTTTGCCTAAGTCATTATGACTCATTTTTTAATATATTTGAAAACTTACTGAGTATATAGCACAATTATGAGCACCTGAAACTGTCTCATTGCAAGAGGAAAATACATTTTTCCATACTTTACTGACATATTAAATGTTATCCCTAGAGAGGTGTTGGAATTTGAAACATGTATGAATTTGCAACAGGTAGGGATATTTTGGCAGGAGCACTGTGGTGTGCTTTGCAAAGACCGTATGTCTCAGACCCTGAGGCATTTTATATATTTATTTTTTCCTCATTCAACAAACGTTTAAAATTATAATTACTTTTTTTCAGATAAACAAATTGTTTTATTTACCTGTATGAAAATCTGATGGGGCATTTGAGAGTCACGCCGAGTATGAACCAAATATTCCTAGTCTAGCACTTTCCTGTGCGTTATGAGACATCATGCAGCACACATCAACAGTACTTCAAATCACTGGCACAGGCAAACATGCTCATAAAAGTTGCCAAAATTCCTCCTGTCCAATCTTTATTATGACGTTCTATTACTATATAGCAATGAAAAAGGCTTGGGCTAAGTGAAGTCGCACTGTTATCTCTTCAAATCTACTAGAATGAATTAGTATAATTACTTTCTTTGTGCCCAGTGTTGTGTTAGGCTCTGCGATGGAAGGAGAAATGGTCACCAGTTATACAAAGATCTGTAAGACAGAATTCAAGATGATGAAAGAGAGAGAGAAGCCACTGCTTTAGGGATTAAATAAGAGTATGGGCCTATAGTAAAAATGAAAATTCCTTCGCATTCTACTCTCTTCATTTCCACCACAGTCAGAGCAGCATCAAAAGTAATCAAAAACCTTAACATAGTATATGTATTTTTTTCTGTAAGAAAGGCTATATAAAAAATATGTAGATATATTTCCTGCATTTGCCCAAAGAAACACTGGAAGCATCATAAAACCATACAAATATAAAAAAAATGGTTATTTCTACCCATAAATGGAGACAAGACAGGGGCAGGCCTTCCCTGAATAAACCTTTTAATATAATTTTTGACTCTTGGGTTATGTAATTATATTATTTCAAAAAATAGTAATTTGTAAGTACACATAAAGGAAAGCACGTTGAGACCTTGATGAAATGGCAAGTGTGCTGGCAGTTACTTAGAAATAAAATCTATTGTTTCTATTATAATATGTGTTAATATATACCCTGTAGCTATCCAACCTCTGGGTGGTGTTGTCTGGGAAGCAATAATAGCTACCATTTATTCAGAGCAATCTCTATGCCAAAACACACAACAGTGTTTTATGTAAGGCATTCAGCAAGTTTTAAGTGTTTTTATTATCTCCTTTTTTTTTTCCTTCAGATTCACACCGAAACAATGACTTTCTTCCCCTAAAAAACATTTCCTGGGACCCTGAGTACTTTTATCAGTCAACACCTCTGAACAGCTGGCTCCCAATTCCTGACTTCCATGAGATAAAATCAACTGAATATTCTTCCACAGACAAGGCTGATCTTTTCAATCCTCTAAACACAACCCTACACCCACCCATCCTAATCCCCCAAAAGAAAGTGAAACTCACAGGGATAAAGCTGGAACATAAGCCCAAATTTGGGGTTCAGCAAAGTGCCCTAGTCCCTACTTTGCTTTCATGGCAGATACGGGATGGGGGATTGGTGTCTTCTTTTGTTTTCTTGTTGACGCTGGTCTGATGTGTTTTTCCTTTCTACCTAACACTCCTTTAACCCATGTTGTGTAATGTTGTAGACTCTGGTTCTAATCTAAAAGTGTGGCAGGTAGGGAACAAGATGAACCTACCTCAAATGATACTCATAAGTCAATGTGTACCAGCCTTGTTTCATACCTGAGCAACAGTCTCTGCTGGGTCGACCAGCACTGACAGGGTGGGTCCATAACCGAGTCTCCATGTCTGACCCAGCCAGGAAGTGTTGAATGGGCTCTGCAGAGTAGATGCTTACAGTCTCTGTGCCCTTTTAACCTTCTACCTTTAAGAATTAGGTAATATTAATACTTACCTTACTAAAACTTCAGTTATTGGCATTAAAGCATTGCAACATAGTTCATTGTAGGTCAGGATAAAAGAGATGTGGCCACCTTAAATCCAGGTCTGCTATAGTGATAAATACAATTTAATGGACATCTTCCAAATGCCAGATTCTATGTTAAATCTTTTACAAATTTTATTTATAACTGTCACCACTACTGTAAAATATCATTACTTCTTTTTACAGATAAGGAAAACAAATCTTTCTCAGCTAACACTGCTTCCCTCAAGTGACCCGTTAGTTACCAACTGGTAGAACAAGAAATCAATTCACAGTGTGCCAGATTTCAAAGCCTATGTTTTTTTGCTATAATCTCAGGCTGTTATTTATTTAGAAGAGGAAGAAATCCAAAAAAGGGTTACTAAACAGCAAATCTGGAATCAGTCATAGGGAAGAGCAGCCAATGAAACTACTCTGAGTATCACTTGAAATGCAAGCTAAACAAACACTGATTTCATAAAATAGTGCTTATCTCATAAATTCTGAAACTCAGTAGGGAGGCTAATAATCTCCAAAAGGCTTGCAGAAGCAACATGCTGAGAATGCCACATTGAATGAAGGTTCTGATCAGTTAATATGAGTCCCAGAGGAAGTCAAACTGCACTGTGCAGGTTCTATAGTAAAAATAATAATCATTTTAGTTATAAATACAGTGTTTCATTTGGGAAAGGGACAGTGAGATATGATAAACATCTTTAAAATTTTAAAGTAGTGTGTAGGGAAGAGGCTATGGATGTTCTATTTTATTCCAGAACAGCATTTGCTCACTGAAGTGGCTCAGCACTAGAATCGTGTGAAGAGTTCTTTAAAACTTCCCACACCTGGGCCTAATCCTAAAAGTTGTATTTAAATGGTTTGGGGTACAGTTCCAGCTTTTGAAAAGTGGTCTAACTTGAAGCCAGACTCATAGCCAGTGTACTAGAGAGAAGAGAGAGAACCAACAGTTAATAGCAACAATGAGGTAGGCTTCAAGAATCCCAAGATTGAAGTCAAGTAATCATTTTGAATATCTAACAAAGGTACATGAATAAACATATGAATGTGGCATAGTCCTTCACAGTCCTTATTCACACAAAACTTATACACAGGGTATCTTTATATGGAATTTTAATATAATGTGTACTATAACAAGAATTGTACTACTTTGTTCAATGGATGTAACAAAATCCAATGAACTAAGAAGAAACCCTAAGTATATTTACATTTAAGTTTGAAAGATCATAGGACAGTTAAGCTGGAATAATAATATTAGTATAAGGCTTAAAATACAAAACATTAAATTATGTAATCGATCCAGCAATGTGAGAGTACCTCAAAAAGCAAGGTGCTTTCTGCCAATGAAAATAATAAAAAATGTAGAACCTTTTGTCATATATGTAAGAGATTCCTGCATTGGGTGAGAAATCAGACTATACCACTGTATCAATCAGGATTTTTCAGAGGGCAAAGAATCAGTAGGAGAAGGATCTCTAGATATAAAATGATAGATAAGTAGAGATAGATAGATATAGATAGATGGTAGATAGATAGATAGATAGATAGATAGATAGATAGATAGAGATCTGTTTTAAGTAATTGTAATTGGCTTATGCAATTGTGGAGACTAGCAAGTCTGAAATCTGCCAACAGGCAGCAGGTAGAAGCTGGAGGTACAGTCTACAAGCAAAACTTCTTCTTCAGGAAACATCAGTGTTGCTCTTAAGGGCTTTCAACTGGTTGTATGAGGCCCACCTATATTATTGAGGATAATCCCCTTTACTTAATGTCAACTGATTGTATATATTAACCACATCTATAAAATACCATCACAGTAACACCTAGATAGGTATTGATTGTATAACTGAGCATTTTAATCTTGCCAAATTGACACACAAAACTAACCGTGATAGCAACCTATAATTCTCTTTTCAACTGTAGGATTTTAATATTCCAAGTACAAAATAGACAAGTGATAGGGGGACTCTCCTTTACACTTGTAAATAGTCTGTTCAGATATAGTAGTTACAGCTGTCATGCTCACTACCTACTACCACATTCTACATGATTATCATCCTTTCCTACTATCACTGTACATCTTAATACCTTTTACAATCTCAAGGCCTTTTACATATTTGACAAAAGGTCAAAGTCTAGGTCTGTCCAAACACTAGCCTGTCCATTACTTTTTAACTTCCCTCTGATATTGCCAATGCTAGTGTATATAGGAAACAAGTCAATTCTGTAAATAAAATACCAAATCATTTTAGAATCAAATTGTCATTATGCCAGTACAGTATTCTGTTAAAAGTAGGTTTTAATGCCTCACAGCAGATATTTAAGTAGAATTTCCTACATCTTTCTAAACCCTACACTGCAAATTGAATCTTGGATTCCTATGCCCCTTTAGCTGTCTGCACAGAATGAGAACTTGAAACACAGATCAGCAATTGAAACTTGAGTGTGTTGTGACAACTGGTAAAATCTGCAGTGGGAAAGACTTGAGTCGACTTAGTTACCCAAGGCATATGTGGGAGAAAGTGAAAGAGAGTAAGCTTGGTATGAGTTTATGACACTTTTTTTTCTAACAGACACAACCTATGAGTCTGGCTCAGGAAGGAAATGAATTTCTGCTTGTCCATATTAGTAATTTTCCTTCCTAACTGTGATGGTCAATAGAAGAGGGCACGGAATGCCCAGATAGCTGGTAAAACATTATTTCTAGGTGTGTCTGTGAGTGTGTTTCTGGAAGAGTGTATCTGGAAGAGGCTGGATTAGCATTTGCATTGGTATACTGAGTAAAGAAGACCATGACACCAATGTGGGTGGGCATCATCTAATCCACTGAGGGCTCTAATGGAGCAGAAAGGCACAGGAAGAGCAAATGTTTGAGTTTGGACACCATCTTTTTATGCCCTCAGACACTGGTACCCCTGGCCTCAGACATTAGAGGTTCTTCAGACCTAGACTGAGACTTACACCATTAGCTTCCTTGTATCCCTACCCATCAGATTTGAACTGAATTACATCACTGGCTTTCCTGGTTAGGCCAGCTTGCAGATGGAAGATTGTGAGAATTGGCTACCAAAATCAAATCAACCAATTCCTATAGTAAATATCTTCCTCTGTCTCTGTTGTGTATATATGTGGTGACTGTTAAGAGGTTATTAGGCCATGAGGGCTTGGCTTTCATGAATGTATTGAAGCTGTTTTCATGAGAGTAGGTTTGTTGTCTCTGAAGAGAGTTCCTTAAAAAGGGGCAAGTTCCTCTCTCCACTCTGCCCTTCTGCCCTCCACCATGGGATGATGCAGCAAGAAAGCGTTTGCCAGATTCTTGCCCCTTGATCTTGGACTTCCCAGCCTCTAAAACCATGAGCCAATGAATGTCTATTCATTATAAATTACCCAATATTTGGTATTTTATTATAGCAGCACAAAGCAGACTAAGACACCATCCTACTGGTTCTGTTTCTCTGAATAACCCTGATTAATACAGTAACATAAAGGCGATACTAAAAGGGGGGTGGTGAGATAATAGCTACTCTGCAAAAGGAAAGGACCTGGGATAACCTCCCCCATCTCACCCATAGCTCCAATGGAAAGAAATGAAAAAAGCTACTATGCATGTTCTGAATAAAAGAAAAATCTTGCCAGATATGTGCTTAGATTTGGGTTTGGGTATAGTTATGAGATAGGTTATGATGTGCTGCAGGTAATATTAATAGCCATAATAAAGAGTACATTAATTGGCTTTCTAGGTAAATAATATAAGGTAATACTGTCTTGATCATACAGGTAACAGCATGGTATTATCATCTGGAGCTTAGATTTGTTCCAGCTTTACAGAATAAAAGCAATGGACTTTTCCATCTGTTTTTAATCACTGATAATGTCAATTTTTTGATTAGCCACAAACTTCAAAATGTTAGAAACAAAATGAAAAAAATTCATTAGAGTGAGATTTAAATATTATCAAAATATTTAATCTAATATATGAATTAATCAGATTTAGCACTCACTATCAGAGATATTCTGAAATATATTCCTTTAATACTGAGTTTTGAATATAATTGTTTTTATTATTATAAATGTCAATTCTTAAAATATTTTCAATTTCCAGAAACAAACTTAGAATACTGTCTTTAAAGTGAGTAATAAACTTTGCCACCTGTTTTATCACCAGCTGTACCTACACTGAAGGCATATACTTTTATAGAAAGATAGACTCTACAGCTTATTTTAAAATTTTATTCATTGGACAACCTGTAAATAGATTGAATTGAGGATATTGATTGTTCATGAGTAAGCTGGCTAGTGCTTTACTAAATTAATGAAATAATTAGTTAAAAATTAACTGTGAAAAACAGAAACAGACAAATCAAATGAAATGTGAAGTGTTAAATTTTAAAGCAATGCATTTAGAAACTCAAAAGTATAAAAGGGAACATAATCAATAACTTCTATAGTTTCACATAGAAAACTATGTGAAGACACTGACTAGAACTTTTCCAAGTCATTTTGAAGATAGCCAGTTTAGGACATCTTTAATTAAAATGGCAAAAAAACCTTACTAAGTTACAATTAAGAATAAAGTGTTTACATTCATTCGAAATCTATTCTACAGTAAGTCCTATTTTAATATTTGAATTGTTTGTTTTTTATTTCATTTGACCAAAACTATGAAAAATCAAAATTAAATAGTTCACACAAACATATCTGGTTTTGAAAGAAAAATGGTGCAAATATAAAACTCAGAAGATGCAAGGAGTAAAAGAAGCAATTTAAAGTAGAATGAGTACAGATATGGTATCTGGGGGCTATATTCCAGCCCTGGCTCTTCCACTAACTGGCTGAGGGAAACTGGACAAGTCATTGAGCAACTGGAGCCTTTAATTTCTTCCTATGCAAGTTGAGGGGATGAACGATGTCTGTAAGACTCCTCTTTCTAAATAAATCCTTGATCTTTACATAAGCCCAAATACAGATGGCAAGTAATATTTCTATAGATTCTGAGCACAAACCTCCCCTAATAAAAGTTGTTCAAGGAGTCTCCATAGACTTTATAACAAAGCCTATAATATGGGATACCTATCATCAATTGACTCCCTACTATATGCCACTTCTATTTCTTTTGTAGCTTATTGTCCATTGCACTAAGTTCCGGGAATGTTGAACTGTCCATATTTTCTCTTATGCCCAGGGTTTTATCGCTAGATTCACTCAACAAACTTTAAAGAGGCCAAGCTAAATCATTTTAGTGAGTGAAGCAACTTACAGTGGGCAAATAAAAGGATCTGAATTTGTAGTCCTTATTGTTGATGGGTATTATTTTGTGCCCATATACAAATCCTTGAGCTTCTCCTCTAGCAAAGAGAGGTTCAAAGTATGAAAGGATGACTGTTTTCCCCTAAACAGTAACCACCAAAGGCTTACTGAACCTAATCCCCATCTTATGGAATCATTAAGGGCTTTAGGAAAAGCAGTTATCCCTAGGATAGATGTTGGCATAGAGGTGGTGAAAAGGGAACACTTTTATTCTGCTGGTGGGAAAGTAAACTAGTGCAGCCACTATGGAAAACAGTATAGAGCTTCCTTAAAGAACTAAAAGTGAACTACCACTCGACCCAGCAATCTCACTACTGGGTATCCACCCAAAGGAAAGTAAGTCATTATAGGAAAAAGATACTTGCACACTCATGTTTATAGCAGCACAATTTGCAACTACAAAAATATGAAACCAGCCTAAATACCCATCAATCAACAAGTAGATAAAGAAAATGTGGTATATATACACGACGGCAAACTACTCAGCTATAAAAAGGAAAAAAAATAGTGGCATTCACAGCAACCTGGATGGAGTTGGAGACAATTATTGTAAGTGAAGTAACTCAGGAATGGAAATTAAATATTGCATGTTCTTGCTTGTAAGTGAGAGCTAAGCTATGAGGATGCAAAGGCATAAGAATGCTATAATGGCCAGGCGTGGTGGCTCACACCTGTAATCCCAGCACTTTGGGAGGCCGAGGAGGCCGGATCACGAGATCAGGAGTTCGAGACCAGCCTAACCAACATGGTGAAACACCCTCTCTACTAAAAATACAAAAATTAGCTGGGTGTGGTGGCACATGCCTATAATCCCAGCCACTCAGGAGGCTGAGGTAGGAGAAATAGCTTGAACCCAGGAGGTGGAAGTTGCAGTGAGCCAAGATGGCACCACTGTACTCCAGCCTGGGTGACAGAGTGAGACTCCATCTCCAAAAAAAAAAAAAAATGTTATAATGGACTTAGGGACTCAGGCAGAAGATTGGGAGAGGGGTGAGGAATAAAAGACTACACAGTGAGTACAGCGTACACTGCTCAAGTGATGGGTGCACCAAAATCTCATAAATCACCACTAAAGAATTTATCCTTGTAACCAAAAAACACCTATTCCCCAAAAACTATTGAAATAAAAAAATAAAATAAAATGTCTTATAATTGTTTTCTGTGACATAATAGAAGTCAAATAAGAGAAATTTCTTGTTAGAGAAATTCCTTTCCATGCTTTCAGGGATTGTGTGGGCTCCAAGAAGAGTGAATGTGATTATCCTAGTAATAGTATTCCTGGAACTTAGTGAAACGGAGAATAAGCTAGAAAAGAGATAGGATACAAACAAATGGAAAAACGTTCCATACTCATCAATAAGAAGAATCGATATTATGAAAATGGCCATACTGCCCAAATAAATTTATAGTTTCAATGCTATTCCCATTAAACTACCATTCACATTCTTCAAAGAACTAGAAAAAATATTTTAAAATTTATATGAAACCAAAAAACAGTCTGAAGAGCCAAGGCAATCCTAGGCAAAAGGAACAAAGCTGGTAGCATCACATTACCCAACTTCAAACTATACTACAGTGCTACAACAACCAAAACAGCATGACATTCATACAAAAACAGACACATAGACCAGTGCAACAGAATAGAGGCCCAAAGATAAGGCTGTGCACCTACAACCATCTGATCTTCAACAAAGCTGACAAAAGCAAGTAAGGTAAAGGACTCCCTATTCAATAAATTGTGCTGGGATAACTGGCTAGCCATATGCAGAAGGTTGAAACTGGACCCCTTCCTTAAACCATATACAAAAATCATCACAAGAGGGATTAAAGACTTAAATGTAAAACCCAAAACTGTAAAAACCCTGGAAGACAACCTAGGCAAAAGAATTCACGACATAGACAGAGGCAAAGATTTCATGATGAAAACAGCAAAAGCAATTGCAACAAAAGCAAAAATTGACAAATGAGATCTAATTAAACTAAAGACTTCTGTACAGCAAGAGAAACTATCAGCAGAATAAACAGACAACCTACAGAATGGAAGAAAAATTTTGCAAACTGTGCATCTGACGAAGACCTAATATTTAGTATCTGTAAGAAACTTAAACGTCTTTACAAGAAAAAAACAAAACACTAAAAAAGTGGGCAAAGGACATGAGCAGACACTTTTCAAAAGAAGACATACATGTTGCCAACAAACATATGAAAAACTGCTCAACATCACTGATCATTAGAGAAATGTAAATCAAAACTACAATGAGCTACCACCTCACACTATTCAGAATGGCTATTGTTAAAAAGTCAAAAAATAACTGATGCTGGTGAGGTTACAGAAAAAAGGAACACTTACAGACTGTTGGTGGGAGTGTAAATTAGTTCAACCATTGTGGAAGACAGTGTGGTAATTCCTCAAAGACCTAAAACCAGGACTACCATTCAACCCGGCAATTCCATTACTGAGTTTATACCCAAAGGAATAGAAATCATTCTATCATAAAGCCACGTGCATGCATATGTTCATTGCAGCACTATTCACAATAGCAAAGACATTCAATCAACCTAAATGACCATCAGTGGTAGACTAGATAAAGAAAATGTGGCACATATACACCATGGAATACCATGCAGCCACAAAAAGAATAAGATCATGTCCTTTGCAGTAACATGGATGGAGCTGGAGGTCACTATCCTTAGCAAACTAGCACAGGAATAGAAAACCAAATACCACAAGTTCTCACTTATAAGTGGGAGCTAAATTATGAGAATACATGGACACACAGAGGGTAAGAATAGACACTGGGGCCTAGACAAGGGTATAAGATGGGAGAAAAAAGAGTATCAGGAGAAATAACTAATAGGTACTAGGTTTAATACCTGGGTGACAAAATAATCTGTACAACAAACCCCCAGGACATGAGTTTACCTATATAACAAACCTGCACCCTGGAACCTAAAATAAAAGTTCACATAAAAAGACATAGGAGTAACGTATAGTGGATAGTTGATTGATAATAGGTATCCCATGTTACAGGCTTTGTTGTAACGATACCGCAGATTCTTTGAACAACTTTTAACAGAGTTCCACAAGCTGAACTGAGAGTAAAGACACCAGGCACTGAACAGTGAAATATGGTCTTCCCATTATTTAAAAGCCTAAAAATTCTCTTATATCTGAGGAGATCTGAGACGTAGCCCCAGATAGACAAAGTAACAGCTATCTAGAACAGGGTGGGGACAGGGAAAATATCTAAAGCTCTGCTGTAGTAATCAGAAAATATCAGAAAAATATTATCTGTAAACTTTAAGAGTCTGAGGCACAGTCAAGCTATCAGTTACCAAAAGGAGACTTCAGTTCTACCCTTTTCAAAGGATGATTTTCACTACTTAGATCTTTTTGTAAAAGATCTAAGATGATAAAAGCAGGTGTTTTGAGGAAAAGATATATCATAGAGTTGAGTTCAATTCTGTATTTTTTTTTAGAATGAAGCATGATAAATGAACTGAAATATCTAAATAAATGGTTTAACAGCTAACACTTACAAAAATTACTACTTCCTAAGTGCAACATATGTGTAATTATTCAATACTTACAACAAATCTATGAGGTAGTTATTATTATCTTCATTTTAGAGATGAACGATTTGAAACACAGCAAGGTTAAATAAACTGCCATACAATCAGAAAAAGGAAGGCCACTGTACAGATTCAGATATATCTTACACAAATTCTGTGCTGTTAGCCATTATGCACCTGGAATAACTCTCTCTATTATCCAGGCAAACTTACTGCTCTAACACCTGAAATCCAATAGCTTAAGTTAGAAACATTATTGCTCCCTCACATTACAATCTAATGTTTGTGTGTGCATGTGTGTGTGTGTGTGTGTGTGTGTTTTGGGAAGAGACAGAAGCAGGACATGGGCCATTTCCATGTCCCATGACCTGCCATCTATTACGTCTTCCAGGGTCTCTAGAAAAGATAAAGTAGAATTGTGTGAAGATTATTTTTATTCAGAGTTGAACATATACCCATTTTTTCACTGGCCTAACTTCCAGGGACTGAGGAAGCATGTAACTGTGAGCCCAGAAAAGCAGATATATCCATCTCTGTCACAAGACAGGGGCTACATAGTGAAGAAGTTAAAACAAATCTGGAGAAGGGATACCAACTCTTAGCATTGTTATTCACTGAGAATTTCTCTTTACTATGAAAAATCCATTTCATGCTTGTCTACTTTAGCAAATCACAAAATTGAGTTCTAAATTGGTTAAAAATGAGAGTGATCACAAGGAAACTGAAAGGCATTTGATGTTGATAATCAGAGGCTGGCATTTGCCCAGATGTTAACATAATCTAATTCTAGTTCATGATCATAATCTGTGCAATTTCTCTTCTTGGAGAACGGGTGCTGATTTCTTGCAAGCTGTTGTCCTAATAAATGCCAAAATGTTGGGTTTTATTTTTCCAAATATAGAGAAAGACCCATAAGATATATTATTGTAAACTATATTCTCTAATATTGAGAACAAACTAGGATACATATCGCAAACTACAAGAGAAAAAACACGGCTTTCATATTTGCTATAACATCTGAATCCCAATACCTTGGCAACCACTCAGTAGGTGAAAGACCTACTTGAAGAGTTGCCTTTATTCTCACCACAGAACTGAGTGATTTGAAAAGGGAGATAAATGTAAAGTTTATTGAGTTTCAAAAACGTCATATTAGAATAAATTTCTCCTTAATAAGAATTTACATTCATATTTAACAATATAAGAAAGTATTCTGTTATTATTGTTATATTGTAATAAATGAACCATTAAATATTTTATTCATAAAACTGTTCATATTTAGTGGCATCATTCAGTGGATGACTGTAATATATTAATTGTAAATAACTTTTTAAACTTAAATCTGGGATAATGTGATTTTAGATATTGTCAAGATAGAGACAAGAAATTAGAAGAAGAGAAGAGTGAATTAAGAGACAAATGCAAAACCTGGAAAAGGAGTATACATTGGGACCAACATTTGCTTTTATTATTATATTTTTCAGTAAGAAGAGTCCAAAGACTATGAAAACAATGTCAATACTAGGATAGATAATATTGATTCTTCTTCTTTTTTCCAATATGGGAGGATGAGGAGTAATTTTCAGTTTGGGGTATATTTTAATTTTTACAAAACATACAATAATAACATACAGCATAATGAAGGAACAAAGATATATTCATTTAAAAAACAGATTTGTGATCTTCTACTTATTGGTTGTATAACCTTTCAGATTTCACTGAATCCCTCAGGAATTCAATTTACTGTCTGCAAAAACAAAGATAAGAAGAATTACTAACTTATGGAAGTATTATGTGCCTTAACTGAAACAATACATATACAGCACTTGTAACGTAGCAGGGCATATGTTATGACCTCAGTGAATCTATGCTATGAATATGATTATATGAGCTATTATTGTCACCCCAAAGCATTAATCACTTTTATCTTTCCATCTGCTTCTTTTTGCTATATATTTGTTCACATAGTTATTAAAGGAGAAACCTACTTTATTTAAAGCAAAAGGTGATGAGAAGTAAAAAGCCATATATCTGAGAGATCTCTGGAGAAAGCCAGGTTGTGTTCCCTTTGGCTTTATGTCACAGCACTAGCATGGGCTGTATGAAAGAATATACAAAATGCATATGATATTTTCAAACAATATTAAATCTAAAATGGTTTAAGAAAAACTTCAATTGAGAGAAACTCAACTGAAATAGATGCAAAAGTCTCAAAACTCTGAGCCCAACGTAACAAAACATAATTCTGCTGAGAAGGATGCTAACTAATGTCTCTAGGGATGCATAAATACTAATAGATATTCAATGAGCAGAGAAGACATGAAACATTATTACCGAATAATTCCTGGGAGTATTACTGGCAAACAAATTAAATATGAATTTATATTGAAACATAAGAGCTACAAAGAGTGATATGAAATGTTAAATGCTTAATAACAGTGAAGTACTTGTTTCAGTTGAAACAACTGAGAGAATCCATGATTACGCGACTATGAATGGGCAACTCTGCTGAGAGAAATACCCATATAGAGAGAAATTTCCTATGTTTGATTCTTTTAGGGGGGACGGTGAGAGAAACTGGTTGAAGGCAGAGTCCCAGTTGACTAATATTTTGATTGGGAGAATGTCAAGAACCACTCTTGTTGAAGGAGAAAAGCATATAGTGGAGAATCAAACAAGGTGATTAAGGGAAAGCAAGTTTAGGATGAGTTATTAAAGGAAGCCTTCTTGACAACAAGACTACCAAGGAAATATAGTACCTCTTTTCTGGTAATAAAATACTTTATAGTATAATAAAAATGATGAAAATAAGAAAAACATCACAGATGTGATTATAAGCTATTTCATAATGGCAGTTTTGATCATTATAAAGATGCCGATATTGGATTTCTGGGTTAAGATACTGGCAAGTGAGAAGAATTGGTTTTGCTTTCCTCAGTGGTCTCAATTAAATATTTTAATTTTGGTATTTCATGTCTCTTTTCCATTTATTTTTAGTGTGGCCATAGCTGCCACCTAACCCAAGTAGTTTGCCCTATTACCTGCTTCCTTGTTTGCTTTAATGTTCCCTGACTCCAACACAAGTTACTAAACGTGGCCTGACATAGTAACTTTAATTACTTCCTTGTCACTAATCTGTGAGAGAGCCGAAATAAAATGTAGAGACAAATTTCTAAAATGTAACATTTTATTTGTAAATCACAGAATTGCAATATGGGGCATACACACAGACCAAGTGGTCCTCAGTATGTTCAAAGAACAAAGAGAAAGCTGGGTTTCACAAAAAGACAGAAATATTGTGTATTGTTTTGAAAAAATTTTCATTGGCATTAGCAAAGTTTTGAGGGTTTGGCAAACTGATTTGTGTGTGATGGCAGTAGGTAAAAGCTAGTCTTAGTCTTAGAGTCTCCCAGCAGGTCATTTTAGCAGCTATTAGGTAAAAGTAGTCTTAGGGTTACAGCAGGCAGTCTCAGCGACCCAGCTTGCAGAAAAGTATATTATTGGAGCTATTTTATGTGCCCCAGGTACATCTTCCCCCGACCTCTTGATTCTGATTTAGTTGAGTATGGTGAAAATGACTTAATCTGTATGAACAACTTTCACATCTTTTAATGGCTCCCAATTACCTACAAATTCCTCAAGAAAGACAAAAAAAAAGTCATATTAATGCTGAGATTCTGTCAAGCATTAAGCCAGATACTTTTAGTCTCATTGTATTAAAAGGAGGTGAGAAACTATCTTCCTGCATAATAGAAAGTGATGGAGCATTTAAGCTCTCTGTTGGTTGCTGATAGGGTTGACCTTTCTGAATCCACCTCTGCATCCATTGTAGGGATTATAATTTCCCATAATGCAGCAAAGGGAAATGCAAAATGCAAACAGGTGGTACAAAAACCATGTCATTAGAATGAAGGAATTTATATGAACAAGAACAAGGGGATATTTGTGAGTAGGGGACTTTAGAAGGCTTTAGGTGTTTGTTTCTCAAGCATTGTTCCCAGCAAAGGAATAATTACAGATGTTCTACCATTGTGGATATAATAAATTCCTATCTACATCCTCAGATTACTAAGAGAGAAACTGGAGAAACTCCTCCCCTGTCATGTAGAATTACACTAGAAATGCAAAAGTATTTGGTTATCAGTTGTACACAAATACAGGTAGTTTCTGGTTTATGATGTGAGGGATTCTTACGAAAATCAGATAGAAATTAACTGAAATACATAGTGACAAATTTACCATGCTTATGAGAATAAATGAGGCAGCAGGTGAATAATGTTATTTTAGGCAGGTAGAGTTTTACAGGGAGATAATGGTTTATATATATATATATGTATATAATATAATTAGCTGTATGTTTTAGTCATTTAATTTGACTTTGATGTTTTGAGTGTATCAGTAGCATTGTAATGTTATTTCATCAATGGTAAATGATCCTCCCAAAACTAGTGTTAGGATGCTATCACTCTCAGAAGTATAAAGGAATAGCTGGGATGTCTAACTAGGCCTTTCCAGCTTTGTCTTTCCTATTTTTTTCTGCAAGTTGTCTCCTGATTCTCATTTCTCAATTTCTCTTCTCCCTCATTTCACATGAATACTCCATCCAGTTTCATTTCACTGAAAGATTATTATTCAGTGTAAAAAACATTCAGGCATTATCAGTTCAAATATCCAATTCACTGGATTTTCAGCATTCTTATTAGTTGAAGTTTAGTAACTGATAAGTATAGACCTCCAAGCCCCTGGCTCTGCCCATTTACACATAACACAGTGGCCTAATACAACCAACAAATTCCTTCATTTTCCCCCTTAGAAATCAGGTCCTCAATGATGTAGCTCCATGATACTAACATGTTGTTGCCCGATTTTCTGAGTCTGTGAACTTGTGCTCTCTTGCTTTAATTAGGATTTTGACAAATCTCCATTTCCTGAAATGCTCTTGTAATCAAATGTTTGAAGATTCAAGTCCCCAATTTATATTCGATAGCTGTCTTTTTCTTGCTAGTCTCCCTTCTTGAACTCTCTCTCAAACCTTCTTTGACATGTCCCATCTTGTAACATTTGAGTAGCATACACAGATCCTAATGGCCTTTTGCCAGTCTTTGGGGTAAGGGAATATTTCCTAAACAGCATTAAAAATAAATAAATTAATTAAAAATATGAAATTGAACACAATAACAATACAATCTTCTACTGCTCAAATGGCATAACTAAGGGAGGACAACACAAACTATCTAGAATGGAAAAAAGACTATTTTCCACACAGATAAATGAAAATGATCTCATATCCAAAACATATAAAGAACTATAAATCGGCAAGTAAAAGACAGGCCAAAAAAATATGGCAAAGTGTCAGGAACATGCTAAGCATATTACCAAAGAAACTGTCTATAGCTTCAATAAATACATAATGATTTGCCCATGTTCATTAGTAATCAAGAAAATGCAAAGGAAAAAATATAATGAAATGATGTTATAGCTAAAAGAGAATAGGATAAATTATAATGACTACTATGTTCTGAATGTTTGTGTGCCCCCCAAATTTATACGTTAAAATACAAACCCCAAAGGTAATGATATAAGGAAGTGGGGCCTTCGGGAGGTTTGCAGGTCATGAGGGCAGAGTGATCATGAATGAGATTAGCGTCCTTCTAAAAGAGCCCTTACAAAGTGCATTTGCTCCTTTTCTGCCATGTTAGGATACTGATGACAGATATTCATAAACCAGTAAGCAGGCCTTCACCAGACAGTGAATTTCTGATACCTTATTCTGGATTTCCCAGCCTCCAGAAGTGGAGGAATAAACTATAGTTGCATGTAAGCCACCCTGTTTATGGTACATTGTCATAGCAGCCAGAGCAGTCTAAGACAATGACTGACAAAGAAATAGGCAATGGGAATTCTCTTACATTGCTAGAGGACATGTAAATTGGTACAAATATTTGGAAAGGTCTTTGGCATTATCTACTATCAAACCCAGTGTCCTGCAGACTAAATTTCAGACAAAACCAATTTTCATGCATATGCATAACAAACGATATGTAACAGTACAGTGTTGGTGGTATAGTGGTGAGCGTAGCTGCCTTCAAAAAGATGCGTAACATACATCAAAATACTCATGATATTTTATCACCATTAAAACCAACTAGAAACATTAAGTCTATCAACAATAGAATATATAAATTAATTCTGATATTTTCATATATTAATATGCCATAAGCAATAAAATTAAACTATACATGCAAAAATATGGATGAATCACAAACATAATTTTAGTAACAAACCCAGTTATAATAGAATATATGTCACATGGTTCTATATATATAATTTCAAAAAAAATCAAGCTAAATTAAACTCTATTCTAAGTAGTTAAGATAGTGGTTTCTTTTAAATAATATGTAGGTGGTAGAGATTTGGCAGAGACACAGAGACAGCTTTTGGGCTGCTGTTAAAATCTGAAAGTCATTATATATGTATATTTGCTTTGTGATAATTCTTCAAACTGTGTCCTTATGAATTCTGTAATTTTGGGTGTCCATTACTAAAAGGAAAAATACAATAATTCTCACTGGGATCAAATGTGTTTTATTTGACTACTGGACTTAGATAGAAAAAGAGTGTGTTAAATTCATTTTTTGGAGGAGGAGCCAAGATGGCCGAATAGGAACAGCTCCGGTCTACAGCTCCCAGCGTGAGCGACGCAGAAGACGGGTGATTTCTGCATTTCCATCTGAGGTACCGGGTTCATCTTACTAGGGAGTGCCAGACAGTGGGCGCAGGTCAGTAGGTGCGCGCACCGTGCGCGAGCCGAAGAAGGGCCAGGCACTGCCTCACTCGGGAAGTGCAAGGGGTCAGGGAGTTCCCTTTCCTAGTCAAAGAAAGGGGTGACAGACGGCACCTGGAAAATCAGGTCACTCCCACCCAAATACTGTGCTTTTCCGACGAGCTTAAAAAACGGCGCACCAGGAGATTAATATCCTGCACCTGGCTCAGAGGGTCCTACGCCCACGGAGTCTCGCTGATTGCTAGCACAGAAGTCTGAGATCAAACTGCAAGGCGGCAGCGAGGCTGGGGGAGGGGCGCCCGCCATTGCCCAGGCTTGCTTAGGTAAACAAAGCAGCCCGGAAGCTCCAACTGGGTGGAGCCCACCACAGCTCAAGGAGGCCTGCCTGCCTCTGTAGGCTCCACCTCTGCGGGCAGGGCACAGACAAACAAAAAGACAGCAGTAACCTCTGCAGACTTAAATGTCCCTGTCTGACAGCTTTGAAGAGAGCAGTGGTTCTCCCAGCACACAGCTGGAGATCTGAGAATGGGCAGACAGCCTCCTCAAGTGGGTCCCTGACCCCTGACCCCCAAGCAGCCTAACTGGGAGGCACCCCCCAGCAGGGGCAGACTGACACCTCATATGGCCGGCCGGGTACTCCAACAGACCTGCAGCTGAGGGTCCTGTCTGTTAGAAGGAAAACTAACAAACAGAAAGGACATCCACACCAAAAACCCATCTGTACATCACCATCATCAAAGACCAAAAGTAGATAAAACCACAAAGATGGGGAAAAAACAGAGCAGAAAAACTGGAAACTCTAAAAAGCAGAGCGCCTCTCCTCCTCCAAAGGAACGCAGTTCCTCACCAGCAATGGAACAAAGCTGGACAAAGAATGACTTTGACGAGCTGAGAGAAGAAGGCTTCAGACGATCAAATTACTCTGAGCTACAGGAGGATATTCAAACCAAAGGCAAAGAAGTTGAAAACTTTGAAAAAAATTTAGATGAATGTATAACTAGAATAACCAATACAGAGAAGTGCTTAAAGGAGCTGATGGAGCTGAAAACCAAGGCTCGAGAACTACGTGAAGAATGCAGAAGCCTCAGGAGACGATGCGATCAAATGGAAGAAAGGGTATCAGCAATGGAAGATGAAATGAATGAAATGAAGCGAGAAGGGAAGTTTAGAGAAAAAAGAATAAAAAGAAATGAGCAAAGCCTCCAAGAAATATGGGACAATGTGAAAAGACCAAATCTACGTCTGATTGGTGTACCTGAAAGTGACAGGGAGAATGGAACCAAGTTAGAAAACACTCTGCAGGATATTATCCAGGAGAACTTCCCCAATCTAGCAAGGCAGGCCAACATTCAGATTCAGGAAATACAGAGAATGCCACAAAGATTCTCCTCGAGAAGAGCAACTCCAAGACACATAATTGTCAGATTCACCAAAGTTGAAATGAAGGAAAAAATGCTAAGGGCAGCCAGAGAGAAAGGTCGGGTTACCCTCAAAGGAAAGCCCATCAGATTAACAGTGGATCTCTCGGCAGAAACTCTACAAGCCAGAAGAGAGTGGGGGCCAATATTCAACATTCTTAAAGAAAAGAATTTTCAACCCAGAATTTCATATCCAGCCAAACTAAGCTTCATAAGTGAAGAAGAAATAAAATCCTTTACAGACAAGCAAATGCTGAGAGATTTTGTCACCACCAGGCCTGCCCTAAAAGAGCTCCTGAAGGAAGCGCTAAACATGGAAAGGCACAACCGGTACCAGCCGCTGCAAAATCGTGCCAAAATGTAAAGACCATCGAGACTAGGAAGAAACTGCATCAACTAATGAGCAAAATAGCCAGCTAACATCATAATGACAGGATCAAATTCACATATAACAATATTAACTTTAAATGTAAATGGACTAAATGCTCCAATTAAAAGACACAGACTGGCAAATTGGATAAAGAGTCAAGACCCATCAGTGTGCTGTATTCAGGAAACCCATCTCACATGCAGAGACACACATAGGCTCAAAATAAAAGGCTGGAGGAAGATCTACCAAGCAAATGGAAAACAAAAAAAGGCAGGGGTTGCAATCCTAGTCTCTGATAAAACAGACTTTAAACCAACAAAGATCAAAAGAGACAAAGAAGGCCATTACATAATGGTAAAGGGATCAATTCAACAAGAGCTAACTATCCTAAATATATATGCACCCAATACAGGAGCACCCAGATTCATAAAGCAAGTCCTGAGTGACCTACAAAGAGACTTAGACTCCCACACATTAATAATGGGAGACTTTAACGCCCCACTGTCAACATTAGACAGATCAACGAGACAGAAAGTCAACAAGGATACCCAGGAATTGAATTCAGCTCTGCACCAAGCGGACCTAATAGACATCTACAGAACTCTCCACCCCAAATCAACAGAATATACATTTTTTTCAGCACCACACCACACCTGTTCCAAAATTGACCACATACTTGGAAGTAAAGCTCTCCTCAGTAAATGTAAAAGAACAGAAATTATAACAAACTATCTCTCAGATCACAGTGCAATCAAGCTAGAACTCAGGATTAAGAATCTCACTCAAAACCACTCAACTACATGGAAACTGAACAACCTGCTCCTGAATGACTACTGGGTACATAACGAAATGAAGGCAGAAATAAAGATGTTCTTTGAAACCAACGAGAACCAAGACACAACATACCAGAATCTCTGGGACACATTCAAAGCAGTGTGTAGAGGGAAATTTATAGCACTAAATGCCCACAAGAGAAAGCAGGAAAGATCCAAAATTGACACCCTAACATCACAATTCAAAGAACTAGAAAAGCAAGAGCAAACACATTCAAAAGCTAGCAGAAGGCAAGAAATAACTAAAATCAGAGCAGAACTGAAGGAAATAGAGACACAAAAAACCCTTCAAAAAATTAATGAATCCAGGAGCTGGTTTTTTGAAAGGATCAACAAAATTGATAGACTGCTAGCAAGATTAATAAAGAAAAAAAGAGAGAAGAATCAAATAGATGCAATAAAAAATGATAAAGGGGATATCACCACCGATCCCACAGAAATACAAACTACCATCAGAGAATACTACAAACACCTCTACGCAAATAAGCTGGAAAATCTAGAAGAAATGGATAAATTCCTCGACACATACACTTTCCCAAGACTAAACCAGGAAGAAGTTGAATCTCTGAATAGACCAATAACAGGAGCTGAAATGGTGGCAATAATCAATAGCTTACCAATCAAAAAAAGTCCAGGACCAGATGGATTCACAGCCAAATTCTACCAGAGGTACAAGGAGGAACTGGTACCATTCCTTCTGAAACTATTCCAATCAATAGAAAAAGAGGGAATCCTCCCTAACTCATTTTATGAGGCCAGTATCATTCTGATACCAAAGCCGGGCAGAGAACAACCAAAAAAGAGAATTTTAGACCAATATCCTTGATGAACATTGATGCAAAAATCCTCAATAAAATACTGGCAAACCGAATCCAGCAGCACATCAAAAAGCTTATCCACCATGATCAAGTGGGCTTAATCCCTGGGATGCAAGGCTGGTTCAATATACGCAAATCAATAAATGTAATCCAGCATATAAACAGAACCAAAGACAAAAACCACATGATTATCTCAATAGATGCAGAAAAGGCCTTTGACAAAATTCAACAACCCTTCATGCTAAAAACTCTCAATAAATTAGGTATTGATGGGACGTATCTCAAAATAATAAGAGCTATCTATGACAAACCCACAGCCAATATCATACTGAATGGGCAAAAACTGGAAGCATTCCCTTTGAAAACTGGTACAAGACAGGGATGCCCTCTCTCACCACTCCTATTCAACATAGCGTTGGAAGTTCTGGCCAGGGCAATTAGGCAGGAGAAGGAAATAAAGGGTATTCAATTAGGAAAAGAGGAAGTCAAATTATCCCTGTTTGCAGACGACATGATTGTATATCTAGAAAACCCCATTGTCTCAGCCCAAAATCTCCTTAAGCTGATAAGCAACTTCAGCAGAGTCTCAGGATACAAAATCAATGTACAAAAATCACAAGCATTCTTATACACCAATAACAGACAAACAGAGAGCCAAATCATGAGTGAACTCCCATTCACAATTGCTTCAAAGAGAATAAAATACCTAGGAATCCAACTTACGAGGGATGTGAAGGACCTCTTCAAGGAGAACTACAAACCACTGCTCAGTGAAATAAAAGAGGATACAAACAAATGGAAGAACATTCCATGCTCATGGGTAGGAAGAATCAATATTGTGAAAATGACCATACTGCCCAAGGTAATTTAAAGATTCAATGCCATCCCCATCAAGCTACCAATGACTTTCTTCACAGAACTGGAAAAAACTACTTTAAAGTTCATATGGAACCAAAAAAAAGCCTGTATCGCCAAGTCATTCCTAAGCCAAAAGAACAAAGCTGAAGGCATCACACTACCTGACTTCAAACTATACAACAAGGCTACAGTAACCAAAACAGCATGGTACTGGTACCAAAACAGAGATATAGATCAATGGAACAGAACAGAGCCCTCAGAAATAACGCCACATATCTACAACTATCTGATCTTTGACAAACCTGAGAAAAACAAGCAATGGGGAAAGGATTCCCTATTTAATAAATGGTGCTGGGAAAACTGGCTAGCCATATGGAGAAAGCTGAAACTGGATCCCTTCCTTACACCTTATACAAAAATCAATTCAAGATGGATTAAAGACTTAAACGTTAGACCTAAAACCATAAAAATCCTAGAAGAAAACCTAGGCATTACCATTCAGGACATAGGCATGGGCAAGGACTTCATGTCTAAAACACCAAAAGCAATGGCAACAAAAGCCAAAATTGACAAATGGGATCTAATGAAACTGAAGAGCTTCTGCACAGCAAAAGAAACTACCATCAGAGTGAACAGGCAACCTACAAAATGGGAGAAAATTTTCACAACCTACTCATCTGACAAAGGGCTGATATCCAGAATCTACAATGAACTCCAACAAATTTACAAGAAAAAAACAAACAACCCCATCAAAAAGTGGGTGAAGGACATGAACAGACACTTCTCAAAAGAAGACATTTATGCAGCCAAAAAACACATGAAAAAATGCTCATAATCACTGACCATCAGAGAAATGCAAATCAAAACCACAACGAGATACCATCTCACACCAGTTAGAATGGCAATCATTAAAAAGTCAGGAAACAACAGGTGCTGGAGAGGATGTGGAGAAATAGGAACACTTTTACACTGTTGGTGGGACTGTAAACTAGTTCAACCATTGTGGAAGTCAGTGTGGCGATTCCTCAGGGATCTAGAACTAGAAATTCCATTTGACCCAGCCATCCCATTACTGGGTATATACCCAAAGGACTATAAATCATGCTGCTATAAAGACACATGCACACGTATGTTTATTACGGCATTATTCACAATAGCAAAGACTTGGAACCAACCCAAATATCCAACAATGATAGACTGGATTAAGAAAATGTGGCACATATACACCGTGGAATACTATGCAGCCACAAAAAATGAAGAGTTCATGTCCTTTGTAGGGACATGGATGAAATTGGAAATCATCATTCTCAGTAAACTATCTCAGGAACAAAAAACCAAACACCGCATATTCTCACTCATAGGTGCGAATTGAACAATGAGAACACATGGACACAGGAAGGGGAACATCACACTCTGGGGACTGTTGTGGGGTAGGGGGAGGGGGGAGGGATAGCTTTGGGAGATATACCTAATGCTAGACGACGAGTTAGTGGGTGCAGCGCACCAGCATGGCACATGTATACATATGTAACTAACCTGCACATTGCACACGTGTACCCTAAAACCTAAAGTATAATAATAATAAATAAAAATAAATTAAAAAATTTAAAAAAAAATTCATTTTTTATCCACACGTTTATTTTTAAAAATTAATTGCTCCAGGCATAGTGGCTCACGCCTACAATCCCAGCACTTTGGGACACCAACACAGGAGGATCACCTGAAGTTTGAGACCAGCCTGGGCAGCCCATGACAGATTCTATCTCTACAAAAATTAAAATAAAATAGTTAGTTTAGCATGGGTGGCACATATGTGTAGTCCCAGTTACTTTGGAGACTGAGGCAGGAGGATCAACCCAGGAGGTTAATGCTGCAAGGAACCATGATCATGCCACTGCATTTCAGCCGGGGTGATATTGTGAGACCTTGTATCAAAAATAATAATCATCATAATAACTGTCATAAAAGATATGGTAGTTGAAAATTTTGAAGACTGTTTCTAATGCTGGAAGTCATATCTCCATTTTAGTAACATGAATATCAAAAATAAATAAAATGAATTATACCATGTCTTTTTTCTTTTTCAAAATGTGAATTATTTGAAGGGTAAAAGCCATTAATAATTCATTTTAATAATCCAGCTGCTGGTTGGAAGTTAATTTATTTTATTGATACATAATATTTATACATATTTCTGGAGTACATGTGATATTTTCTCACATGTATAGAATGGGTAATGATCACTCATGTTATTTAGGATATCCATCACCTGGAGTATTTATCATTTCTATGTTTTGGGAACACTTCAAGTCCTCTTTTCTAGCTATTTTGAAATACATAATACATTGTTGTTAACTATACTCACCCTACTCTGTTATCAAACATAAGAACTTATTTCTTCTATCTGTATGTTTGTACCTATTAATTAACCTCTCTTCATCCTCCCACCCCCAGCTACACAGCATTTTAAGGCTCTGGTATCCACCATTCTACATGAGATCAACTTTTTTAGCTCATATGTCTAAGTACATGTGATGTTTGTCTTTCTGTGCCTGGCTTATTTTACTTAATGACCTCCAGTTCCATTCATGTTGCTGTAAATGACATGATTTCATTCTTCTTTATGGTCAAGTTGTATTTCATTGTGTATACATATCACATTTTCTGTATTCATTCATCTGTTGATGGACACAAGTTGATTCCATATATTTGCTATTGTGAATAGTGCTACAGTAAACATGAAGGTGCAGGTATCCTTTTGATATACTGAATTCTTTTCCTTTGGATAAATATCTAGCAGTGGGATTACTGGAATGTATGTTAGTTCTATTTTTAGTTTTGGAAGAAATCATCATGTTTTTCATGATGTCTATACAATTTACATTGCCACCAATGGTGTAGAAGCTCCACATCCTCATCAGCATCTGTCATTTTTTATCCTTTTAACAATAGCCATGCTAAATGGGTGTGATGATATCTTACTGTGGTTTTGATTCACATTTGCCTGATGATTAGTGACGCTGAAGATATTTTTATATATCTGTTGGCCATTTGCATGCCTTTTTCCGAGAAATGCCTATTCATGTCCTTTGTCCATTTTCTTTCTTTTTTTTTTGAGATGGAGTCTTGCTCTGTTGCTCAGGCTGGAGTGCAGTGGCATGATCTCGGCTCACTGCAACCTCCGCTCCCAGCTCAAGCAATTCTCCTGCCTCAGCCTCCCAAGTAGCTGGGATTACAGACACATGCCAAATTGCCTGGCTAGTTTTTGTATTTTTAGTAGAGACAAGGTTTCACCATGTTGGCCAGGCTGGTCTCGAACTCCTGACCTCAAGTGATCTGCCTGCCTCGGCCTCCCAAATTGCTGGGATTTCAGATGTGAGCCACCTCACCCGGCCCCTTTGTGGTGAGGATGATTTGTTTTATTTTTCTTTCTTTCTTCTTTTTTTAAATTATACTTTAAGTTCTGTGGTACATGTGCAGAATGTGCAGTTTTGTTACATAGTTATACACATGCCATAGTCGTTTGCTGCACCCATCAACTCATCACCTACTATCCCTCCCATAGCCCCCCACCCCCAAACAGGCCCCAGTGTGTGATGTTCCCTTTGTGTCCATGTGTTCTCATTGTTCAACTCCCACTTATGAGTGAGAACATGTGGTGTTTGTTTTCTGTTCTTGTGTTAGTTTGCTGAGAATGATGGTTTCCAGCTTCATCTGTGTCCCTGCAAAGGGCATGAACTCATCCTTTTTTATGGCTGCATAGTATTCCATGGTGTATGTGTCACACATTTTCTTTTTCCAGTCTATCATTGATGGACATTTGGGTTGGTTTCAAGTCTTTGCTATTGTGAATAGTGCCACAATAAACATACGTGTGCATGTGTCTTTATAGCAGAATGATATACAAACCTTTACGTATATACCCAGTATGCTGGGTCAAATGGTATTTCTAGTTCTAGATCCTTGAAGAATTGCCACACTGTCTTCCACAATGGTTGAACTAATTTACACTCCCACCAACAGTGTAAAAGCGTTCGTATTTCTCCACATCCTCTTCAGCATCTGTTATTTCCTGACTTTTTAATGATTGCATGCTAACTGGCGTAAGATGGTATCTCATTGTGGTTTTGATTTGCATTTCTCTGATGACCAATGATGATGAGCTGTTCAGTCATTGCAGTTTCTTGTATATTCTGGATATTAGTCCCTTGTCAGATGAATACTTTGTAAATATTTTCTCCCAATCAACAAGTTGTCTCTTTATTGTTTTCTTTGCTGTGCAGAAGATTTTTAGTTTACTGTAGTTTTGTCTATTTTTGTTTTTTGTTGCCTGTTTTTGAGGTCATAGCCATAAAGTCTTGCCTAGACCAATATCCTGAAATGTTTCCCCTGTATTTTCTTCAAGTAGTATTATAGTTTTGGGCCTTATGTTTAAGTCTTTAATCATCTTGAGTTGATTCTTGTAATGGTGAGAGAGACAGGAGTACATTTTCATTCTTCTGCCTGTGGAGATCTAATTTTCCCAGAACCATTTATTGAATAGGGTGTCCTTTCTTCAGTGTATATCCTTGGTGTCTTTTTACAAAATCAGTTTGCTGTAAGTACATGGATTTATTTATGGACTCCCTATTCTGTTCCATTGGTCTATGTGTCTGTTTTTATACCAATATCATGCTATTTTGGTTATGATAACCTTAGAATATTTTTATAGTCAGGCAGTATGATGCATATGATTGATACTTTAATATTTTCCACGTTCACTAGCATTCATTCCACATTTGTTGAATTACACTCATAATGCCATGTGGCTTTCTGCATTGTGGCTTAAGACATTCTTTTAAGTTTGCTCCCCTTTTGGTTATTACCTTTGAATCTGGGAATAGAGATAATTTCTCCATTTCCCCTTTGTCAGCCCTCAGTCATTTTTTTAATTCATGAGAGCATCATGTTTTTTTTTCTGTTCCAGTGCTTTTTGAAATAATATCTTTCTTTATATGCAAACTTGCTAGAATTTAAGTGTCCAGCCTCTGTGTCACTTAGACTTTAGCAATATTTAGCTCAAACTGCCATGCTGGGCACCTCCTTCTCAAGTGTAAAACCAAATATCAATGTATGCTAATAAAATGTATGAATATTGATAATCATTATTACTCCCAAAATAATTACCCTTTAGACATATAATATGTCCTACAATAATGAAAGTGGTAACTATTCACCAAAGGGCTTGCTGAAAATATTAGCAAACCTTCCCAGCTACAAGTTGGAATCAATAGATATTAGGTATTCATGTTGCATGAGTCCTCAAACCTCTTCTGAGAAGTGACATGATTGGGCAACATATAGCTGACTATACAACAAGTTCTAGGACAAAATATCCTCCTGAGTTCTCTCTGTGTAAAATACATGTAGGGGTAGTCTTGTAAGCCAATATCAACATTCTGTGTTTGAGCATCAAAAACGCTGGGTTTAGAAATGTCAGATGCCCAGAAGAATGCTGAAAAACACCAGTTGCCCAACTCCTGGTTATCTTGCAGGAGCTCAGCTCATGTGCTTTCTCTCCCAAATGTGGGAGGAAGAGGGATTGGCGACTCTCAGTTCATTTCTAGGCAACCAGAGGAGAACATTTATTCATCAAATAATGGTGATCAGCCCTCAACAGCAACTAACAATTGGTAAGTAATGACTATGTTCCAGGCCTCTTCTAGGTGCCTTATATATGCACCTGGAGCAGGTAACAATATAATCTGAAGGCAAATAATGTGTTTGGTGATATCTCAAAATTCAGAGCCTATATTAGCATGCCTAGATTAGCCACAATTTTGGTCTAATCCTTACTCTCGCTACAATCCTCACTCTTACTACAATCCTCACCCTTGTCACAAATACACAGGCTGGCTCAAGCTGACTCATACTAAAGGATGGGGAAGAAATATCTGTCTCACTCTTTCCTATCATGCTGTGCTAAAGCCAGTTGAGGATTTTCATGCCAGTCATTCCAGGCTGAGGAACCAGTTTTTCCCAGCAACTAATTGCTTATCCAGTGGCAACTGTGTCTAGTAGCTAGCAATGCAGCGTTGAGGGAGGGCATAATTATATTCAAACCCTCTTGCTTAGGCTTCAGAAGGTTGTTCAAAAAAATTTATATCACTTTCAGTATAATGCTCAATTGAAGGTCCTTAACCAAAGGAGTCCAAGACCCTTTGCAAGATTATGTTACATTACCCACACCCAACTCTATTACCTCCACCACTCTGCACTCTCAGACTCTGCAGTGAAGAAGGAATTTCTGTGGAAACTTGCTATCTCCCTTGGGAAAACATTCTTTCTAGTTGGGAGGGGGCTGTGGATGAAAATGTGACTAGACAAACTCTCTTCCCCTGATGCTGCCACTTGCGTGAGTACAGATTCCTCCCCTGATCATAATTATTTTTAAGGAAGAACAAACATATTCTCAGCTTTATTTAGTTAAAATGGATATATTCCTAACTTCATAGTCCTCCCTTATAAGGTAATAACTTTAAACTCACACAGTCACGTTCTAGGATTCAATTATACTGCAACAGGTTTTACCATCTACCTCTTAATGACACCTGAAAATTTTTCTCCTTTTCATTATTAATGTGGTCCTAGAACCCAAATCACAGTGAGTCATGGAAAATTGTTTTGGAAAGGCTTTATTTTTACTTTCCAATCATGGGTCTTGATGCATATCACACATGCTTATCCCAATAAGATTTGCTATATTTGATGCTGGATACAGAAGGGATATGTTTTCTCAACCAATTTTCTAATAGAAATACCCTGGTATCCTTAAGCAAAATGATATATGCCACGTTCAAAGCTAAGTATTAAATGTAAGTTATTAAGAAGAAAGCCTTTATTGACTTCCAGTGGAAAAAAATAGGAGGTCCTTTGTCTTAGTCCGTTTGTGCTACTCTAACAGAATCTCCAAGACTCGATAATTTATAGAGTAGAATTTTATCTTTTCACAGTTCAGGAGGCTGGAATGTCCAAGATCAAGGTGCCAGTATCTTGCAAGGGTCCTCTTGCAGCATCATCACAGGTCAGACCGTAGAAGGACAAAAGGGGCAAAAGAAAGTTTTGGGCAGAGCTCTCATGTCCTAATCACCTCTCAAGGGGCCCATCTCTTACTACTGTTACAATGGCAATTACTTTTCAACTTGAGTTTTAGAGGAGACTTATTTACATCACTAAGACAAGACACTCTTATGTTCCCTCCCATTATCTGAAAATTTCTATTATCTACAGAAGTCGGCCCTGGGAAGCCTTGACAAATTATTTAGGAGCTCATATATATGGAAGTAGTTAGACACAACTTAAAGTTCTACCTTACTAGGCACTCCACTTCACCTGTATTAATCTCTCAAAAAATTTCTAGTCGTTACTCTGTTTCATTGATTGTTTTAATTAATATAGTATATCAAGATGATTTTTTTGTGTAGTTTTATTGTTGTTTTTAACTTTTTTTCTCAATTGGCATTGACATATTCTTCTCACAGCTCAAACCTACAAAAATTATCTGTAATACTGAAACTCAAAGTATAAACTCAGAGGAGGATTGATGTTTCTGTGCTAATTTCTAAAAATTTCTGATACTGGCTGTTATTTTAGATTTTATTTTTCAGATTTGCTTCTTTGGGGAGAAAGAATAGCAACTTTTTCTCTGAATCCTGGTTTAGAAAGTAAGGGCTTTAATAACCAATAGACTTCTCATTATTTATATGAGAGGAAAATAAGTCTCTAAATCTCTGGTTGCTCATTTCAAATAGTTAGAAGAGGTAAAATCAGAGCAAGGGGCTACAAAACTTTGTGAACTTAACTGGATTGTTGGAGTATCAATTACTGGGCTTAGGCAGTTGGGGTAACAACACAGTAGGATATAGTTATTATGGATACTTGATAATACATAGGCTTAAATATTTACTTAAACATTTATTAGGTATGTCTTCTACATACTAGACACTTAGCTATAAGTTTGTATATATTTACTTCATGTGTAGGTCACTTTATAATGAAATTAAATTAACTTAAATCTCAGAAATGCCATAAGACATATTTTAAAATGATATCTACATATTAGTGATGCTTCAGTAACTGGAGATCACCTGATTCCAAGTCAATTAATGCATCTCTCATCATCGTTAATCAATCAAAAGTATGTACCAAGGGTACTGTCACCATCAATTGACTGAACTGTTCCCAATTAATGCATGAAAAATAATAAATTCTCAAAGGCCAATCTATTTATTTTTATATGCCATATGTTGGGATGACCCCTCCTCTCCTCACCTCAAAAAAAAAAAAAAAAAAAGCAGTTGTCTTAGTTCATTTTATGTTGCTATGATAAAATACTGGAGACATTTACAAACAATGAAACTTTATTTAGTTCATGGTTCTGGTGGCTGAGAAGTCCAAGAGTAAGGCATTGGCATCTGATAAGAGCCTTCTTGCTGCATTATAATATGGCAGAAGACATTATCTGGCAAGACAGAACAAGAGTGTATGTGCTCAGGTCTTTCTTCCTCTTCCTACAAGCCACCAGTACCATCATGGGGCCCCACCCTGATGACTTTATCTAATCTTAATTACCTCTCAAAGGCCCCACCTCTACATACCATCAATATATGAATTTGGGGAATAAATTTTCAACACACAAAATTTGGGGGACAAATTTCAAACTATAGTAGTGGTTCTGTGTGGTTTTAAAATCTTGGATTATTTTCTTGATCAGTTCTTACACTTTTACTTCACACTATTTTTTACAGAGATTTTATGTTTACTGCAGCATTACATCATCACATGCATACATCACAACTATCACAGCCTGTATTCCCTGAGCATAGAGTATAAAATAAGGGCTGTGGGCTGGGTGTGGTGTCCCACACCTGTAATCCCAGAACTTTGGGAGTCCGAGGCAGGTGGATCACTTGAGTTCAAGACCAGCCTGGCCAACATGGAAAAACCCCATTGCTACTAAAAATACAAAAAAAAAAAAATAGCTGGGCGTGGTGGTGAGTATCTGTAATCCCACCTACTCAAGAGGCTGAGGCACAACAATCACTTGAACCCAGGAGGTGGAGGTTGCAGTGAGCCGGGGTTGCACCATTGCACTCCAGCCTGAGCAACAGAGCAAGACTTCGTCTCAAAAAAAAAAAAAGCTGTTTAGAGATACAGGTTAATTGGGTTAATTGAAAAGTGGTCCCAGAGAGCAAGAGTGAAGAACTAAAAGCTGGAAAGATGAAGGCAAGAAAGGCAGGTAAGCCAATTCACAGAGGTTTTCTTGAACTGGCTGCATCTGTGACTAAAGTGTTTGATCTAATTAGTCCCCCTTTTTGGGAGCCTATAGAATATGTTACAGATTAATCTATCATTTCTTGTCCCCCATTGTTTGGGTTGCTGAGGGCACATTAGTTCCTTGCATTTTGAGTTTGCACATACATGAATGCATGTGTTCAATGTCAGAATGAGAGACAGCTCTGAAAGAAAAAGAGGCTCCATAAATATTTGAGGCCAGCTGCTTAGTACTAAAAAAGGCTGAAGCCCACTGAGAACATTACAGCTACGACTGGGCTTAGTGGACAGACCAAGAGACTGTTAAGCTGTACCCAAGAGGTATCCATAACAAAAACATAGCCAGGGACATTTGATAAGTATTTGATGTTTACACAATCACAGAGCAAATATTACTGTCACTTATATTACAAACTGTCTTTAGCTCATCCCAAATACTATCCTGCTTCATTTTTTATGTGTTCTCTATTCTCCCTTCTTGTCTGGAATATATTATTTCTAACACAATGAAGAAGGAAATGCATAGGTCCTCTTTCTCATTGCCCCACTCCTGTATTTAATGCTACACCATTGTTGCACTGACAGTGAACAGCAACAGAGACAAAATTTTGATGTAACTGCCTAAATTTTCCCTCAGAAATATGTATTCATTTTGGCTAAATTATTCAGTCTTTAACGAACAACTACTCCATACATATATAGCCAATGTGGAGAAAGGAATTGGCAGAATGTGATAAAATCAGACAATATCAACTAAATACAGATTTGATGCCTGAATGGACCAATAATTACTAATTCTGTACTTCCTCTTGGATTATGTGACATTTAATGATATGGTTTGGGGGTGTCCCCACCCAAATCTCATCTTGAATTGTAGCTCCCATAATTCCTACGTGTTGTGGGAGAGACTCAGTGGGAGGTAATTGAATCATGGGGGGCGGGTCTTTCCCATGCTGTTCTCGTGATAGTGAAAAAGTCTTACGAGATCTGATGGTTTTATAACAGGGAGTTCCCCTATGTAAGCTCTCTTGCCTGCTGCCATGTAAGAGGTGACTTTGCTTCGCCTCCACCTTCCGCTGTGATTGTGAGGCCTCCCCAGCCATGTGGAACTGTAAGTCCATTAAACTCTTATTCTTTATAAATTACCCAGTTTCGGGTATGTTTTTATCAGCAGTGTGAAAATGGGCTAATACATTTACCTAAGAATTATCCTAAGGATTTATACATGTAGGTGTTTTTAAAGATATACTATATATTTACATATATAATACATGTAAATTTTGTTTTATTGCACTTAATTTAAAACATGCATAGTATATGCATAAGTGGTATAAATGACATTTTGTAAATTACTAAGTGTGAGAGAAATTCCCGGCCAACCCAAGTAGTTACTGAATTCAGTGCCTAATGTTTGCAGAGATTCTGATTTATCCAGGGAACATTTACATGCAGACTATAACAAGTAAGCAAAGCTTTGTCACTCTTCTGATTAAAGGAATTGATTTGACTTTAGGAAGAGTGACTTTAATTAGCTGTGCAAATGCCATTAATTCCAATTAATCTTCTCACACTGTCAAGACAAAAATCCTGGGAGAAGATAAATTTCAGCAAATCAATATAGCCCTTGTTTTTACCAGGAACAGGTGCTCGAGGAAAGAGGAATGTCATTAATGGGTGTCTATATCAAGAAGTATTTATACAAGACAGTAATTCAATGTGAAAAGCTTTTAGATGATTTCTTATATCCTATTTATACATCCATTAATTGTCTTAAATCAAATAGGAAGTGTTTACCAAAGAGATTTTGAAAAATTATTATTATAATTCTATGGAGAACTATGCTACAAATTCAAATCATCTTTACAGTAGAAAATATAAGGACTAAAAACTATGTTCAAATGCATTGTACTTTCTGTGTTACTTAGTTCAAATACAAAGAAAAGCATTCTGGTCAACATGGTAGCAATGATTAATAGTTACTATATTGAACCAAAACACCACAGTAAAATACCAATGAGTATAAAGATAAAGTAAAAGATTTCCACATACTAAAGTGAAAGAGATTGTTCATGTCAATAAGGGGTACTGAAAAAAACATATATTAGTCCAACTATATATATATAAACATATGTAGTCCAATTATATATATATAAATGATTACATATATGTTTATACATATAGTTGGACTACATATGTTTATATATAGATGACATATATTTTTGTACATACAAATGACTACATATTTTTTAGTATCTTTTTATATATGGAAAAAATATATATGTAGTCCAACTATATATATGTAATATTTTCCAAGCTATGATTTCCATTCTTGCAAATCACCCTCTCGTTAATTTATTCTCTAGTCAATTTATCTTTTCTCTTTTCAAAAAAATATGTTAACCTGATTCTCACTCTGAGGGCATTTAAATTTGCTGATCTTCCATCCAGACCTTTGCATGTTCTGTCCAGCAAGTTCTCTCTCCATGAAGACCATACCATCTAAAGTGACCCCATCTCAGTCTGTCTGTTGGTGAGTTTGTTTTTACTATTTAGCACTTATCATATTTGAGGTTGTTTATTTTTTTCTTAATTTGTTACCTCTGTGCCTTTCCCAAGCTCCATGAGTGGAGACATAGGCTCATAACCTATGTTCTCTACCTAGTATAGTGCCTGGACCTTAGTGGGCACTTTATCAATAAATAAATAATAAATAAACAATTCACTAAGCCATGAAAAACAAACATCTTTTAAAAAACAGTAAATTATGTTGATTTATTTGTAATTAACATGTTTTATGTGAGTTGCGTGTCCCTGAGGCCACCTTCATGCTCTAGGATTTGCTAGAACTCACAGGACATGGAATAGCTATTATACTCATAGTAACTGTTTTTTATTACAATAGCAGAATAAAAATTAAAATCGTCAAAGGGAAAATGTACATGGAGTGAAGTCCAGAAGAAAGGAGGAGCAAACTTCAGGTGTTCCTCCAGTGGAGACACATAGGGACATACTATTCTCCCAGAAGGGATGGGTGACAACCATGGCCAAAATGATGCCAGTTGAGGGAAGCTCACCTAAGCCTTGAGGTCTACATGCACGTAAGACTCATGTGAACTGACCTCAGCTACTCAGATCCCAGCACCCAGAACAAAAATATGTGTTCACCATAAATCATATTATTAGGATAAGCATATCTAGTCACACTTTTCAGGCATACAAAAATATTCTTAGCAGGGAGTATTTATTTTCTAAGGGCTCAGAGGTTATCTCCCAGAAGCCAGTCCTAAAGACAGGGCTTTTTTTTTTTTTGGAATGCACAGTGTTTCAGCAACCTAGGCCTGCTAAGTTAACCCTTTCCTCCATGGCTTGTTTGGCATGTCTCCACCTAACTGGCTCAGAATTCTTTCCGATTATCTAAAATATCCTGTCGTAGAGTCTCTAATATCCTCATTTGTTGAAGTTTAATGAAAGTATGATCAGACACATCAGACTCTGAGCCCCAAGGAAATAGGGTCCCAGGGGACTGGGCCTTCTGTTTTCTCCCTAAGTCACCTTCCCAGTCTACCCCAAATCTATTTTGTTTATGTTCATCTCTATCTGCCCCTGACATTTTATGCTTTGCTTGTTACTCCTGATTGAAATTGAAGTGTCTCACCTGGGCTTGGGACTCAATAATTTCCTACCAACTTAGGGACCTTCTCCATCATCAAACCTATTTACTACTTTTTTTTTTTTTTTTTGGCTCTCCCCATCTCTGGTTCCTGCTTGTAATCACATAAATGTCCCAGAGCAATGTCACTAGTAAAACTAACAAAAAAGAAAAATAATAAGAGCCATAATAAAAACTTTCTTGAGAAGTTGCGTCCCTCACACAATTGTTCAGCCTCGTGTCTTACCTTTGCATCGTTTCCCCAGATGGAGCATATTTGCTGATCAGCTTCCTCACCTCCCACTATTCCTCTGTTTCTAGAACTCTGGTTTCCTCCTCCGCCTTCCCACTAAAGTGAGTGTTACCAAATTTACCAGAATCCTCTAATTCTCAAAAGTAAGAGTTAATTCTCTATCTCATCTTACATAATTTTCTTTAATATTTGACTTTATTAAACACTCCTTCTTTCAAGAAGCTCTTTACTCCTCCAATTTCTCTGAATCCATTATATTTTATTTCTCCCCTTTTTCTACTAGCACCACTACCCACACACTCTCTTCCTGCTCTAATCATTCTTCTCAACCCCCTTCTTCAGTTTCTTTATTTCTAAAACAGAGATAATAATACCTATTTCATGGACTTATTGTTACGAAATTCAGGGGAGCAGAGTTCAAAAACTCACCTAAGATATTATTGTCTCTTGAATAATGTTTTGATTACTTGGAATCCCATGAGGTTGTAATTTATGGCCAAACCACCCTAAATTATATAATTTATTTAATTATCAATGTAATTTATCTTTTTCTTAGAATATTTTATCTTATATAATTTTTGAAATATCCATTATGGCCTTATTTTAAAATTAGAAAGAATGAGGCACAACAAACACGAAATTGTTTCCAGGATCACAGATCAGTAACAAAAACACATACATGGAATGTTGACTTTACTGGGAGCATTATCGACTTAACTGCACTAACTGATATTTTGAGTGATTGATTGGTTACAGTTTTGAGTTCTTCCAGGAAAAATAATTTACATAAACCACAGAACAGCTGGTTAATGAATTTTACTTCTGAGAAGTTGTTGGGAACACATGGTGTATTCTTCAGGGAAGCACAGAAGTCTGTGGCTGCATTTTATAAACAATGATGAAAGTTTTTCAATTTATGAGATGTTTTTCTCAAAGTTTAAACTTTATATTAAGAAATTTATATTTAATAATTTAGACAGGCACAGGGAGCAGCTGCTTCTTCATTCTTTAAGAATTTACAAAATTAATTTCATTTATTTAATATGTATTTAGTGCCTTCTAAGTTCTTAATATTAGAAGTACCATGCATTCCACTGTGAAAAATACAAAGACAAATTAGGATAATTATATCTTAAGTTATATTTTTAAGGGCATCCCAACATTTGTAACACTCAGCTTGTCTTTGATGGAAAAGCTCACATTGATCCCCCTCCCATCAGGGAAATCAAAACTGAAGACATCTGTTTCAAAGTTATCAGCATATAAACAATAGCTAAATCAGGGAGGCAGAAGTCACTGAAGATATAATGATAAGTGAAAGAATAATAAAAATAACATTGGGTCACTGAACAACACTTTACTTTGTTAGACAGATTAAGACTAAATCTAAACTAAGTCAAAAGGGGTGGCCAGGAAGCCCTACCAAGAAGGATGACCAGCAATGTTTAATGCCACTAAAAACCCACAAAAATGGCTCAATGTTTTACAATTGTGATGGCTTCTTTCATTGTTACAACTAAAATCAGTCACCCATGTGATCAGTTATTGCAGTGTTATTGTTGATACTCCTAGAGACTTTTGTTTTTTTCATATTTTTAATTTTTAAAAATTGTTGTAGGTGCACAGTATGTGTACATATTTATGGGGTACATGAGATGTTTCAATACAGGCACGCAATGTGAAATAAGCTCATCGTGGCAAATGGGGTATCCATCCCATCAAGCATTTATCCTTTAAGTTACAAGCAATCCAATTACACTCCTCAAGTTATTTTAAAATGTACAATTAAGTTATTATTGACTATAGTTACCCTATTGTGCTATCAAGTAATAGGTCTTATTCATTCATTCTTGTTTTTTATTTTTTTGGACCTGTTAACCATCCCCCACTCCCGCAGCCCTCCACTACACTTCCCAGACTCTGATAACCATCCTTCTATTCTCTATGTCCATAAGTTCAATTGTTTTGACTTTTAGAACCCACAAATAAGTGAGAACATGTGATGTTTGTCTTTCTGTGCCTGGCTTACTTCATTTCACACAATGATCTCCACCAGTTCCATCCATGTTGTTACAAATGACTGGATCTCATTCTTTTTATGGCTGAATAGTACTCCATTGTGTATAGGTGTCACATTTTCTTTATCCCTTCATCAGTTGATGGACACTTAGGCTGCTTATGACAGGAAAGGAACCACGAAGAAATAAGTCAAACAGCAGGGGATTGGATAGTGAATAGGAAATGAGGGTGGGTACAGAGGCTTGAATGTGAAGAAAGGAAATTTTGCTGGAATACATGAACAGAAGTATGTTATTATTATTGTCTTCATTACTGAATGATACATGAAAAAATCCATGCATTCCCTTGGACTGTTATTATTTATTTTCATTCATGCTTCCCAGTGAAATGGCAAGTAACAGGTAGACATTATAGTCACCCCGTCTTGTTGTCTCACCTTGTCCCTAATATCAGAATCACATTGCTTTTATTCCTGAGTGCTATTTGTGTTGACCTGATATGTTCTTTAGCTTGGGGTAACTGTTTGGAAAGCTCTGTTTAGTTCACATATTTGTGTCATAACTGTCATTCTGGATTCTTCTTGTTGAGTCAATGAAGAAGCTTTTGGGGAAGGCTTGGCAGCCATTTTATAGACAGGATCCTGGTGCACAGACTGGACGGTCCAGACAAGCTCTTAGAGAACCTATGCCTGAATATGTACTATCTAATTACAGTATTCCTTTACTATAATAAAAAATCACACAAGTATATAACACATACGGTATGGCAGGCATGCTTCTCTGACACTCTATGATTCATTTCTTCATCACAACAACTCTGTGAGGTGGGTGCTATTATCTCCACTTTACAGAAGAGGAAATTGAAGTTAAATACTTGTTCCATAGTCATATGATAAATAATAACAATAAATCACAGAGTTCAGATTTGAACCCAGGCAACTGAATCCTGAGCCTAGTTTATGCTCTTAAATCCTATACTACATTGTTTCTAGAGAGGCTACAATGTGGCTGCTTTTAATTCCTGTGCCAGCAACACAATTTGCTTATGTAGGTCAGAAAACAAGAAATATGCTGAAATTGAAGAGCTCCACTGGAATCGCCTACCTGGGTCAAGGTTGCTGATGTACTCTGAGTGGTTGGAGAGAAAACTGAAGATCTTATTAATATTTTGAACTGATGTCCCCAAGGTTTGTTGTAACATAATTCTCAAAACTTAAATGCCATCTGACTATACTGAGCAACAAGTACTAGCATGAATCAGAAAACCTCCAACCAAGCTCCGTAGTCTTAGACAAATGATCTATTTTCTATGAGCCTCAGCCTTCTCGTCTGTAAAATGGGAATAATAATTATCTACTAACCATTTAGAATTGGGGTTTATCATTTAATAAATTTTTATATGAAAGTACCTTGAATATTCCATGAATTGGCTTTTATTTTTAATCCTTCAATGAATTTTTTTGTACCTATAATCCTTTCATGTTTCATCTCAATACTCACTCCCTAATGTCATCATGAACTCTAAAATTCTAAGATAATTAAGTTTAAGACAAAGACCACAAAGTGACAGAATATTTTGAGATTTTATTGGCTACATGAA
The DNA here is from genome assembly GCF_028885655.2 of Pongo abelii. Lineage (NCBI taxonomy): Eukaryota > Metazoa > Chordata > Mammalia > Primates > Hominidae > Pongo > Pongo abelii. Next base: position 26,376,560 of record NC_071998.2, on the reverse strand, counting down.
GACCTCCTTGCCCTGGAATTCAGACAGCATTCCAGTGCAAACCTGATTCAGAAGAGGATGGTTTATAAAATAGAACTAGTTTTACATTTAGATAGCAAAGCAAGTCCCTTTTCACTAATATCATACCCCTTTCAACACAACACCATACCCATGTCAAAGAGGAAAGCCTTGGAGAAAATATCAAGAGAACTGGAAACCTTAACTCTTTTATGTTGTATTGGATGGCTTTTGGCATTGTCAGCATTTACTTATATGCATAAAGAGTTTGTGCTTTAAAAGACAGATATGCATGAGAAATAAATTTGAGATAGAGCTAAAAGCATACCTTTCTATCAGTTTCCAAGCACAGCACTTTTAGGCATAGATGTGAGAGTTGGAGGGCTGTATATGAACACATTTCTAGAGATAGACTTAACACATGTCCAAAATTTATTTAGTGGGAAAGGAAAAGAAAATAGAACCTACATATGGCTAGTCATAAAAAAACCAATCTGATTTAGGAGATACCCTATGAGTGAAAAATTGGAGCAAATTTGAAAGGTTTTTGCACTTTCCAAGTCCACAGCTAACACAATTTTAATATTAGGCATCCATATCCTTAATGCTATCATAATAATTCACAGCAAATGAAATTTTGATTCAGTTAAATAAAAAGCAATCGAATAAATAAAAAGCAATCAAATAAATAAACACACTTAACCCAAATCATAATTTCCCATTATCTTAAAGATGATGTTTCAGGAACATTAAGTAATAAATTATTTTAAAATAAATATTATGACATTTTTAGATAATTTACAAATTATTTTTGTAAACAAGAAATTCCTTTAAAGTATATTTCTAAAGAGTAAAACCAAAAAGTCAAAGATGTGGCCAGGTGCAGTGGCTCATGCCTGTAATCCCAGAACTTTGGGAGGCTGAGGTGGGTGGATCATCTAAGGTCAGGAGTTCGAGATCAGCCTGGTCAACATGGTGAAACCCTGTCTCTACTAAAAATACAAAAAATAGCCAGGCGTGGTGGTGCATGCCTGTAATCCCAGCTACTCGGGAGGTTGAGAAAGGAGAATCACTTGAGCCTGGGAGGCAGAGGTTGCAGTCAGCCAAGATTGTGCCATTGTACTCCAGCCTGGGCAACAAGAGCAAAACTGTCTCAAAAAAAAAAAAAAAAGTTGAAGATGCATGTATACTACAACCTAGCAATACCACATTTCCTATAGAAAAAAACTGCTCGAATATAAAATAGGCATAAAATCTAATTGTCCCTGTTTTTATTAATACTAAAACAGGAACACAGCCTTACTGTGTCTTTCACTCAGGAAATGTAATAAAACATTCTAAGGCTGCTCAGATGAATAAATTAGATGTATGAGTATCAAAATAATAAATCTTTCAAAAAAGTTAAAGTGTGATAATATTCACGTATTTTTCTACAAACAAATGTAGCAACATTACAAAAAAAATAGCTAAAGAATAATAACATGCCCTTTTCAGAGAGTGATTCATTTTGTAGGAGAAGTTATTACTGAAAGTATTGGTGAAGGTGAAGGATGACACTTTATGTGAATTTATAACATGGTTCTCTTTTGTATCAGAAAAAAGATCCCTCAGCCAATTTTTGGTCAAATAATATCTATTTAAATGATTGATGAGAACATGGGTACCTGTTATTTTTTATTCTTTCTGTATTTTGAAATATTTTGCAAGTTAAATAACTATTGTGAAAATAATATAAAAGTGGCAACAGAAAGACAGCTATTATAGCTGCTCTATTAACAAGTTGTTCCACATCTGGAAGGTGACAGTCTTCTAGACAGTTGTGAGGCTGGGGGACAGGGCAGAATTCAAGTTGTTGGGAGGCTGTGCATAGTCACTAAGTTCCCTTCAGTTTCAAAAATATATGATTCTATGAAATAAATATGAGAAAATCCTTTTGCTGTAGTTTAAAAATAAAGTCGCCTTGAACTAAAATGAACACATAATTCTAAAAGCATTGTGGCTTATTTTGGCTCTGCTGGCTTCAGGATTGTTTTATTCTCATATTGAGAAACGAAGCAAGCCACCACTAGTAAATGAGTGCAGTGGACCCTATCAGTACCCTGCCAAGATCTCCTGGGACCCCTTCAACTTTCTCTATGCATCCCTCCCTTGCCATGTATGTGCTTTTGCTTCTAATAACTAGCATCTGTGACTGCCTTCAAACAAATGCCCCAGGCTACTTGAGCCACTGTTGCCTGCTCAGACAGTAGAAAGTGCTTGATGTTTGATTTTCCCCACCTCACGGCAGTCATAGCCAATGACTGATGGAAAGTGTGAGGTAATGCATATGTGAATTAGCTTGATTTAGCCACTCCACAATGTCTACATATAGCAAAACATTATGTTGTATACGATAAATATATAATTTTTGTCATTTTAAAAAATAAACATTAAAAAATAGAAATCCCACCTCCTCATAAAAGAAACTCTGAGGTATAGTTTGCACAACAGAGCTCCCCATGGCATCAGACTGGAGCCAGGATTTTACCTAAAATTGCACCCTTGTTTGACCTCTTCCTTTTCCTGGTTCTGCTTTTTGCACTCCCTTACTGTTTTCTCCTGGGAACACTTAATAAAGTATTTGCTTGCAAATCCTTGTCTTAGGGTCTGCCTGAGGAAGTCTGAGGCAAAACAAGCAATTAATGAATGTATTCATTCTTTTAACATGACACTTCATGGATCAAATCATTTTTCTAAGTTTTGTCAGTCAAATATGATCATCTCTAAGTTCTCATGAATTCATATCTGGGTCCTGTGTAAAAACAGGACTTTGAGTAAGAAATGAACAAATTTCAGGAAAATCTCAGAAAACACAGGAGGACACTTAAGTCCCCTCTGTTAGAGTATAATATTAAGGGAAGAAGTATGGCTTATTCTCCCCCATGTTATCAAGGGCCACTTGATAGGTTTAAATTCTGTGCCCTCTTTTCCAGCAGCTCCTAGAAAAAGATGGCAGAAGCCATAGTGCCAGATGGTCTGCTGTTGTGCCTGGCACGTGATGTCAGCAGGGCTTGGCAGCATGGTGGCCCTCAATGAAAGGAACAGAAGCACTCAGCCATCATGTTGACACTTGGCCAACGCAGCAGTACACAAGTGGCTGTGGCACTGGTGCCCAGGAGAGCAGAGCTGCCTGGTGGGCAGACATTTCCTAGCATAGGTAACAAAGGCGATATCTGACAGATGCCATATGGTACCTGACTGAGCAGTTCTGAGAACACATGTGAGTGACTCTTTGAATAAGGATTTTGCAGAGGGCTAGAGGGTGGCCTGAAGAGTCAGAGATTAGTGCCAATGGAATGGGATACTATTACTATGGTCCATTCATATTATCAGCATGGAGAAATAGTCTACTGGCTTGTCATCAGAAAGGAGAGGGAAAACTGTTTGAAGCCTATGGCCTCAATTATTTTTTCTAAAATGTGTAAGGCGAGAAATGGCATTGCTTTTATGAAGCATTCACATTTCTAAGAATGAATGATGGGTGGGTGAATTGTACTTAGGCATCAAAGTTTGGAATATCTAATGTGGGGAAAAAGGTAAGGGAGGTAATTAAAGGACAGATACAGAGATTGCCACACATCAAAGGCCAGGTTGTGATAAAATGTCATAAATGTGTAAATATATCCAGTGAGCATAATGATAGATTTTCTTCATAAATGTTAAATGTAGTGTTAAAGATGTTTAGATTTCTTGAGGTTTACAAATGAGTAGGCAGATACTGCATAAAGATTCTTGATCACACACAGCCTCATTTAGGCCAAACAACACACAGCTGTAACTCAATACACCCTAATTTTTGCACAATTAGTGTATTTTTATTTTAGACAACAGAACAAAGTGAATTAGTCATACTGCAACTTGAATAGATGAATATGACTTTCTTTCACCTTAATGGAATTTCACCCCACAACTTTGAATTAATGTGCTAGGTAATAAGAAATCATGCTCTTGGCTATTTAAATTATAGAGCATTATCTCATAACTAAAAATAATCAGCTGTGGCATTTAAAAAATTATTTTATTCCAGTTACACTTCTGTACAGAAAATAAATAATATTCATAAAAGCATATTGTTACATTTAATGTATATTGCTTTGAAATGTACATACAAATAGATGGTGAGTAAAACCAATTCTGGTCTAATTTCTATGATTTATCATTCCTTTTATCAGCAATTACTATATTTCTCTATACTATGTTTTAATGTGTTAATATCTTACTTTCATTTTAAAATTGTTTCCTATATTATACAGCAACTTCAGTAGTTACACGTATGCAAAATTGTTTAAAATACAAGGCTTCCTTAGCTTCTCTCCTAATAAGGGACTTTTAATATTGGAATATACTTTCTGCAGATGTGTTTTTTGAAAATTATAAAAATAGAAGTAATTTGGTTACTTTATCAACCAAAAATCTTAGGTCTAGGGTGTCTTTTGAAAGCACTGTGTTAAAACTGCAAATCTGGAGAATATATTTACTAGATTTTCAATAGTACTCTGGCAATAAAATTTTATAATGCTGTTTGCCATTCGATTATTCTTAGTGTCGGGTGGGAGCGGAATTATTATTTTAATTATTAATTATTAGAAGCCTGTGCTATTTGGAGGACAGAAATGTGGGGTATTTTTATACTATACAACATTTCCTATATCTTTTGAATCTGTATCCAGGCCTGATGACAGAGGGCTCACCAAGAAATTCAAGTTTCCAAGTGTCTCAACTTCCAATTTCCACATGTCCTCAAAACTCTGCCTCTGCAACAAAGGGTCAGACGAAATAGTCTGCATTCTAGTAGACTGAATCTTTCTTTGCTATTTATAAGGATGGGGCAAATTTCACTTTGCTAAGTTCAGAAGTGAACTTTGGGAAGTGTCACATTGAGAGAAAAATGTATCCTTTTGGCTAAGTGAATGAGATTTACTCAGAGACAGATAAGATATGAATTTTTATTTTTCCACTTAGTTAAAAACTTGAGCATTGCACAAATCAATAATTCCTTCACCAAATGCATCAACCCATAATGTAACCCATAACTGTAAGTCCCTGGTAACATGAAATAATCATATTACATAATCATATATGTCCTAAGGCGTCAGTATGTGTAGTGGAAAGCAGGCATATTGTAATGGCTAATTTTATGTGTCAACTTGGCTGGGCATGGTGCCCAGTGACGTGGTCAAACATTCTAGACAGTTCTGTGAGGGTGTTTTTGAATGAGATTAACACTGAAATCAGTGGGATTTGAGTATGGTAGGTTGCTTTCCACAATGTAGGTAGACCTCATGCAATCAACTGAAGGCCTGAATAATTCACACCATTCTCCTGCCTCAGCCTCCCAAGTAGCTGGGACTACAGGCATCCACCACCACACCCAGCTAATTTTTTGTATTTTTAGTAGAGATGGGTTTTCACCATGTTAGCCAGGATGGTTTCGATTTCCTGACCTCGTGATCTGCCCGCCTCGGCCTCTCAAAGTGCTGGGATTACAGGCGTGAGCCACTGCACCCAGCCTCTCCCTCACATTTCTTAGATGACTGACTAAAACTCCTATTTAATGGACAGAGTAAGGAAAAGAGGAAAAGCATTATATTTTAAAAACTCCCTACAAAGCATTATATTTAAAAAACAACAGTAGTCTTGGCACAGTGGCTCACACCTGTAATGTTTGGGGGGGCTGAGGTGAGAGGATTGCCTTTAGACTAGGAGTTCAAGACCAGCTTGGGCAACATAGCCAGGCATCGTCTCTGCAAAAAATAAAACATGACCTGGGCATGGTGGTGTGCACCTGTAGCCCCAGCTACTTAGGAGCCTGGGGCAGAAGAATCTGGACCTCTGAAGCCCAGAGGTTTGAGGCTGAAGCGGGCTGATTGCACCACTGCCTTCCAGCCTGAGGTGACAGAATGAGACTCTAGAACAACAACCAAAAAATTGATTTCAGAATAACTTACCAATCTTATTCATTCTGAACAAATTTTCTATGATTATTTGAGGTCAGAACTATAGGAAAATGCCTTAGTAGAGCTCCTCCCCTTGATGAATGAGAAAAGAAGAGAGATAAGGAGAAACAGAAGTTTTGTAGAGTAAAATGTACAGTAGGAAAGTTTCTCAACTATAAAGCATGTACTATATATATGCACGTGTGTGTGTGTGTGTGTGTGTGTGTGTGTGTGTGTATGCCTCTATAAGTAACCAAGCTGCTTGCTTACATGACTTTTCTGGGTAGTTGGTTCCATAGCAATCATGAGTACAAATTGTGTGTAATATCACATTTACACTAGCAGATTCCTGGTTTTCCTGCCATGATTTGTAAAGTCTTCTTGAGTCATCATTTATTAAACCCTAAGTAGAATCTGAAAAACTTGTACTGATACCAACAAGTTTCTTATGTGAAAGATATTTTGAAATTTTTTTTTCTGAGTAGAATGTACCTCAGTTCTCAGTTTCCTCTACAGTCCCATATTTTGAGGGAAACTAGCAGTTCTAAAGGCGAGTTGTAGTGGACAATTGTTAGTTTGGCTTTCAAGAATCTGTTACCCATTTTTGGAAGCTTTACCCCAACTTCCTACTGGGACATCACCCACTCTTGGAAGGGCTCTCAGTTCCTGAATTTTGTTTAGTTTCCTTCACCCCTATCTTGAGGGATGGAGCATATAACCCAGTCCTACATTAGTCTCTGCCTTGCATTCTCCTGCCTACATTGATTAGTTCATGGACAGTTGCAGCCCTGAATCTATTGCGAGAGCCTCAAGAAAGAGAAGTCAAGATAGAGGAATGATCTTGTTGATAACAGGAAAATGAGAAACAAATCCAAACAATGCCTTTTTTTAATCTAATAGCTAAAGGCCTCAGGCTTTTCTAGAAGCTGTTCCCACTGCCTAGAACTTGGTTTCCCAGGTAGTCATATTGCACGTTCTCTCACTTCCTTCAGGAGCTTCTGCAAATGTAAATAAGAGATGCTTTTCCTGACCACTTTATCTTATTTTCTTACTCCAAAGCTTTCTAAGGTACTGTTATGTAGCATACATAGTTGTTACTTTATTATTTTCCTGTTCTACAGAGGAGGGTTTATTTTTGTTCACAGCTGTATGGCCAGTACCTATCACGAATTCTGAAATATAGTAGAAATTTAAGTGAGATTTATTGAATAATTTTTTAAAAAATCAAACAAGGATTGTCTATTTAATTAATATTCTAAAATTAAACACACAAAAAGTTGCAAAAATGAACTACGAAATCAAATATATCTCTCACCTGGATTCACCAATTGGTAGTATATTGCCACATCTGTTTACTACAGCCCTCTCTATGTGTATCAACTTTCCTTTTGCCAAATAATCCCAGAGTACACATTTTCTTTTCCAAATATTTAAGGCAATTTTACAACTAGCTAGTGAATAATGTCACGAAAAGTAACAACAGTAAAAGTACTCCTACAAAATATCAGGATCACATTGTGCAATCTCAAAAGATAAAACAAAAAATAAAATCACAGTTATTTTTTCCTCCTGCTTATATGGATTTTTATGAACAAACCATAATAGGGAGTAAATCTGAATGAATATTCAGCTCTAAATTTATTAGATAATTAAGCCTGATGGGAAAGAATGATTTTGTGTAGTGGGTCATATTGCTGGGTTCTTTAATATTTATCTTCATTAATTTTGTCCCGTATTTGCACATGAAGTGTTCTGGGTCAGAGACATATTTCTTATTAAATGACTCACAGTAAATAATAACTGTGTAACCGCCCCCCTTGCCCATTGCTCTAGTTCTTACCCCTAGGATGATGCTATGAGAGCCAGAGCAAGTATCCTATGTGAGTACCATTGGTATTGACACCCCATACATGGGTAAGTCAACAGGAAAAATTGTCTTTCTCTCCTTACAAAGGGGAAGGAGTTCTGCTCCCCTAAAAGGGACTCCTTATACTAGCTTTTCAGTATATCAATAAAATATCTTACTGTGATCCAGATAGCCTTATGTGTCTCCAGCTTATATGACCTACAGATGCCTCCAAATTCTAGGCTACATCCTTTCTGACAGAGCTTTACCAAGGGACCTTGTCTAGATTGTAACCATTTGGCCCTTTCTAGGAGATAAGAGGAGTTTTACTATTCTTTCAGATCAGAGCAATTACCAAAGTCTGTACATCTGATACTCACATTATGTGAAGAGTCTCATGAGGCTAGGGTTTTGCATGAGCACTGAGAAAGCCAAGGTTTTATTTCCTCATACACGGTTAAATAAAGGATCATTTCTTCAAAATAATAAGTATTTATAAATACAATTATTTATAATTTTAGTCAGTTTTCTCTAGTAACAATAAGAACCTAAATCATGTCCAAATCTCTTCTAACCTAAAAGGGAAGTCTTCATTCTCTTTAAAGGTTCTAACCAGCACCTCTCTCCATGACTTTTGATAGATTTGCACACATGGAGAGTTTATTTATGCTTTCTAGATTATTTTTTAATATTTGCTATTAATTCCACATATTCTCACTTTATTTGAAGAAAAATAGTCAAAAATTTTAGATTATTTAACAGGAATTATTCTTACTATGAATAATGTGTGCTCACTTGCAAGAGGTTTTAATTATAACTCGTCTTTGGAAACAAAAAGTAATTCCCAGTAAAAATCCATGTAACATAGGCATGTATTTTTTATAACTTTTTCTCTTGATATTGTGATAGGATTGGGGTAGGTGATATTACTGAACTGTTCTATTTCACACATTTGTAAGGGAACTCTGAACACTCAATAAACACTTGCCGACTGAGGACTTGAAAATTCTTACCCTAGCTCACAGGAGCTAAACAATTGCTATACATCATCTTTATTCCTGAAACTACACAGTGCCATTTCCTTTGCGTTTGGTTTACAAATCTGTGTTGAAGACAAATACACTAGGACATACTCACATATATATATAGCTATAATTTTTATATTGATATGCATATGGATTGTGAGTTGCATGTTTGTGTGTATGTAGTATTGAAGGTGAGATGAAGAAAGGGATTGCCATGATTTGTCACTATGATGCCATATTAGAATCTCCCTTTAAAAATAATTTTGCATATATAATTATCACGAGTATTGAGTTTCTGAGGAAGTAGGATACTTACTTATATTCAGTACAAATTGTTCATTCATTCTGGATTATTAGTTTCTTATCAGAAAGTATTTGGGGTAAACTGCCTACAGTTAATCTGTATATCCCAACATGAGTTTTATTAATGCCAAAAGGAATAACAAGACAGCATCACTGACATTAAGCCAACATAAATAGTGTTACTGCATAGCTACTAAATGTAGACCTTTAACCAGTTCTGCAAAGCCATTATGAGATATTTTGCACTGTTTTCCCAGTATTATGTTTGTACACCCATATACACCATATAATACACACCATGCATAACACCGTATACATACACATATACATACATATATGCCTTCTAAGTGTATATGGAATTCTGTGTGTATGTATGAAAATTCACTTCAAATCTATTTATAAAGTATTATCAGAAAAATGTAAATATTCTACAGGAAATTAGAGGTGTTTTGCTGCATCTAAACTGATACTTTCCTTCCTTCTAACAGCCAACAATTACCAAAAGAATTTTTTAATTGCTTTTGAAACTCAGGTTTATAAATCCTATTCTCTTTTAGAATGTTTGGAAAGAAAGTTTCTTTTACTCTCATTTTTGAAAGCACAGTCCACAATCCACTTCTTAAATATTTTCTGGATAGTTTTATAGAAAGAATGTGAAAGGTTTTAGGCATTTGCTCTTTGTGTAAGGTTTCACTTTATTACCTCTAATTTTTCTACCTTCTAGTTGTGTGACTTTTGCCAAAATACTTAGACACTCCGAGCCTGTTTCTTGTCTACATAGTAAAGATAATGGCAATACCTACCTCATAATATTTTTGGGAAAATTAAATCAGGTCCTATTTCTTATGTGCTTAGCACTAAGTAAGGATTCAACAAGTGTTAGTGCTCATCAGTATCATCATCATCACCACAGGTATTACATAAATTGATTCAAATGTTCTACTGTGCTTAGATGCCACTGTAAGTTTTTAGGAAAGATGACAGCTCTGAAGACTTCCTCTGGTTTAACATTAATAGTAATTTTTTTTGTCATGAACTGTCTAAACCTTATTTAAGATTTCAATCTACAAATATTATATTATTTAAAATTTACCTATTTCTATATAAAAATAAGATTTTACTTATTCTGTAGAAAAAAATTTGGATTGTCTCAAACTAAAAAGACTAAATTTCCTTAAATGTCTAACTCCATTCATAAAATTGGGTTGTTTTTAAATATTTTAAACTTCAATTTTATATTTAAAATATTTGTTTTGATTTTTAAGCCGTTTGAAAGCTTGACAGAATATAACCCAAAGAAGCAAAATATTAACCCTTAATCAAATTATATAAATCTAACAAATTAAACTTATGGTAAATCAACTTATTGTGAAAATGTAAACAATGAATACATTTAGTCAGGTTTTCCTTATATTGTCTAACTTAAAATCATAAGTTTTTTTGAGACAGAGTCTCGCTCTGTCACCCAGGTTGGAGTGCAGTGGCACAATCTCGGCTTACTGCAACCTGTGCCTCCTAGGTTCAAGCAATTCTCCTGCCTCAGCCTCCCAAGTAGGTGGGATTATAGGCATGCACCACCATCCCCGGCTAATTTTTGAATTTTTAGTAGAGATGGGGTTTCACCATGTTGGCCAGGCTGGTCTCAAACTCCTGACCTCCAGTGATCCACCAACCTCGGCCTCCCAAAGTGCTGAGATTACAGGTGTGAACTACCATGCCTGGCCCATAAGTTTAATATCAATTACACATTTCAAATTAAACTTTCAAGACTAAAATGCTGAATTTTCTCAAAAATAAACATTTAATTAAAAATACACAGATCATGCTGAACTTATATAAAATTAATATTTACTTTATCTTATCAGCTCTATACTCAAACCTTTATCTTCCCAGAATAAAATAACCACTTATATGGTTAAGAAAACAAAATTACCATCTCAGAGGTACTAAGATTATTTTATTTTATTATTTAATGTATTCTTTTCAGCTTTCTATGTCATTAAGGAAAGTCATAAAAAGGAACAAAAAGCCACTACAGTTATTTTAACTTTTAAGCAACGGTTCTCAGTTCCTCCCCAGTCCATAGGTCAATACACTGAGTCCTTTTTACAGCTGTCACATCTACAAGAGATCACAAATGTCCAACTCTTTGTAATCTAAGATACAAATTTTTCTTCGATATTATTCTACAACTATACTTAGATTATGTTCAACTAATTACTCAATAATTGGACTCTGTACTCCTTCATTACTTTTCTTTGCTGCCTAACCACAATTTGTGACAGTTTAGTGCTTCTTTCTAAGTCAAGTTTTTGGCTACCTCTGCTCTTACTCTCATAATGTGGCTCTCTATAGTCACTGTAATGACTTTTGGTATTTCTAGTATTTCCAATTTTTCCTTCATTTGTACTTTATTAAACAAGGTCACCAAACTATAGCCCAAGGGCTAGTTCTGGACACCTTATTAAATTATTAGCATCTATGGCTATTTTGCAATAGTGACATATTTGAGTAGTGTAACCAAAACCATATGGCCTACCAATCCGAAAATATTTACTCTCTGGTCCTTTACAGCAAACTTTGGTGACTTGTGTTTAATTTACATTAATATTAGGTATTTCTGGAATCTTAATTCAAAACATCTAGTTGTCCTAACATTTCAATACTTTTGGTTATCATAGCAGCTGGCTATGGAATTAGCCTCATCCTCCTGAAACTGATTTCCCTAAAACATTTTATCAAAAAGGGCAATTGTCTCCACTATGTACCTTTAGAAATGGTAGACCTGCTCTCCCTTTTCCTTTCAGACTTTAGCTGCCTGAACTAATTTATACCCAGAGCTTAATTAGCTCCCTAACTGTATCTCCTATAAGTTGTCTTAGCAACACTTCAAAGTGGGCATTTAAAATTGCTTTTGAAAGAGGCCGGTTCAGAATGAAATAAAACATTTTAATGTGAAATATATAGGATTTTCAAACAGAGTCAAGATAATCCTGACCTCTGAGAGGTGACAATTTGAATATATTGAAGAGTATGGAAATAAACCTCAGATCTTTCATCATAAAGAAATGCTTATCTGTGAATATAGAATGAAGAATAATTTTTATACTATCAAGTTATTTAATCATAAGTAGTAAATATGAGGTTGATTCAAGATTTCTGTATATCTTTTTAATTTAAAAAGGCAATTTACAAATATTTATTAGTGAATTACTCTTTACCCCACATTAGGAACACTGAGTCAAAATGAGCAAGATATTGCCCTTAATTCTAAAATATTTGTATGTTTATAGAGGAGATACATGTTTATGAATACAATTATCACATAGCAAGCTACCCTAAGTGCTGTGAGAAATGTGTTTTGCAAAATGGGAGCACATGAGATTCAGTAAAACAGAAGATGTGGATGGGTTTATTGAGAAAGTCACAATAAGCAGTACCTTGAAATATGGGCATTTTCTGAGGTGGAAATGAAAGAGACAAGTTTTTCAGATCAAGGGAACTTGTACACCAGATATCCAGGCTAGAGATTAATCTTTTTGATGCTACTAATTTCCTGGTATAATACGGTTGCAAAATGTTATCATTAATAATATTCTTATCAGTAATAAAACTATTCGGCCAATCTTGTATTCAAATTTTAGCATTATACTTAAATGCTAGATATTCATTATGCAAAACAAAATTGTGATTTGAAAAGCCCATAGAAATTTAAAAAGAAAAAAATATAAACAGACAATTGGTCTTTCCATGGTATAGCTTTTCAAAAAAAGATTAACTTGCTGCTGCAGCGTTTTAAATATAGCATCAACAGACAGCACAATTCTTTTTCTAAGTTTCTCTATTAGATTTGCTCTTTCTTATGTTCTGAATAGCATTTCATTAGAATACACAAATATTAATATTTGAGGCCACATGCCAAGGAGCATCACAAAAATATTCATTTATGTTTAAAACTAGAAAAGAGGCTACTCTTACATTTTCTTAAATCATATTTAATAAACAAAATACTATTTTTTTCTAGGAGGTGCTGATCTCACATTGAATGCATGTGTGGCACAATTACACACAGAGATTGCTTCTCACGCAGGAAGCAAGTTGAATTGAAGGAGCACAATACCATCTAGTGTCAGCTACACACAGCATCTACTAACTAACATGGAGAAGAATGGTAGACTAAACTAATATGGAGAAAAGAATGGAAAACAAACCCTGTTCCCTTTCTTAAATAATCTGATAAATAAGTGTGTTATCTAGCATTGGATGCTTCCTGCCCCTCCCTTAAATTTTATTTATTTTTGTACCAAAATTGTCAAGAAAAAAATATCAGTTTCCTCAGTAATAGTCTTCCATTTTGCTGTTGACCCCGCAAACAATCGCCCAACAGATTAGTAAGCAATACTTTTTAATTGTGTGATCTGTTTAGTTGGGACCATGTCAACCCATAGTAATGACATTCAGAAAATTTTCTATAGTACAATTTAGTAATATTTCAGCCTTGTTTGGAATATTTTGGTAAGTCTATTTTCACTAATTCTTGCCTTTTGTCTTTCATTGCAGTGAAAATTTGACATGTCCCCAGACTGGACTGAGTGGGCTGCTTTAGGAAGCTGTATGTTTTTGGAATTTAATTCAAATTTAAATGAGGTTTCCTGCATGTCTGGACATTATACCTCGGAGCCGTGGGTGCCAGAGCCCTGTCCTATGAATGTGTCTCTTCTGAAAATTGCTCTAGGGATTGATTTTACTGATTGGACAAAAAATAAGTATTTTGAACCAATTATAACAAAACAGCTTATTTCTCTTTTATATACATCATGCAATGTCTTCACAATCAGATTATGAGATCTCTAATTACAGAAGAGGATTTTTATATTTTCTACTAGCAAACATTTGTCCACAAAAGTTACTGAAAAACAGCTGTTATCTGGAATGTGGCTTGAAATATATCCTGTTACTCTAAAATGGTATTGATATGATTTATAGTTGTCCAATTGCAGCGATTTTATAAGAACTCAATCCACAGCTCTTCTAACATGTTTTGACAGCTTTGAGATATAATTTACACATTAAAAAACTGCATGTATTTAATATGTACAATTTGAATATTTTTGGCATATCTATGCCCCTAGGAATTTATCATCTACAACCAAGAAAATCAACATCTCCATCAGTCCCCTAAATTTTCTTCTGTCCCTATGTAATCCCTCTTCCTACCTGCCATCACTAAGTGGTATGGGCTAAATTGTGCACTGCCCATCCCCTCCCCTCCCATTTTATATGTTGAAGTCCTAATCCCTAGCACCTCAAAACATGACTGTGTTTGGAGATAGGCCTTCAAAGAGGTGATTAAGCTACAACAAGGCTGTTAGGATGAACCCTAATCTGATCTGACTGGTGTTCCTATAAGAAAAGAAAATTAAGACACACAAAGTGATACCAGGGTATATTTACACATAGAGAAGACCGTGTGAGGTACAAAGAGAGAAGGCAGCCATCTGCAAGCCAACGAAAGAAATCTCAGAATGAAATCAACCCGCCAACACCTGATTTCAGACTTCTAGCCTCTGAAACTGACCGAAAATATCTATTGCTGAAACCATCAGTCTGTGGTACTTTCTTAGAGCAGCCCTAGCAAACTATCATACCAGGCAACCACTGACTAGCCTTCTGTCACTATAGATTAGATTGTATTTTCTGGAATTTTATAGAAATGTACTCTTTTGGTCTGGCTTATTTCATTCAGTATAAGTTATTTGAGATCCATGTTGGGTTGTATCAATAATTCATTCCTTTTTATTATTAATATTTTGTTGAATGGATATACCACAGTTTATTCATCCTTATTTGTTACTGGACATTTAGGTTGTTTTCTGGTTGAACTGTTACAAATCAAGATTCTATGGACATTTATTTACAAGTCTTTTATGGATATGTGCTTTCTTTGATCTTGGGTAAATATCCAAGGTTGGAATGGCTGGGTCATATGATAGGAATATGTTAAGCTCTTTAAGAAACTGCTAAACTATTTTCCAAAATTGTACCATTTTACATTCCCACCAGCAGTCTTTGAGAGCTCCAGTTGCTCCATATCTTTGCCTAAAACTAGTATGGTCCATCTTTTTTAATGTAATTGTTCTAATAGGTATATAACAGTATGCTATTGTGCTTTTTAAATTTGCATTGTATTATGACAGTGGTATTGATGATCATCTTTTCATTGCTTATTTACCAAAGTACATCTTTTTTGGTAAAGTGTTTACATTTTTGCATTCTTTTTTGAGTTGTTTTTTTATTACTGAGTTTTGGAGTTTTTAAATATATTCTGAACCCAAGTTCTTAATCAAATAAATGACTTGAAAATATACTCAGTCTTTTTATTCTCTCACTAGAGTCTTTTGTAGAATAGACATTTTTCATTTTAATTAAGTCTATTTATCAATTTATTATTTTACAGATCATTTGGTATTGCATTTGGAAAAATCTTTGCCTAACCGAAGGTCAAAATTCTTCTCTTACATTTTCTTCTAGAATTTTTAAAGTTTTAAGATTTAAATTTAGGTTTATAATCCATTTTGAATTGGTGTTTTTATACTACTTCTTTTTCCTTCACCTCTATATGTAGAATCAATTAAGGTAATAATAGTTTCTATCTTAAATGTCCTGCTAACACACTTACCTATTTCAATACTCATTCTACCTTCCCGTCTCCCTGCATTTTTTTCTTTGACATCCTTTCACCCAGGCTTTAGCTCCCATCTCCTTCTAAGTCCTCCCGCCCTTGCTGTGTCTATGATACTAATGTGATTCAGACCATTTCTCTCCTAGTTTCTTTCCTTCATATATATGCAATTTTAAGTCTTTCTTATTTAAAATAATAATAATAATGCTTTTTGAAGCTGCATAGCTTTCTAACTACATAACATTAACTTGCTTTGTTCTTTTCCTATAAAACTATTCTCTTGAAATAATTATCTATTCTCTCATTTCTCTCTCCTCCAACCAACACTGCCAGGTTTCTGGCCCAGTCATTGCACTGACACTATTCTTACCATCAACACTTGTGATTTCCCTTTGCCACTTACACAGATCCCATTTCAGCTTTCATCACACAGGTCTCCCTGGGAGGCATTTACACTGTGGATCTCTGTTATTGGAAGGCATTTCCAAAGCTTGTCTGAGTCTTCCACATTGTCTCTCCTCTTTCTGTTACTTGAGACAGGTTTTCTCCATATTTTCTCTTCTCATTCTATACATTCCACTGGTGACCACACATAAAATCAAGGAATCAAATGCCACCTTTAAAAAATGAATCTCCTAAGTAGATTTCTGGTCCAGACTTATTTACCCAGACCATCAACTTTCTGTTGTATATTTCCAATAGCAATGTCAAGTGCAATACATGACAAACATAATGCCATTCTTCTTTCACCTAAACACAGGGCTCCTTCATACTTCTTGTGGGGGTAGATGGCACACCATTAACCCTGTCACCTAACCACTGTCCCTTCCATTCCCAATGAAAAATAACCCAGATATTTCAGTTACATCTCCTACATACGTCTCCAATCAATGCTTTCTCTTCATATCCACTGCTTCTCTCCTTAGTATATCTCATCTAAAATTCTGGAATAGACTTCAGACGGACCTGCAGATTCTAATTCTTACCCTCTCAACATTCGACTTGTATATTGATGCATTAGTAAAGTTTCTGAAACACAAATATGTTTAGGGGAACCCCATGTAGATCATATATTTAGGCATCTCTAATACCTATAGAAAAAATTGAACCCATTCTCATATAACATTCAGATTGTTGTCAGTCTTTCTCTCACATCTCATCACTAACAACTGCTCTACACAAAATCTGAGATCTAGCAATAGCTAGCTTCATATAGTTTCCTGAGCATGGAACATTGATACAACTTCCAGGCCTCAGATGAGTGGACAAAATTAAACTCACAAGGCAGTAATGGCATTCAATCCCTGAAAATTTCGCTGCTCTTTCTAAAAAGGTAAAACATATTCTGCCTATTATAAAGTAAATGCTGATCTTCCTATTTTCTTTTCCTTTATGCTAATGGAAAATAACTTTATGATTTAAAATTTAATTTACTGTACTTATAATAATTTGTTTTGACTTGATGGTTAATGCTTGGGCATAACTTAAAATTAGAATAAAATGTATAAATGTAAAAGAATCATTTATGTACTATAAATCATTGATATGATATTCTCAAAGTACTTTGTGAAAAGCACATTAAGAAGTATGGATCCTAATGCATAGGTAAGAAAACATAGAGATAGGTTAAAGAGCTAAAATATTATAAATCCCAACCAGTCTTACTTCCCATTATTTTTATCTGCCTGATATTAAAGATCCTTCTTATCATAAAATTATCTGCAAGGAAATGAAACATTGAGTTCAGTACTGATGAGAGTCTTGAAAAAAAGAAACAGAATAAAAATTCACACACTATCTTTTCCATTTCACTTAGTGTCCTGAAGCCAAACAGGAGTATTCCCTAGAATTACTTGTAAAAACATTAGAACAGGGTGTGAATCTGGATTCTACTGCTTGCTGGTTGTGTGACTTTAGGCAGATCATTCACCTCTGACTATAAACTCACCTATGAAGGGCCACAGTAAGAGCTAGTCCTCTTTAGTAAAAGAATTTAATGAAATATATGTGTGAATCAGAATAGGCTGGGCTATGGCTTAAAGCTCTAAGTTTTATTTCCCTCTCATGCTCCAGATCTGTCTTGGCTGGGCAGCTGAGGTTTCAGCTTCATATTACCTTCTCTTCATGACACAGCCTCACATACCATCCACATCTAGAATGTTGCCACTCTGCCAAGAAGGAAATGAGAGCATGGTGTGTTGTATGTTGACTTTTAAAGCTTCCACATAGAAGTAACACATGTCACTTCTGCTCATATTTCATTGATCATATTTCAGGAGGAAGGAGAATTATATTCCTACCATGTGCTCCATGATATATCCAGGAACATTTATCTGTATCAACGTTTATATTAATATTTCATTTTGGCACACTCAATGGTAGTGAATGGATAATAATAGCTCACTGTACTGAGGGCTTACTCTGTTCTGGGCACTTTGGTAAGGGCTTTGCTTCCATGATTTAATTTAACAATTCTCATATTGGCCCATAAGGCAAGTGACTTGAACTGCCAGACATTATTTGTCCTTCTAATATTCATTTCTCTGTTTGTTTGCTTTTTTTTTTTATGACTAACAGAACTGAGATTTCATTTGAGATGACCGTGTTTAAACCTCACATTGTTCTTAAAGGTATAGGGAAGGAGGTGAAAAACTTCTGGCCAAACTATGGTATGTGGAATTCCACAAAGAGAGCACCCCTTCTTAAAAGAAAAGATAAATGAGGCAGAAGGCAGAAATAATATCAAGAGATAACACAGCCATTTAGAGACAATAAGGTAAAAACCATGGAGATGGGAATGTAGTCGTGGTAACGTTGACCATGACATCAGCATATGGCTGATCAGATACCAGCAGTCTGTCGCCTCTCGCCTTCCTGTTCTGAGAGCTAAATAAGCTTGCTCTTTTTGAGCTGAATTTTAAAGGGTGTTCTCTTATGTTAATCTATATCTTTCTGACCAGATATAATTTATATACCCATGAATTAATAACAAACCAAAATAAGTCATACACGATAGATATACTGACCAACATAACAAGATCAATTAATGCCAGAGCTTTAGAACTTGGATTTATAATGGTCTGACTCTAAAATTTTGGTGATTAACAAAGGACTATAAAATTTCCTGAATATTCGATCAATTCTAAACAGTTCAGAGTCCAATCCTAGACACCTGATAATTCAAAACATGTGATAATCAAGTCATTAATATAATTTTGGTATCACTAAGGAACTCAGCAATTCTTGATGTTTATAAACAGAGTTTGTAAAAAAAACAACGCTTCAGTGGTATCAAAGTTTTATAATTAACGTAAGTTGGCAGTGTGATTTTAATGCTTAGATATATTTTTCCATGAAAGACTAATGATATGAGTGAATATAGGGTAACCAATACCTTCATTACACCTTGGTTCTTTCACATATGAATCGGAGTAGTTGATTAGGTAATACTCATTACTTTCTAGTCTGTGTAATCTATGATTTTACTGTGGTGATGAAAGCAGGTGCGTTTTAGAAATCTATCCATTCTTTTCACAGTAGCCATATAGAGCAACTGGTACCTACTTGTTTTAATATCTATCATCTCTAGGGCTGAAAATCTCATGAGGGTATGGCCATGCCTGTCTTGATTAGTCTATGCTTCTCGAATTTAACAGAGGATTTGCTCAAAATATATTAATTGGTGAGAAGAATGTTAAATATCATTCTTCTTGGAAAAAGGGGCAGAAAACATAAGAAAAAAAGCATCACTTTGAATTCAGCAGAGCAACTTGTATTCATTCTTTACTTTGTAACAGTGTGAACATTACAAGAGACAAAACTAAGTTTAAAGATATAAAAATAGTTTCTCTCTACTTAAAGATTTTTTTAAATTATTGATCTTGTGTTATTGTGTGTTCCTAGTCTCAGAAAGTAATGAAAATAATAGTAAATATTAACCTTCAGAAACTGATTTTTTTTCTGGATTGACAGTAGATCAACCTATTTGATAACATTGTGTTGATGATCAATAGCTTCTAAAATTTGAGTGGTTTAGCAAAATAAAAGTTATTGAACATTTGCTCATGTCACAATCTTGTATGTGTCTTATTCAGTAGAATGGACTTCCTCCCTGAAGTAATCCTGGGATCTAGGTTCCTTCCATAACTGGTTGTGCTATCTCCTTGGCCTCATCTCCATCTGTAACTATGTGGCACAGAAAAAGTATGAAGGAGATTGTGTCACAGTACTTTATGGTCCAAACAGGTAAAGTTTCATATTACTAGCACAAAGACTCATTAGTAAGAACTCACATATATGGCCTCATCTAACAGCAAGGTAGACTGGGAAATGTAGATTTACTGTTAATCCAAGGGAGGGGATAAAAATTTTCAGTAGAACTATTGGTTTTTGCTACTGTTGAATTAATAATTCTGTAATTTGCAATTCTATGGAAAATAATATAGATCACACTTCATGAAAAGACAAACAGCTATCCTTATATATTTACTCTGATCTTTTCGACTGCCCCTCAACCATCTCTAAGCATTGGCTGTTTTATCTTGATGACGTTAAGCTTTGTAAAAATAAATTGAACCCATTTTGGAAATTTCACTGTGGAAGCTGCCAGTGATATTATTTAAGCTCCTTGCATCACACATTCTTATTTCCTTAAAAATCTCATCCGTGGAAGATTCTGTGATGCTAATTCAATCTCAGCCTCTGTACTAATTCACATTATTTCCATTAGAAGTTCCATTCATAACAGAAACTGGATAAGCATATAAAACACAGAATTGGAAAGACATTTAAATTAAATGTAATGAGTCAGTGGCTTCTGTATTCCCTTTATTATATACAAATGCCAAATGAAACTTTCAGTAATGCCTAATGGTCATTGTTGGGTTTCATGATCATTTCATGTTTGCTCAAAAGTCAATTGAAATAATTGCCTTGGTTAAAATAATTTAAAGTCATCTGTAAAGTCAAACTGATTTACTGTGTGTGTATTTTCTCTCTACAAACAAGTACCTGCAAATAATTTTCAAATATTTTCTTATGTTTAAGGAAAAACTAAAAGCAACACAGTAAGAATGAAGGGGGAAATATTTTAAAGTTATATTATATCATTTTTGACTTTGTTTCTAAAATTTAGACTAGTAAGTCTGATACCCATTTAATAAGTTTTTACATGCAGGTCCTTATCTCGGTTCTTTGATTTTAAACAATGTTTTTACCCAATTAAATTTTAATTCTCAAGGGTCAGGGATTATGTCTTCCTGTTTAAAATTATATCCTCTACCTATGTGCTAAGTACATTTTAGATATTCAATAATTTATTTTAAATATTGAATATAAATATTGATTTCAAATATCAGATTCACTGACACACACCTACACACAAACGCATATGCATACACACACAAAGGTTATTTTCTGTGTAACTAAGGAAAATTACAATCTAAGTTTCAATTATTTAAATTATTTCTATAGACTGGTAGATTTGAAGGATCTTTTCTCAATACCTAAGCATATATTATAAATCTTAAATAAGAGTAATACATTTTATAGACACATTAAACCTATTCTCATTATACATTTTATTATCAAATTTTAAAGGAAAAAATATTTACAGAGCTAACAATATACTTGAATGGTAACTAACCATGTCTTTTGTTTTCTTGCCACAAGAGCTGGTATTGTTGTTTTATAACTCACAAAATACATAAGATTATTTTATATGTAAATTAACATATAAATGTAGAAAACTCAAGCTCTCAACATTATCAATAAGGAACTATACAACTCTAACAACTTTTGTTTTATAATTGTGTGGTTTATCCAAAATATTTCCCAATTTCTATTTCTAATATTCCATTATGCACACACATGCGTGCATGCACACGCGTGCGCGCGCACACACACACATATCTTGGGTATACTCCTTGTTCTTCCTTCAGTGTCATTGCCTTAATTATCACCATCACCACTGCCAATATCTCTACCTACTCTCAAAAATAAGTTAAGAGGAAAGACAAATCAGGATGTGAGTCACCAAGCATATAATCTTGACCACTCATAAGACCAAATATACTATATTTTGAACACTTTGAGAACATTTTCAGCAGGATTTGAAAAATGACTCTTCTAACTTCTGGCCCCTTCAGGAAGTAGTTATCACATAAAATATGTAAAATCAGGACTATCTGTGAGAATTTTCCAAATATCTTATATAGTGAGTATATGAAAATACATTTCCTTCATTCTCTAAACATTCTTCCTTCCAATTCAGAGAAAATTCCTCTTTATAACCTTTGGGAACAAAATAATAAGACCCAGGCTGAGTCTGACGTCACTTCACAGGAAATTGCATTCTTATTACTCATTCATTATATTTTAATTCTTTGAAAACTGACTCACTGTCATTCATTACTATTATTGAGAACTAGATAAACTAGAATGAGGTTATTTTGACAATTCCATTTATTAGCATACTTGTTTTATGTAAACAAAAGAGTGCCTCTAAAATGCTTGCTGATTATTGAAAAGCAATAATGAAAAATATTACAAATCACTTACTATTACATCTATTTTGGTATGATATGGGTCAAACAATTGTCTCAAAACAAAACTTCAAAATTTTCCTGGAGAATATAGGCAGTATGAGAGGCATAATTTTGATGTTCCTACAAGATTCTCATCCCCTAGTTATTTAATCAAAGACTATGCTAGGTACTGCTCTGAAGGAACTTTGCAGATGACATTAAGATTATGAATCAACTGACCTTTAAACAGGAAAAGTTAACATGAATTTTCTGATGATGCTCTTAAAAGCAAAAGGAAGGCTGAAGAGACAGTGAAATGCCGAAGGGGAAGGCTTAGAAGATACGAGGTAGAAGGGAAAGTCAGAGAGATTCAAAGTGAGACAAGGACTCTACCGGCTCTTGTGGACTTTGAAGGGGGCCATAAGCCAGGAAATGTGAGCAGGCCCAAGAAGCTGAGAATAATCAGCAAAGAAACTGAGACGTCCATCTTATAATCACCTGAAACTGAATTCTGTCAACAACCTTATTCTTCAAGAATTTGAAGGAACATGTGGCATTATTTAGGCATGATAACGAAAACACAGAATCTTTAAAAGATATTCAGCATTCTTCTGAAAAAAATGAAAGCATTAATAGAACATACTCTTTTGAAATATGAATGTAATCATTTCCAATGTTTGAAATGCTATAAATGATTCAGCATCTCTGTTTTCATAATTAGTGAAGCTTAAAGTCAGGGTCATTATCTTTATTCTCTAACTGAACATTTAACTATAATAAAATATGTTAAGCTTTAGAGAAGAAAGATACCCAAACACAAAGTGGGATGTGCTAGGTACAGAATGTATGAAACACTCAAACATTTACACCTAAGTGCATACATTTCCTGTCTTCAGAGCCAACTTATTTCATCAAGCTCCTAGGTGACGAGCTAAAACTAATAGTTTTAATAGGGGATAATTTTCTGACCCTCCCAGAGCTGGTGAATGATAACTCATCTTCCTATGTACGTCTGGCCAGGTTCTGCCCACTATTCATGTTCAAGGCTGTCAAGTGACCCAAACAGCTGTTGAAGAGAAAACATTAATCAGAAGAAAAGATACTACTCTGCTCTTCTCATATGTTTGAGGTCTCGAATGTGACCTGCTCAATTTACCCTACGAACATAAAGTATAATATCGTCTGAAAAAGTGACATCTGAGAAAAGGCAGCTAAACTGATTCACCACACCAGGGTGGGGAGAGTGCAAACACAGCAGGGTTGTTCTTGGGTACACTGGGTAGAGAACCCAAAGATATGAAGATGCCTCTGGAGAGGGCCTCGCATGTTCATTATTTTCAGCTGTTTTCTCAGGACATTTGTAGCTGCACACAGGCCGAACAGAGCACAAAGAAGATGCCCAGTCATAAAGAGCTGCAGACATGAGGCATATTTTAGAACCAATCTGAACCTGGAGACAAATTAAATCCCCTACAAATCTGTATTTCGGTTTTGTTTTTGTTTTTGTTTTGTCTGATGTTCTTTCCAGGACAAGCATACTGGGCCAAAAGTTTGGGATAGGACAGACAGCTGGGGAAATCAAATGGAAGGAGGAATAGTAAAGTTTCCATGTGCTAAGAATTTGCGGCTAAAGCAAATTAGATCACACCTGTCAGATTTGCTGCTGATTACCTCAAATTTTATCTATTAATTTCCATGAATGTTCTAGACTTGTGGTCCAAATGTTTACTTTGAAACAAAATAACAGATTAGGAATTTTTGCATTTTTTGTGATATGATTCCCCAATCAAAGTTAGCTGTTACCTTCCTTTCTTCTCTCTTCTTCTATCCTGAAATCAGACTTAAACATAAACTCTTAGAACCCAGTGGTTATATTTTATCTTAAAGTTCACATAGCAGCTAATTCAATGCTTGACAAATGAACAAGCTTAAATCTCTAATTGCATTCTAAATATACTCATGGAATTTAAAAACCTGATGATAGGAGAAAAAGCCTATATTTTTTACATCTCAGATTCTACTATACACTAGCCTAGGGTTAGCAAATATGTAGCCTCCAATTAAGTATCCATTGTGAACATTACTAATCTGTCACAAGAGTTTCCCACTGAAATGGCAAGAATATCCATCTCAACACAGAGATCCAGATAGATACTCTTAATGATTACATATGCCATGTGGAGTGAAAAGAATACACCTGCTGTGGAATGCTTTATTTTCTCATTGAGAGATAAGGAATCTGAGAGGTAAAGAGTAAATACTTTGGAAGGAAGACAGAACTAGTAAGTGACTGAAATGAAATTTGAATTTCCTTCTGTGTAGATTCAAAACCTTTGCTCTGTCTAGCCTACCACATTATGTTTCCAAGAAAACATAATAAAATCTATTAAAATTAGAATATTTCACATATTCCAACACAGCACTGTTTCTGGTTTCAGAAAGAATGGGTTTATATACTATCTTTGTCACTTATTGTTTCTGTGAGCTGGACATGGTTACTTAGGTTCTCTCTGCTCAGTTTCCTCATCTATAAAATAGGGTAATACCTACTTAACTGTACTTTTATGAGGAGTGAATAACACATGTGAATGCTTAATCCATTACCTAATACCTAGTAACTACACATTAGAAGTTAGCATAAATCATTTTTATTGTCACCTGCTGCACTGCATGAATGAAACTATGACTATGATGCAAATAAGGTGGAAATTATTATTGTAAACTATAATTATGATGTATCAATTACTCATCTCAAGGAATAGAGCCAGTTAAGCATCATGAATATTTTTTCTCTGCATTGATACCAAACATAATTATATTCCATAACTGCCCATTCCTATATTCCATTGAAATACTTTGTAAAAGTCCTATACTTCTAACAGAACTTACGGTAATATATAACTAGATAATGTAATTCATCATGCATAATGCAAGCCTAATTTGTTTGAAAAGCTGAAGAGTTTTATTTTATGGGGAATCACTACAAGCTGATAAGAAATGAAGATAGAAGCAGATTATCTTTTCTCTTGCTTTGACCAGTCAGAATAACTGTCAGTGTTGTGTAAATTCAAGACAGGGTGTTGGCAATGTAGTGGTGAGCGCTGCAGGGGATGGCAGCCATTAAGAGAAAAGCAGAGGTGGCGCTAAGAAATTAGAATGAGAAACTAAACATCAGGATCTCTCAAGAGGTATGTAGTAGTCACTTAATGGGAAGGCAAGAGATCAGACATTCACAGCATGGGGATCTGTACTACCATGCTGTTCTCTGCACTTTCGAAGGAGCCTATTAAATGACGGGTAATACTGGAAAACACTAAAATCTCACCAAAATGCCTGTCATCTAGTGTTGAAATATAGCCTCATGGATGTAAGCTTCTACCATCTAAAGAAGCTACAGGGGCACATTACAAGTCAGGAGTCCATCTAAAAGTACCCTGGAAATTCTCACAACCATGAGCAGAATTCTTAGAAGGGGAGAATTAAGCTCCATTTGTGTTCACTTTCATGCAGTTATTCTTTTTTAAATTTTGAGGAAATTGCTACTGCTGTCAGTGCATAACAATAAAGGACAGTATAGATGAAGGGTTAAACAAAGAAAAACCGTCAAGCAGCACTAAAGGTGATTCTTCTGAAAAAGGTAATATATCAGGTCAGAAACAGAGTTGTTAGACTCATTTTCCAGATAGGAACATTAAAGTCCTGAGAAGTGACATGATTTGCACAGTTAGTGTCAGAGGTGACACTGAATGTCCAGTGTTACTTTTGGCTTTAAAATGTCACACCAGTGCCATATGTACCTTATCCTTTGACTCAGTGTGGTGGGCCAACTTCCAAGATGGCCCCCAAGATTCTCACCCCATCATGAAACAAATCATCTTCCAGTTATTCAGTCAAATACTAGTCTAGATAATACTGCTGTGAAGGTCCCAATCAGTTAACATTAAGATAGGGAGATTATCCTCAGTGGGCTTGACCAAATCAGTTGAGCCCTTAAAAAGACTGGACTTTTCCTGGCAAGAAAAATTTGAAGCATGAGGAAAATTTGATATGAGAAAGTGGTATGGACTAAATTGTGTACCCCTGAAGTTTATATGTTGAAACTCTAACCCCCAATGTGACTGTATTTAGAGACAGGTTCTATAATGAAATAATAAAGACTAAATGGGGTCATAAAGATGGGGTCTGGTGTCTTTATAAGAAGCAGAAGAGGTACTCCCCTCTTTGTAAGCACATAGAGGAAAGATCATGTGAGTACACAGCAAGAAGGTGGCTGTCTACAAGTCAGGAAGAGAGGCCTCACCAGAAACCTACCCTGACAGCACTTTGATCATGGATTTCTAGTCTCCATAATAGTGAGAAAATAATTTTTAGTCAATTAAGCCACCTAGTCCATGGTATGTTATAGCAGCCTGGGAAAACTAATACAGGAAGATTCTCCATTGCTCAGTTTTGAAGACTGAGAGGGTCATGCGACAAGGAATGTGGAAAGTGGCCACCAGCTGACAGCCATCAAGGAAACAGGGACCTCAATCCTACAGCTGAAACAAACTGAATTAAGATTCAACTATGTGAGCTTGGAAGACAACTTCAGGTTTCAGATGAGGACACACCCAGCTGACACCTTGATTTCAGCCTTGTGAGAACCCAAACAGAGAATTCATGACATGCTCAGACTTCAGCCATTCAGAATTGGGAGCTTTTAATAAAGGGATCTTGTTTTAAGCTGCTAAATTGGTGAGTATGTTTTACAAAATGACAGAAAACTAATACATCCAATAATATTAGTTCTAAAATTTGACATTTAGGAAGCAATCAGAAATATAGACAAAAGTATATATTTCATAAAATGTTTTCAAAATAGTAAGAAGTTGAAAACCTTCATGTCCAATAAGAGATTAATTGCATTGCTTATGGCCTGTCCAGATGATGAAAATTCCATGGCCATTAAAAGGTATGTGGAAACAACACCATGAGAAATGTAGAAAATGAATAATGTGATATTTATATTTATATATGTACTTACTAAATATTCAAATATTAAATATACATATATAAATATTTTACATTTTAAGACTCTAATAAAGGTTAGCTCTAATAGAATTAGAAATTATTGATTTGGACTATTTTTTGTGTGTGTTCTTTTTTTATTCATCAATTCTTCTAAAATAGTAGTTATTATTTGCAACAAAAAGAGAACAATAATAAATTGCATTTTTGAATGCTACCTCCACTGGAAATATTGTTTTATATTTCTGTAATCCTAAAGAAGACAGATCCAGAGATACTTTTAAATGGGTTGCCCGATATTATTTTGGAGAGAAGCTTCTTCTTGTTTTTCTTAAAGTAATTATATTTCTTTATGACATAGGAGGTAGGAGGTAGGAGTTGCAGGTTCAGTTGCTACCTAGAGTATGAAATGGATACTGAAAATCTCAGGACATGTTCTTTTCACTGGGGTGAAGTTTTAGGGTCATAGGAGATTCACTTCACAGAAATTGGACAGATCAACATTAATATGTATTTTCTGCAGCTCCTAATAAATTTATGTTTTTGATAGCTCATAAACTGTCAAAGCAATAATTATTATAATAATTGATAGATTAATTCAGATAGGACTTTTGATTACAGTAGTAAGTCAGATGTGTGGCTGCAAAACAATGATATAACGGGGTGGGGGAGGTGTAAAAAGGGAGGCACTGAAATCTCTAATGCATTGGGTGCCCTAGAGTACCTGTGCACTAGTTGGTAGACAGTATAGCAAAAGTTCAATGATAATTTCATATAAAAGTTTCTTGTGCTTTATCATTCATATTTGATTATGGTTAGTTCATTAATTGCCTTCTTGAGAAGTGAGACTGGAAAGAGAATTAAATGGTACTTTAAAAAGCTAATTTTGCAAACAATTAAATTAAGCCAAATATAATTGATAATTGCTATAACAACTAGCCCCTAGGCATTCCACCTTAGAAAAATTGTTTAGACTTTGGTAATATGAGAAAATATAAGTTCTCTTCATAAGTTGAAATAAGTATGAAAAAGTTGAAATAAAGACAAGCTTTTCAAGAAACTTGACTCAAACTAAAAGTGACAAGTTTAGCAACACAAATTTGAACATTTTTCTAGAAAAAAAAAATGGTTGATGAAGACCAGGGCTAACCTTGGGGAAAATATCTATACTAATCATCACAAAGACATGAATTTTTAAAAGGCAATGATTCCTGTTATTCTTATGTCTTCTTGAGAGAAGCACAACCCTCTTGAACTTTTCTTTCCTAGTGCATATATGTATTCTTCAGAGTTTTCAAGCTGGAACCACATAAAAAGCTTAGCAAATGGTTTTAAAATACCATTATTGAACAAGTACTTTGTGGCAAGAACTATTCTAAATATTAGGCATGAATCTAACCCTTCCTTCAAAATGCTTAGTGTCCCTCAGAGGATAAGCCTGTAACATAGCAAAGCATACAAAAGAAGGAATGGGTGCAGCTTCTGCCTAGGCTGGCCAGAGCAGCTTAACAACGAAGTGGTACCTGGCCAGGGTGTAGAGGGTGTAAATGGTACCTGACAAAATAGATTGGTGGGTGATGAGACCCTGATGAGGAAGCATGTTACAGGTAGAGGGAACAACATGGAGAAAGACTTAGGTATAGTATGTGGGAAAGCCTTCTAGACAGGCAGCTTGCAAACTTTTCCTGGAAGTGATTCAGAGTTTTTGGAAAGGATCCTGACATCAATACATTTTATTCATTTAACAATCAATTATGAATTTGACATTAGGCTCAGGTGACCAAACTTTTAACAAGACAAAAATTTTCTGTTGGGGATCTCACAAGACATCAGGAGAAAGGCAGAAAATCAGACCAAAAAAATGTGGAGCAGCCTTAATTGTGGTGACCCCTAAGATGTTGCCTTTCTTTTTTCATCTCAGAGCACAGCCTTTATTTTTTTCTTTAAAGCAGGAAATTCCCAACTTTGGATGAATTGTGATTGGTCCAAACCATCATGACAATGCCAATTCCCTTCATCTAAATCTCCTTTTCCAGCCTCCCTTGCAGCCAGTGAGCAAATTAGTATCAAATGGTGAAGATGACTCCTGGATGTGCTTTCTTATTGCATTTATGATTATACATTATATTTTCTAGGTTTATGTATGGCTATGCCGTTTTTTCCCCAGAGAGTATATTTTTTTCTTTTTTTAAATTGTATTGCTTTTTTTTTTTTTTTTCAAGTTCTGGGGTACACGTGCAGGTTACATAGGTAAAGTTGTACCACGGTGGTTTGCTGCACCTATCAACCCATCACCTAGGTATTCAGCCCAGGATGCATTAGCTCTTTTCCTTAATGTTCTTCCATATATACATACGCATATATGTATATACCCCACATATACATACGTATATATGTATATATCCCACATATACATATGTATATATGTATATATCCCACATATACATATGTATATATTCCACATATACATACTCCATACGTATACATGTATATATTCCACATATACATACTCCATACGTATACATGTATATATTCCACATATACATACTCCATACGTATACATGTATATATTCCACATATACATACTCCATACGTATACATGTATATATTCCACATATACATACTCCATACGTATACATGTATATATTCCACATATACATACTCCATACGTATACATGTATATATTCCACATATACATACTCCATACGTATACATGTATATATTCCACATATACATACTCCATACGTATACATGTATATATTCCACATATACATACTCCATACGTATACATGTATATATTCCACATATACATACTCCATACGTATACATGTATATATTCCACATATACATACTCCATACGTATACATGTATATATTCCACATATACATACTCCATACGTATACATGTATATATTCCACATATACATACTCCATACGTATACATGTATATATTCCACATATACATACTCCATACGTATACATGTATATATTCCACATATACATACTCCATACGTATACATGTATATATTCCACATATACATACTCCATACGTATACATGTATATATTCCACATATACATACTCCATACGTATACATGTATATATTCCACATATACATACTCCATATATACATATGTATATATGTATACCATATATATTACATATCTGGAATATATACATATGTATATATGTATACCATATATTACTTATATGGAATATATACATATGTATATATGTATATATGTATACCATATATTACTTATATGGAATATATACATATGTATATATGTATACCATATATTACTTATATGGAATATATACATACGTATATATGTATACCATATATTACATATATGGAATATATACATACATATATACGTATCTATGTATATATTCCATACATGCATATGTATATACGTATCTATGTATATATTCCATACATGCATATGTATATACGTATCTATGTATATATTCCATACATGCATATGTATATACGTATCTATGTATATATTCCATACATGCATATGTATATACGTATCTATGTATATATTCCATACATGCATATGTATATACGTATCTATGTATATATTCCATACATGCATATGTATATACGTATCTATGTATATATTCCATACATGCATATGTATATACGTATCTATGTATATATTCCATACATGCATATGTATATACGTATCTATGTATATATTCCATACATGCATATGTATATACGTATCTATGTATATATTCCATACATGCATATGTATATACGTATCTATGTATATATTCCATACATGCATATGTATATACGTATCCATGTATATATTCCATACATACATATCTATGTATATATTCCATACATGCATATGTATACATGTATACATTCCATACATACATACGTATACATGTATACATATATACACACACTTACACACACATATATGCCTGTGTTTTCTCTTCCACATAACAGTACTTCAGATATCTGCCTTGTTATTATATAAATATTTGTATATATATTATACTACATATATGTTGAAATCACAAGCATATATATGTATACTTATACATATACTTACTATATATATACATATGTGTGTGTGTGTGTGTGTGTGTGTTTTCTCTTCCCCATAACAGTATTTCAGATATCTGCCTTCATTTATTATATGAATATTTGTGTGGATACAGGAGCCCAAACATCCCTAGTCCCATAACCATATGCCATATGATAAAGGCTTCAGCTCTCATTTTTCCCTTTTAAGAAATATCTTTCTTTACTCAGGTCCTGTCTTTTGTGTGAGCTACCAGAGCATAGTGGGACTGCTTGCTTCCTTGGTAGCAAATAATAGTCTTTATTTTAACTAGAAATAAATTCTGTCATTGAAGTAAGATAAGCTAAAATATGGCCCACGGTATTTGATAATTTATTTTTTATGGGTCTCTTTTATTAGGATGTCAAAATTGAAAACAAACATTGCCATAATTATGAGTAATACTTTCATCTTTGAAACAACTACTAAACCATTGTCAAAGTAATACCTGCTCTTCCACTAGTTAGAGTAATTTTTGTCATGTGCTCTGAGGCCTAGCATTCTCATAGCTCACAAGATTAGTTATTGAAACATATTCAGAAAAATGTACTAATTTCACTTCTACCATCATTAGCAGGAGCTAAACATTGGGCACACATAGCCATAAAGATGGAAACAATAAACACTGGGGACCACTAGAGAGGGAGACGGGGGAGACCTTTTGGGTACCATGCTCACTACCTGCGTGAGGAGACTATTTGTACCATGAACTTCAGCATCATGCAATATAACCATGTAACGAACCTGCACATGTACTCTTAATCTAAAATAAAAGTTGGAATTACAAAAACTAAAAATAAATATGTGAGTATCTATGGATATGACAGCTCCCTTTCATTTATGTAGCATTGAAATGGTCAGGGGCTGCAGAGGAGAAAAAGACTCTCACCCAGAAAACTTACCAAACCACTGTAAAGAGTAGCAGAAAATAACGCATTATATTATGTGTATAGGAAACAAACAAAGTGAATCATTTTGGTGTATAAGAGAAGTAATAATAAGGAACCCCTAGGTACTGCTAAAAGACTCAGAACCTAGAATATCCAAATATGAGAAAAGAAACCACCACAGGAAAAGGAACTGGATTTGCTTTCTCCCATAATGAGTATGGAATCTGTCAATACTTTGGCCACTGGAAGAAGAGAGTAAGGCACACGGCAATGATAAAACCATCAGAGACAAGAGCACATGGAAATAAAGCCTTTCATGGAGCTATGATAATGGCAGAATGAGAATTTCCACCTTAACATGTTGATGTCTATGTCACACTGCTCCACAAAATAGTTGTACTAATCTCCAAACCCACAAACAGCATATGAGAGTAAAATGCTCCCACTTCACCTACACTGGATATTGCAATGTTTTAAATGATTACTAATGTGACAACCTTATTTTGCTATATTTTTTATATTTATGAGCTAGAGAGACTTTTCATACATTCATTGATAATTCATAGTCATTTCTCTATAAATTGGTAAAAATTGACAATAAATGGTGCAATAACAATAACTAATATTAAATAAGAGATTCCACTATGCTTCCTTGAGGCAAGTCTCAGAAGGGCATACTGTTGATTCTACAAGGCTCCCATTAAGCCCACCTACTCTTCTTTCTAGCTTTTGTGATTGAGGTGGTGGATGTTCTAATAATCAGATGCATGAAGAAGTGAGAATGACCTGCTTCACACACCAGCCACCAAATTAAGTTTATCTTGCTTATTGTTTTGTGCCAACTAATCCTCTTATGTCAAGATGTTAGAGACCCAAGGAAAAAGAACAGAGTCTGATTCAGAATAACAGGTTA
Organism: Pongo abelii; assembly: GCF_028885655.2. Lineage (NCBI taxonomy): Eukaryota > Metazoa > Chordata > Mammalia > Primates > Hominidae > Pongo > Pongo abelii. The sequence continues at coordinate 26,343,315 of NC_071998.2, read as the reverse complement.
ATTTATGATGTTTCAAATCTGATTGTTTCCTGGTAACAGAGGCAATAACAGACATTAGAATTGCTTGTGTTTTTTCTATAATTGTTTCAAATCCTTTTTGGACACTGTTGAAATAACTTCTTCTTAACTGTAAATTTATCTGGAGCCAACATGTGCCTTGTATCCCCAAGGTTTAGAACAGTGCCTGACACAAGGCAATTGTTAATTAGTATTATTAAAACTTTTCTGATTCTATGAATAAGTGTAAACAAATTAAGATATTATAATAAAAATACAAACGGCATCCAAGAATATAAATTCCTAGGAATTCCACCCCCTCAAATCTATTCTGACATCTCTTTCTATGCAGTTGAAATTCTAAAAATGTCATTCTATTGACATAGTGCTTCCCTCTTTTCATCATTCGTGACAATGCATTTTTCTTTCTCATTTTATGGGTAGAAGCCATTGGCATTTTTCTATAGAAGCATTTGCAGGGATTATACATTCTCACAGTTTGCTGCATTCTTTGATAGAAAAATGTGCTGCATTGACCTGATAGTCGTAAAATACTTGAGATTTACTATCCTCCTCTCCTGTGGATGATGAGAAAAGTTCTTCTCTGCTAAATAGTAAAGAAAAATTATTTTTCTACATAAATATTATCAGTCACAGCTTTATCTTCTTGATATTATTTTCTCTTGAAGAACTTCATAAAAAGCAGAAAATTCAAAGCCAATAAATATCTAATAAAGACCCATTAATCTTTATGAATCAAAAATAAATCCTATAGGAAATATAATTTTGCCTCTTAAAAAGCATTATTTTTATTTCCAATTATGAAGGAAGCACATCTCATTTTCTGTAATTAGAGACTATATATCTATTTCAAAAGAAATTTAAAAACATATAATCTCATTACTAGGCAGGGATAAAAGCTAATAATAATGTATTTTGTTTCTTCCCATATTTTTTTACATGTGAGTATCTATTTATAAAGAAGATAACATTTTGTGAATACCATTTGCAAGTCTGTTAAAATACAAAATTGTTATATTATGATTATATTCTCATGTCAGTAAATACTGGCTTAAAAGATATTGTGGGAACTTAACTAGTTTATTTGAACATCTCCCTTCTGCAGCAAATTTAGATTGTTCACAGTGTTTGACTATAATAAATAACACTGCATTGAATATTTAATTTTATATCTAGTTCGCCCTTAATTTGAAACCTAGCATCCCTGCCAACTAGTTATATCTTCTGGGTTACTATTTATTCTCATCAAAAATAAGTGAAAAACTAAACAATTTTAAGTGCCGATTACATAATGTCAGTTTGCTTTCCCAGAAATCTGTATATATTTACATTGCCCTCTATAGTATATGAGAATACGCATAAAATTTAATATTCCATTTTAGTAATGATGATTCCCCCTGGAAACTCACTGACTAACCAGATTTTCAACTAAATAACACAAGTGGACTTTGGTATTATGTCTTAATGAAAAGCACAAGTTTATTGCTTTAAAAATATTATTTTTAAATACATTTATTTATACATTTATATTTATTTATAAATTTATTTATTTATAAACAAATTAAAGCTATGCATTTATACGTAAAATAAACTATAAAATTATCCCTGAAGCTCTAATCCCCAATCCTACTATCTTACTTTCTAGAAGAAATCAGTTTGCTATTACATTTGTGTATAGTGTGTGTATTACACAAGTATTATGTGGTTAAATACACATATACACACACATATAAATACACATACACCTATATATACACACATACACACTCTATACGTGTTCATAAAATTAGTTTTTTTCTTTTTCCAAAATTGGAATCCTACCGAATGTGTTGTTTTAAACTTCTTGCTATTTAACATTAAACACTTTATGGATAATTTTCTTTTTATCTTTTATAGCTTTTTGAATATAAAAAGTGTTCACACTGATACGTCCAGTTCACATCTCTTAACTCAGTAATCTCGATTTATCAAAAAATAAGTATTTTAAATTTTGTATAAACGCTTTACATTTCTATCTCTGTTAGTATTATCATGAAAGACCAACAATTAAATATAATGCAAAAACAGTTTTCTGGTGAAGCCACCGCTACCTTAAACTTTTAAAAAATCACTACATGTTATCAACCAAATTACAGCAAAATAAGTTTCTTAAATGACTTATTTTCAAAGAAAGAGAAAGGTATTTCACACTTTTGTTGTATAACTGCACTTTGCATAGTGATTGGGAACAGTGTGAAGAAGTAAGCATTTTCCTTTAGTCCCATCATCTGCACTGAGGACCATAATGCTCAGATCAGATTATGAATCTTTGTCTTAATGAATGAGAATGGTACAAGAGCCCTTGCTAATGCTATTTAAAATTTTTGTCAAAAGAAATAATCTATAACTTGATGGATAGTTCTTCTCAGAATATTTAAGTATACTCCTGGTTGTTTTCAGAAAAGAGTGAAGTGGATTAACAATGTTAAATAGTTAAATTAATGTCCTTATTATTTCTTAGAAAAATAGAGTATGAAGTTTAAATTAAATAGTTGGTGAAGAATGTGGCTTTGAAGGGGGAAATAAAAGAGATGACAGAATCAAGTAAGAGGAAATAAGGCCCAGGTTTGGCACAGCTTGAATAGAGTTTCAGGGAGTTTCACTGGCTAAACACATTTTTTAAAGAGTTTTGCTTTTGCAATTCTTCAACTTCTACAATTTTATATGCTCGAGGTATGTATCAGTTTTAAATGTTCAAAGAAATCTATTTCTAGACACGTTTGTAGTAAACTGTCAAACACAAACAAATAATCATAAAATATTTAAGAGAAAACCAACTCATCATGTGCAAGATAATCTCAATAACATTAACAGCTGATTTTCAGTCAGAAACCATGGAGTTCAAAAGGCAATGGGATAACATATCAAAAGTGCTGAAAGTAAATATCAACCCCAAATTTTATATCCAGCAAAACCTTCAAAGAGGAAGGAGATATTAACATATTCCTATGTAAACACAAACTAAGAAAATTCTTTACTAGCAGAGCTTTGCTTTAAGAAATACTGAAAGGAGTCATTCATTCTGAAATGAAAGGATCCCAAACAGTAATTCACATCCTTTCAAATAAACAGCACCAGTGAAGGTAACAACATAGGTAAATATGTAACATAACATAAATTATTTTTGTGTGTAACCCTTTCTTTTCTATCAGTTTTAAAAGAAAACTGCTTAAAGAAGTAATTTAAAAACTGTGTTGATGGGCTTATATGTATATAGGTATAATTTGCATGACAGTGGTGCAAAATAGAAAAAATAAAGCTATATAATATAATGTATAATGCTGTACAACATATTACATA